>NC_138867.1:109712496-110104796 GCF_965194805.1 Balaenoptera borealis | reverse complement strand
GCTCTCTGCTGATTGCTTCTATTTTTCTCAGTGAAATAAGAGACTAAGAATGATGCTGGAGAAGGATGTGTTATATGAAATTATCATCTAAGAGTGTGGAGAGTGAATAGACTAGTGTGGACAGACTATAGGTAGATTCAAGAAAATTGACTCAATAATGGTGCAAACATCTGGAAACTACTGTCATCCAGCAAAAAGATGTGGTTTTAGTCTTAAAAAGAGAACTTCTAAAATACAGTAGTATTAAGTGGGACAAAAACCTGTATTCATGATAATTAGTTCTAAATAAAGACGAGTTTCTGGAATTGGAAACTAAAGAAATAATCATCCAAGATACTAAACATCTAGATATAGTCTTATGTAAATATTTAAAACAACAGAAGTCACATAAACAGAAATATCAGCAACCGAAAGGTACCCCAACTGATTATTTATAACTGAAATGGAAACCAGTCAATCATACAACATAAAACATAGCACAGGTTTGCAAATAAAAATATATTAAAGACAAAGCACTTATTTGGAGGAATTTATTTAAAACAAGCCACATTAGATTCAAACTTCACTATGCCTATAATTCGGCTTTTTTATTTTAATTTTATTTACTTATTTTTTAAATTAATTTTTATTGGAGTATAGTTGCTTTACAATGTTGTGTTAGCTTCTTGCTGTACAGCAAAGTGAATCAGTCATACATATACATATATTCACTCTTGATTTCCTTCCCATTTAGGTCACCACAGAGCATTGAGTAGAGTTCCCTGTGCTATACAGTAGGTTCTCATTAGTTATCTATTTTATACATAGTAGTGTATATATGTCAGTCCAAATCTCCCAATTCATCCCACCACCCCCGCCTTCTCCCCTTGGTAACCGTAAGTTTGTTCTCTACATCTGTGAATTTTAGAGGTGAGAAAAACTTAAGAAGGATATGCAGAGCAATTAATACAAGTATACCTGGTATATGCATCTAGAAATAATGTAAATTAAAAATTAACAGGAATATCCTGGACGTGGTAGAAAAAAGAATCATGCGTCATTATTATTCCAAGGACATTCCACTTGCAGTCCACAGAGAAAGAAAGAGAATTAACTGCCAGGCAGCATCTAGTCCCAAACAACCACCTTCAGAAGCAAACTGTTCTTACTGTATCCAGAAACTATCCCCAAAGATTTAGAGGAGGGATTTGAAAGGTATGTGAAATGAGTCTTGTTATATGGTTAGAGGAAGATAGCCAAAGTGTCTTAGGGAAGCATCCAAATTTATCACTGCCAAATTGTCCTTGTAAATTAAAAAATCACATAAGGAAATCTGGCTTATCCACTTCCATAAGCATTACTATTAAATGAATAAATGATCTATGGAAGACATGCTCTGAAAGTCACATTAGAATAATTTAGAAAAATGACAAAAGAATGATTAGCCTGCCCAAGTTAGTTGTCTTTTTCTATCTACAGAAAAGTCAACTGATAAATATAAGAAAGAAAAACATACAATTCTCTAAAACACCCCCTCCCCCTCCCTGCTACTGGCTACCAGCAAAAGCATTTGCCTTCACTTTTGGACACGTAGCTAAAGGAGAGAAAACTATTAACTTTTAATATGTTATCACTACAGAATATTTTAGGATTTTATTATATAAAAATGAAATCATCAATGGTATCAAATAATCTGCCACTCAATTCCTTCTCAGTATTACTTTTTATGTAGTTTATTGTTCATTTTGCTTCTCAAAGTAATGAATATGGCCTTATACAATATGAGTTCCACTATACTCAACTTGGTAGGCAGTGTTGACCAACTGTTTTAAGCAAGAGGTGACATTGCTGTAACGCTCTAAGTAATATAAACTCCCATGTGCTGACTTATTTGGCACTGCACTATGCAACTAAAAGCCAAACATTTAATGGAAACAAACAAGGAGGAATGTCAGATTCTTCGGTTTTGCTGATGAATAAAACCAATGGTAAAGTTCTTATACTGAAAGATATGCTATTGAGAGTCCTTTATCTATGGTTGGGGGGAAGGGGAAGCAGTGAATTACCTCATTCTTAGCCTATAATTAAGGAAAACAACAGCTCTCTTTAAAATTATTTTTCCGTGATTTAAAGCCTTCTGTTTTAATTGATGTTCACTGGATATCGCCTCAGCAATTAACAGACAGTGCTTATCTGTTTTATTCCTTATCTGACTTAAAATGCTTTACTGACAACTCAAAGCTTACCCACCCACCCCCGCCCCCTCCCTCTGCAACCCCCCACTCTCTCTCTCTCTGAGCACATGCACTAATACTCAGCTACCTAAAAGCATGGTTGAACATTCAGAGACTATTTATTAATTGAGCTAATCTGATTTAAAAGCCAGATTTTCATCTTCTTTTTGTTTTCACTTTGCATTTTTAAAACTTTATGGCAAAGAGGATCTTTGGGTAAGAGGGTAGTAGATGCTGCAAAAGCCTTTTCTCCTTCAGCATCTTGCTATGTTTCTTCACATGACAAATTTTTAACTGATACTGACTTATTCCTCCCAAAGCTCTGACTGAAAATGTTAATAGATTCACTGGGATAGATTGATGGCCAAGGAAGAATTTTTAACAGTCAACAACAGCTAAGGATTGCCTCCTAGGATGAGAGCATGGGTCCTATCCCCCACTAAGGACATAAAGCAAGATCGGGAGGCAGATATCAATATGTGCTTTTAAAAGTGTAATTGATAAAAACATGGATAATTGATAAAAACAGCAGTCCCAAATCTAGAATTTAGGTTTCAATTCCAAACAGTCATTTACATTATTTGGACACACATTTTCCCCACAGAAACAATGTTATAGGTGGTGTTTCAGCTCATAAAATTCTTTTCAACATACATTCAAATAGTTCATCATTTTATTTAAACATATGATATTAACTAGGACAATTCAGTTACCAATAGCTAAAATGAACTTTCACAGGCACAGAAGGAAAATTTATCATAAGGAGAGAGGGATGTTTTATGCAATCCTAAGACATGGGAGTATAGCTGAGTTTTAGGAAGAATTAGAGTCACTTTGGCTTTCTCTCCAACTCTAGTCCCTACTTATCTTCGTGAATCTGCTGTATTCTTTTCTTTTTCTTTGCAGACAGCTTTTCTAACACTAAAACTGCTGCATGGAGCACAGACGATAGTGGGGCAAAATGGAAATCAGGCAGATCAGAGCTCTGGTCTTTAATCCTCTTGTTTTCAGAGAGGACAGAATTCACAAATGATAACAGATTCAGAGAAGGCAGGACTGAGAGAGGGTATGGAAATAGTAGGTGGAAGTAAGAGAAGTTGTAAGTACTATGAATAGACAAGGGGAAAGGAAACTGGAGATGACAGAAATAATGGAGGTGATATTAGGGAAGGAAAGTACAGTACATAAGACTCTCCAAATTCATTCATGAACTTACCTAAATTTAGGTAGGCTAGACATGATTTACTAGCCAGAAGTATGCAGCGAGAAAATTCCTGGTTAGGATCCAAGAGTCCAGGTTTTTTGGGTGACCTATACCCTAGACACTTCACCATCTTTTGGGATTTGTTCCCTCACAAGGAACTGTGCGAGAGGACTTCTAAAAAGCCTTCTAGTTCCTATTCATTCTTATTCTAAATAAAAATGACAGAACTAAAGATCATACTTTTGTTCTAGAAGTCAATCCAGTTACCATTACAGATGCTCTGAAGACTCAACAGAAATGAAGTTCACAACAAAAAAAAGCTCTGAACCTCATCAGGAAGTATACTGAGCCAAACAGAAAAAATTCTATCCTGATTAAAAACTCATAAAGAATTCACACCAGAAGTGCCATATAACTTTCTGGTTAATGAACCTCGAAACAAACATAATGAAGCTGGAGAAGGTCCAAATATACAAAATTAAAATGATAAAAGATGTCAGTTTGAATACAGACAAAAATAATTAAGATTCTTCCTTATAAAAGGATTAAGATTAAGAATCCATGGAGATAAATGTCCTGACAACTTGGATAAGGTAAGTATGAATTTCTTCAATTTATCCCGAAGTATTAGAACTAGGTCCTCTCTTGAAACTTAAAAAGGCAATTTTAGGACAAATCTTTTATATAATAATGGCCCAACATGAAGAGTGTCTCCACTTAATCAGAAAATATAAATTCAGAAGAGTGTGGAATAAAAAATCAACAAAGCAAAGAAACTGTGCTGGAGTTTTAGGAAAATTCTCTTAGAAATCACTTTTTAAAAAACAAAATTCTACTAAAGTAAGAAGAAAACAGTAGAATGGTTTCTCAACACCATGAAAACAAAGTATACCTTTTATAGTCTGAGTAAATAACACCTTTAAGAAAAGCTCTCTAATTTTTGAACTGTCATTAATTTTTTTTTTAATTTATATATTATTTATTTATTATTTATTTTTGGCTGTGCTGGGTCTTCGTTTCTGTGCGAGGGCTTTCTCTAGTTGCGGCAAGCGGGGGCCGTTCTTCATCGCGGTGCGCGGGCCTCTCACTATCGCGGCCTCTCTTGTTGCGGACCACAGGCTCCAGACGCGCAGGCTCAGTAATTGTGGCTCATGGGCCTAGCCTCTCCGCGGCATGTGGAATCTTCCCAGACCAGGGCTTGAACCCGTGTCCCCTGCATTGGCAGGCAGATTCTCAACCACTGCGCCACCAGGGAAGCCCTGAACTGTCATTAATTTTTAAACAATTGTTATATGACGTGTGGATATGGCAATGACAGGGCACAAGATGCCCTCGATGCTGCCACAGGCACTTAAATTACCAATGGCCAACAGAGCCAGAAAATTGGTAGAAGGACTATATAATTTTATAGGCTCATCAGTTACTCTGTCACGTCCCTCAGTAAACAAGGGAGTAACTTTCTGACTTAGAAGCCTAGAACTAGAGCCCACAAAATGTGCTTGTTAGAAATCAGTATGATTGTAAAAAAAAAAAAAAGATGAATTCTTGAACTTCAGTTAAACATGAAGGATTGAACACACTTTGTTTCCATTGCTCTCTTGTGAAGTTCATTAAAATGGTAGTGAAAAGATTTAAAGAGGTCCATAAGAATAAAGTGAACAGAAGAAGGAATGACAGTGATCCAATTCTGGAAGCTAGATGGAATATTAGAGAGCAAGAAAACCCCTGAATGGAGGAAATGAGAAGCTGGCTGTTTTGGACCTCAGAACCCAAGAGATTCTCAGAAATTGAGAGGCATCATGCAATTGGATTTGATATAGAAGGACTGCCAAAAAATTTTGTAAAGAAGCTGTAAAATACACAGATTCTGTCCTCCACCCCCACAGATGGCTTGGAGAGGTTAAATCTATAGGATCCCAGGCAAATTGAAAAAACAGAAGGATTTAGTGAATATCTATATACTGAACAATGAGATGCATGGGTCCCTTTTGTCTTCAAGAACACCAGCAGACACTTTATATCTCCCAGACAACAGATAAAAGTGGTCATTTCTGAAGTAAGTGATCAGCATAATTTGGGGGAAAGGGGTGACCTACAATAACTATAAAAATTGCATCCCTGTAACAGCCAAGCCAAGGATGCCTTCAGTGAAGACCATCAATCAGCAGCCTATGTCTCTGCTGCAAACAAACACAAACTGACACACACAACTCCCAGTCAGCTTTCCAGCACCTCGCTCTTAAATGTAAATAGGTAGACAAGGAACATCAGACATTTCAGAAATGTCTACATGAAACAAAGACCAAAATTACTGGGAAGGCAAAAATTGATTTCATAAAGAGAGCCAGATATTTTAATTATTTTCTTTGCAAAGGGAAGAGAAAAATACTATATTTATGAAAAAAGAATGGCAAATTTTTAAGGAACACTCAAAGATCAAGAAAAAGCCCTTGAAAATTAAGAATCAGATAGAAGAGATGACAAACTTAAGAAGAGTTAGAGGATATGGTTAGGGCCCTTGCCTTCCAGAAAGCAGGGCAAAGACAGAAACAGAAAACAGAAAGGGAAAAAGGAAACTCCAAGAATCAGCCCAGAATGTCCACAAGCCAAGAAACGGGAGTGCCAGAAAGAGAAAGCAGAGGAAAGAGAGTGAAGAAAATTATCAAATAAATAATTTAGAAAATGTTCCATAATGAAAAGGTTAAGTTTCCGTATTACTAGTGCTCAATACAATAGGTAGAAGAAGACTCACACTAAGGCACAAGCATATCATCAGGAAATTTCTCTACACTGGGGACAAAAAGAATATACTACAAGCTTTCTAAGAGAAAAATAAATAAATAAAATGGGGCAAAACAAAGGATCAAGCATCAGAATGGCATTAAACTTGTGACTGGAAGCAAGAATACAATACAGAAACACCTTCAAAATGCTGACAGAAAATTATTTCCATCCTCAATGAACCCTTAGGTAAAAATAAGGATATTTTTTGATATATAGGGCATCAAAAATGTATCTTCCACGCATTATTTTTCAAGATGTTAGAGGAGGTATTCTACCAAAATTAGAGAATAAGCCACCATATTAGTTTCCTATTGGTGCTGTAACAAATTACCACAAACTTAGTCGTTTAAAACAACACAAATATATTATCTTACAGTTCTAGAAGTTGGAAGCCTTAAATTGAAAGTGTAAGGCAGACTTGTGTTCCTTCTGGAGGCTGTAAGGGAAAATCTGTTTCCTTGCCTTTTCCAGCTTCTAGAAGCCATCTGCATACTGTGGCTCATGGTCCCTTCCCCTATCTTCAAAGCCAGCAGCATAACATCTCTCTCTGACTCTGATAGGACTCTGCTGCTTCCCTCTTACATAGACTAAGGTAATTACACTGGACCCATCGGGATAATCCAGAATAACCTCCTCATCTCAAAGTTCTTAATTATGTCTATAAAGTTTCTTTTGCCATATCAAGTAGCGTATACACAGGTTCTAGCAGTTTAGGATGTGCACACCTTTGAGGGGGTCATTATTCATCCTACCATAATACCCAAGAAAAAGGAAGACATTAAATCCAAGAAACAGCTCCAATTAAAAAAATAGTAAAGTGGAATCTCAGAATGATGAAAAATCAACCAGCTAAGATTAGAGCAAGTGGATGGAAAGCTCACAGAAAAATGTTTCCAAGAAGTTGAAACTGATAAACTACTTAATGGATTTGAACGTTTGAAAGGAGATTTATAGTTCTGAGGAAGAGTTTGCATATGAATTAATGATAGGTTGGTACAAAAACAAATCAAATTTTAAAATGAGTCAATCGTTAACACTTGGG
Source organism: Balaenoptera borealis (assembly GCF_965194805.1). NCBI lineage: Eukaryota > Metazoa > Chordata > Mammalia > Artiodactyla > Balaenopteridae > Balaenoptera > Balaenoptera borealis. Next base: position 110,097,553 of record NC_138867.1, on the reverse strand, counting down.
AAGAGAAAAGGATATACAGGAAAGGAAATGTAATCATTGTAAACCACATGGCCCATATGTGAAAATATTTACATCATTCATCATCATAGTGTGAACTCTGAACCATTAAATCTCACGATCTAATTTATAATAGATCTAGATTGACTAACAGATCTAAACTGATCTAATTAAAACTAATGATGTATCTATTTTTAAAAGAAAGTGGGAGAGAGGAGATATGGGAGGAGACAATAACGTAAATATATTTTCAAAAGAATAAATCAATACTTAATATATAAAACTGAAAAATCAAGAAACAATGTATAAACTCATTATTTTGAAGTAATGGAGGCAAAAACCTAAGAAAGTAACAAAGGTTGAAAGCAGTTATCTCTGAGATGTGGGAACCGTAGGTGGGGCAGGTGCAACAGAACACAGTTCTTTTTCCTTTTTTAAGCTCTTTTAGAACTATGAGACTTCTTAAACTTTGTATATAGATAACCTAATAAAAATGAAATTTAAAAAATGCCCTTTGTTGTATTAAATTGAATATATGTGACTTTGGATCTTTATCCTCAAAAAGAGAGAGAAAGAGAAGGATAAACTCCAGAGAGAAAAGAGACTTGGAAGTTGCTTTTCTCCATTTAACTGGGATAAAATAAGAGGATGTTTCACCACCGTTTGGTTTTGTTTTGGCTTTGAAGGATTTCATTTTGTTTACAAACTTTTTGGTACATTTGGAAACACTTATTTCTAATTCTTAATAATAATGAATAAAATACTAACTATTCGCTTCTCAGCTCCAATGTCACCTCCTCTGTAAGGTATTCCCAGGCCATCCACTGATGTAGTATCACTCCAGAGGTACAGTAAAACCACCTTGCTTTATTTCCCTTATAGCTCTGACCATTGTCTGACACCTTCTTGTTTGCTACTTGGTTTACTTGTCTATTAACATTTGCCTCTTTTCTCTGAATGTAAAGTCCAATAGGGCAAGGCTGGTCTGCCATGTCCACTGATCTATCCCCAGCATCCATTAAGACTGCTGGCCCACAGTAGGACCCAATTAATATTTAATGATATATTCATGTACTGTTATGTGACTTAGTTCTTCCCTCATCTCCTCTCCCAATTATTTCTAAAACTATATCATTGGAAAATGTATTCATTTTAAACCTACCCCAGAGATCAAACCACATTTAATAGGTGGAGTTCAGGACTAGAAATTCTACTGCCTGGCTAGGATTCTGGTTCCTTCAGTTTTTAGCTATATAGACTAGAGGTTAACCTCCTTTCTAGGACTTGGATATCTCTACAGATGTAAAATGGTGTTATTTATAACAGCTATGTCACAGGATTTCTTGAGGATTATTTACTTCATTTTTGGTATAAGAGAAAAGATGGGTTATTCCTTCCTTCTCATCCTTAACAATCTGAGGAAGGCCAAGTTTACACAGAGTTGAGAAAATGGTTTGGCAAATGCTGAGCAATTTTAAGGTACAGAAATAGCCACAGCAGACCTTTAAAAATTTTTTTGAAGCTCAGGAAATATTTTTGCTAGTGATCCACATAATCTAGGTGTAATGTGGTTCAGGAAGAGTTTCTAATCAAGTGCATCTTAAACAAGCACTCAGGTAAGAAGCGGTCAACCTGACCTGAGAGTTTATGCAAAGTATAACACTGAAAAGGAAAAATCCAAAAATTAGGAAAGGAAAACAAAAGTGTTTAAAAAAAGGGAATTTGATATCAGAATAGAAATAGTGAACCTGAAAGATAATTAACACAAGACAGGTAAACAAGAAATATCAGCAAATAATTGGTAACAGAGATTTACAAGAAAGCAATAATGACATTATTAATAATCTGATTGAGAAGACATCAGAGAGACTAAAGAAAACAAAAGGGCTAAGTTGTACTAAATAAAGCCATGATAAGTTGCAGCATGTCATGGTCCAGTGAAGAGTATATTATATGGACAAGGAAAGGCTCACCTGGTTCTTAACTGTTGCGCCATGGCATGACTTGTTCTCGAGGGTAAAAGACAACAGGGGTAGCTCTGATTAAAAAAAAAAAATGCCCTGGGGATTTCCACAACATCCCAAGGCAGAGGCAAAGGAATGCTTTGAACTAGGAAACAAATAACCAGAGCCAATGAATTTTCTCACAAGTAAAATATCTAATTTCCTGCAAATATCCCCAGAGTCTGAGGCAAGAGAGGAAAATATTTTTGCCCTTCCTATGATGCATCATCACAAATAACTAAATAATCCCCACTGGCAGAGCACAATCTACAGATGTATGTCTTAAGAAGACAACAAGAGTTGAGATATTTGCAGCAATTCAAGATACCACAGGCTCTGGGATTCCCCAAAGGTGATTGTTTAGTTGGGATAAAATTACTTTTCATTTGTTTGTAACCCACAGGCCAAACTACATGAAAAAAATACTGAGTCGCTTCTGTTTTGCCAGGAAAAATTACATTCATTCTGCCATCCATTGAGTGACTGCGACTTTGACACGATTTTAAGAGTTAGGCTCTTATTCAGTGCCTACCGGGGTTTGCTGCTATTAAAATAAGATTATTGGGCTTTCCTGGTGGCGCAGTGGTTAAGAATCTGCCTGCCAATGCAGGAGACATGGGTTGGAGCCCTGGTCCGGGAAGATTCCACATGCTGCGGAGCAACTAAGCCTGTGCGCCACAACTACTGAGCCTGCGCTCTAGAGCCCGTGAGCCACAACTACTGAAGCCCGTGCACCTAGAGCCCATACTCCTCAACAAGAGAAGCCACTGCAATGAGAAGCCCACGCACCACAACGAAGAGTAGCCCCTGCTCACCGCAACTAGAGAAAGCCCGAGCAGAGCAACGAAGACCGAACGCGCCAAAAATAAAAAATAAATAAATAAATAAATAAATAAATAAAATAAGATTATTATGAACATTTTGTTAGAGTAGTTGTCTTCACAAATGAGTATGAAGCAGGAGGATGCAGGATGCTTTAGGGAGTTCAGTATTCACCCACAAAGTAAATACTTACAGAACATCTGTCTTTTACAGGGTGTTATGTAACACACTGGGGAATTAGTAGTAAATTAGAAAATACCTTTCCTTCATGGAAGATCCAATTCAGTGGGGAAAAGAAACAAGTAAACAGACAATTAGAGTTGGTAAGTGCTAAAGGGAAGTTACTGCCAGGTCTTAATGAGGTTTTTATTCATCTGACCTTTGCCTCAGAGGCCCAATGACTCCATCTAGGTCACACACCACTGAGCACACAGCATACAAGGCAGGACAGCTCAGCAACTCAGCAACTCAGATGAGACTTATTAACACCAGTAGAGAAATAACTCAAATATATCTCTTACCGATACTGGCTCAAAAGTATCAGCACTGAATATTAAATAAATAATTATAATGGTATTTGAAATTAGTAAGACAGGACTCTTGGTTGGGGGCTTTTCCAACATGGACACAGAAAGGGACAGCCATTAATAAAGGGTGAGTACTGTACAGAAGTGGAGGCAATAGACTGACAGTAGCCTCTCTCTCCCATCACCTCCCCCAGCCTCCCTTTACCCAACGCCAACAATTTCTGCTTGTGTAATAGAGAATCAAAGGGAAATTTTCAACATAAGCAATCTTTCACATGCTGTGGCTCAACTATCTCCTTGACACCTTGCTATTGTAAACATTGCAAAGTGTAGACTAGGTCAACTAGAAGTAAACTGTACTGTAATGTGTTTTTAAAAATTTTTTAGTTTGGTTATTTATTATGTCCTTCTGTTTTATACAGTATTTGTGTTGTGCAGACATGTATGATAGTCAAATGTGATAAATTTTGAAGACAAGGTTTGAGATAGAAAAGGTTTCCAGGCCTATGTCAACTGAAAATTCTGATAAAATTAGTGATAAATAATGATTATCTTCTGAGTCATTTTGCTGCTCTACTACAATAAGAGACAGTCGAAAAATTTCTATCTTTATAATGAAAGCTATTTGTCCATGGGTTTTAAATGGGCCAAGTTACTCTTCCATTGCATGCGGTCTGGGGCAGAGCTTCCAAATGCTGCGGTAGCTCCAGAAAAATTGAAAAAAACAGTTAACCACGAATTACAGACATTTAATAAGATGCTGATTATTTTATTTTTTTTTCAATTTATTTATTTACTTATTTATTTATTTATGGCTGTGTTGGGTCTTCGTTTCTGTGCGAGGGCTTTCTCTAGTTGTGGCAAGCGGGGGCCACTCTTCATCGCGGTGCGCGGGCCTTTCATTATTGCGGCCTCTCTTGTTGCGGAGCACAGGCTCCAGACGCGCAGGCTCAGCAGTTGTGGCTCATGGGCCTAGTTGCTCCGCGGCATGTGGGATCCTCCCAGACCAGGGCTCGAACCCGTGTCCCCTGCATTGGCAGGCAGATTCTCAACCACTGTGCCACCAGGGAAGCCCAATGCTGATTATTTTAAATGGCAATTGGAAATCCAAAACAGAGTAAAGCTTTCAGTAAAAAAGCTCAGGAAACAACTTATTTAGTGATAGAACTTATTTCCCTAAAAAGGAAAAGACATAGAATTGATGTGAACATAAGACTAATATATAAAATTATAGTAAAAATGTTAGGGCAAAGATGCAGTATGAGAGGCTGAAAAAGTTCCACTCTCAAACAGTACAAGTCAATGACTTATTGAAAACACACCACATGAGACAAGAGGTGTTGTATAGTATATTAGAAAGCAACTGCTTCTTTCTCCAGGTTGATGAGTCAAATTATTTCATCAATAAATTCATGCTATATAGCATTTGTAAGATTTGTACATGATGGTGAAATTTAAGAAAATGTTATCTGCTGCAAAAAGCTGCCCTGAGGGTGAAAATAATGTCCTGGAATTAGGCAGTGGTGTGGTTGCACAATCACATGAATATACTAAAAGTCACTGAATTTTACAATTTGAAATGGTGGATTTTATGGTGTGTTACTTATACCTCAATTTTTAAAAAAGCTGCCCCAAACAAGCAAAGGCCAAGATTAAATGATGAAAAAATTTCAGACCTAAAATATGTTTTCCTCTATCCTTCACCCTGTACTCCCACAGAACTCTTTTTCTCTATTACGGTCCTTATCAAGGTTGTCCTGTGGTATAGTTAACTTGGTATTTTCTCCAAGCAGATTTTAATTGTGCTCAAGGATGTTTATATCTAACACATATTTCTTCTGGCCGAGTATTAACCAGGAATATTAACTAGTTTCTATTTTTGCCTGGGTGGCTTTGTAATATTCTAACTGTACTTATTCAACCTTCAGGTAACAAGAATTTAGCCCAGCCCAATCTTTTTCCTGCTAAAAGCATGAGGTTATGAGATGTGCTTTTCTAACCAAGGTTAGCTCTTTGGCCAAAGAGATCAGATACTTCACTCTGAATCACTGTGATGGTTAATTTTATGTGTTAACTTGATTGGGTCATGGTGGTCAAATATTTGGTTAAATATATTATAGGTATGTCTGTGAGAGTGTTTCTGGATGAGATTAACGTCTGAATTGGTAGACTGAATAAAGCAGATTGCCCTCCTCAGTGTGGGTGGGCCTCATTCAATCTGTTGAAAGCCTAAATAGAATAAAAGGGCTGAGTAAGGATTTTCTCTCTCTCTGCCAGAACACTGGCCTTCTCCTGCCTTTAGCCTCAGACTTGGACTAGAACTTATACTATATGATCTCCTCATTCTCAGGAGACTCAGACTAGAAGTAAACCATCATCTCTTCTGGGTCTCTAGCCTGTTGACTACAGCTCTTGGGACTTCTCAGCCATCATAACTGCATGAGTTGATTCCTTATAATAAATCTCCTTGTTCCCATCTATCTATCTATCTATCTGATTGGTTCTGTTTCTCTGAGGAACCCTAACTAATACATTCATCCAGGGAGACTGAGTTGGTCTCTAGTATAGTGATATATGTGTAGATGAAGCCAACTGATGGCCATGAGGTGCAGGGGGTGAGTAAAGAACCTGGGTCAGCCCAGACCTTTGTTTTCCTCATCCTCTAGGTGTATCTAAATCAGGAGAATGCCCCCAAACTGATGCAGCTCCAATAAACATTTTAGTTCTCCAAGCCACTCATCTTCCTAAGCATAAATGCCACCCCAGCTTGTTCCAGGGTTATCCAAATTAATGAGACATAACACTTGGGTACCCAATGGATTCTGGTGGGTATTTCATATATGAACAACCAAAAGTATGGTAACAATGGCTAAAGGTAAGCTTTTCTTTTAGAGAATGTATCTGTTTTCCTCCACACGCTTACAGCTTTCACCTCCCAATGGAAGGCTTCAGACCACCACCAAAGTTAAACAAAAAGGCAAGACATGCCTGCTCTGCCCTAAATATCCCAACATGTATGCGGTTTTTCAAGAAAATTCCAATTTTGAGTCTCTTTTTTTTTTTTTTGGCCTCACCATGCAGCATGAGGAACTTCTCGGACCAGGGATCGAACCTGCCCCCTGAAGTGGAAGGGCAGAGTCTTAACCACTGGACCACCAGGGAACTCCAGGAAAATTCCAGTTTTGAAAAAGAGATAATATAGCACAAAATATGAGATTACAGACTATCTCAGAGCGCTGAGAGAATGGCCTGTCAGCAGAAAGAACCCAAAATTTTGCTGGAGGGGAAAAATGAAATACTTGTCAGGTAAATGTGGCTTTCTCACTTCCAGAATCCTGCTCTGAACTCTGACACTTCCCTCTTCACACTAGCGAGGTGAAGTTTTTCTTGTGCTAGAGTAGGGTTTGGGGAGAACCACTAGGTGAGAAAGCCACAAACTTGCAGCTCTTACCCAATGCAATAACAGTCTTTCAAAAGTAGTTTTTTTCTCAGTTTCTATCTGCTTTTGGACATTTATCAGTGCCTTCAACCAACTGTCTTTAATAATATTGTCCAGTTTTTAAAAAAAATTGTTTATGTAAGAAACTGCCCCCGGTGTTTTCACCACCATTACTGGAATTCTCATTTCTATTTAACTTTGTAATTCATTTAGAAGAATTCAGCTATTAAATGTGTCCCTTAATTCTCACCAATGACCACAGTATTACACAGTTATCTTCATGAGAAGCAGAAGTTAGCAGAAGAAGGAATGAGGAGGTGAGAGGGAAAACTTTCTCAAAAAGAGAGACTGAAGAATTCTTACACAATGATGTCATCCTCACCAATAATACATAACTGTGTCAAAGTAGTCTGAGAAGCTAGAGAATTAACTAATAAGGTTCCTAAACCTTTGTCAACCTCTATACCCTTCATTTCTGCTGCAGTTTTAAAATAATAATTTCTCTTCCTCCCATGAGACAAAGTTACTCTTAGGCAGAACTTGAGGTTTCTAAAGGGCATGTCTTAATCTCTGTAGGAAGTGTTTTTGCCACTTGAAAAAGCTTCTCAGAATATGCTGTCTGAGCTGCCCCACTGAAGTGGCTTGCTCTCCATCCTCAACCTAGTTGATAATGATAGAGGAATTGTTCTCAGACCATTTCATCCAATTAGATTCAATGATGAAAACAAAAGGAGAAGAGAGAGAAAAGACTGTGGGTCTTATATTCAGGCTTCCTGTGTTCAAAATTGGTAACATGTCTTTTTTGCTGAATGATTTTATACAAATCACTAAAATTCCCTAAGCCTCAGCTTCTCCTTTTATGAACTAGAGAAAAAAATAGTACCTATCTCCAAGAATTCTGCTGAGGTTTAAATGAAATAAGCTACCTAAAGCACTCAGTACATTGTCTCATGGCACAAAGTAATTACTCAATAGTCATTAGCTATAATATTAAGGAAAGGGAAAAAATAAAGGGAAAGTTACCAATATTCATCTCTGTTTCAGCAAGGCAGAAAATCTGAAAAGACTAGAAAAAAGCTTGCTAATTTGGAGCTACTGAAAGAGGGACAAAAGGAGAGAAGCCATCTGGTTCATTTATATAATTGCCTGCAGTCCCTCACTGCTACCTAGCACTGTTGGATCTCTTCTGCTCTGATCACCAAGAACACTCATAATATCTTCACAGTCCCACTAGGGGTTCAGCATGTAGTTTGGGAAACAATGACCTAGAAAATAAAATCAAAGGCATAGCGGCTTCAGTACTGGAAGCAATTCTCAAAGTCTGAAGTTCTACTTTTTGCCAATATCATCTTTTTCATATTAACACTGGCAAAACCTTGGCATACTAATCTTCTTATCAGGGCATTTCTTGGATGCTTTCCTGTTATGCCAATATAATATAACATGTCAGTGTTTGCATACACTACTACACCTTGACTGAAGCATTTTAAGAAACTGAACATGTTTTTTGGCTTGCAAATATTTTAAGGGTATTTTCATAGCTCCCGTTAAAAAGTTTTAACAAGAAAAGTCTGCAGCTAAAAGTTCACAGACATAGAAAGAATAAAATAATAAACAAATGGCATATTCCATTTAAAAAATTAATTCACATTGTCAGAGTCCTATCTCCAATCTTTGATTCCTGTGTATCAATTCAAAGGAAGAATATTTCATAAAATAAGTTCCAAGTGCTCTCTTTCTCCAAGTAAGTTTACCACTACTCAATGCCTGGAGATTTTGCAGAGTATGAACCAAACCAGAGACAAAAGATTATTTCTAGGACATTGAATGCCCCATGATAAAATTGTTAACCTAACTCTAATTTCTCAGTTCAAAAATATAGAGAGATCTGTCATTTTAGTTTGGCATTATCCCAAATCACACTAAAAGAGCAAAACCTTCAGGAAACACAAACTAATACCAAGAACCAAACATTACATTTGAATGAAAAAGGGGAGGTACAACCTTTATAATATTGCCTGTGTCATATTACAAAAGTTCCTAGCAAGACTGGAATTTCTGTGTTATATATACATTCTCCCAATTCCATTAAATAATTCTCTGTCTGTTAAAAATCTCAAATATTTTCATATAAAATCAAATAGAGAAAGCACATAAAGCTACAGACATTTCAAATTTATTATTTAACATTTGTATTATATGTTCTATGTATTAGGCCATGTTCTCAGTGTTCTTAAAATATTAACTCAATATTCCGAACAATTCTACGGGGTAGATATAATTTTTATCATTCCCATTTAGAGATTAAGAAACAGACACAAAGATAAAGATGAGATATGAAGAGGTTAATTAAAATTAATTCCAAATAAAAAACCTAGTTCAATAGAAGAGTTATGCAGTAGAAATATGAACATCACACTCACTCCCAACCCTTCTACTACCCACTGCAGCCTTAAGTAGTTGCTTAATATTTTAAATTCTTCTGAAGGAAAATGTGTCTATGTGATGAATGTCCTCGAGATAAAACCAGATTTCTTCATGTGTTTATTTTCAACCCCAAGGAAGCAAATTCCCTTGTAAGTATAAAATTTAAAGCCAATTATCCTTTAAATGTTGCTTTGGTACAATTCAGCCTCTTCTTCCACACAGCAGACCATGGCTTCAATTCTCCTCTGCTTTCACTCACCACCAGTAAATATCTTGTCTCTCACTATTCCATAAAATATGAGAAGTTCTTTCATGACTTCAGAGGAAGAAATAAATCACATATTTAAACGTAAAATATATTTAAATTAAAATGAACTTCTTGTTAAAAGCTGTAATATAGAATGGCATGGGTTTTTTCTCAGTTCATACCTAAGGCAGATGTCCCTTTACCTTAATGAAAACTTATCGAAGAGTATGCCCTTGAAAGATAAGGAAATTACTTTCTATAGCTTAAAAGGCAAACTTGGAATTGTCTCTAACATTGACACACATGTCACATTATGTCCATATTCACAAAAAGCTGCTGAATCTAGTCCTTTGAAGGCACGGATCAGGTCTGCTTTCCCACCACTGTGGCCATGACTGCATACCCAGAGCATATCACAGTGAAAAAGACACATTTCATGAGTAAATCAACAAACTACGCATTTAAACCTCCAAAGTTTAAGCAGTTTTGGTATAGCCTATATATTCAGTATAGAGTCCTTAACATGATTAAACTGAGAGGGGGAATATACCCTTTGACAGACATAGTTACAAACGTGAGGAAATGTTCCTGCACACAAAAGCCAAGGCTGGTGGTGGAAGTAGATTTTTTGCTGAAGTGGTGGTGAATGTTCTTCTCTCAGTGGATTCCTACACCTCCATATTCCATTGAATCACAAGGACCCAGAGGGTGTATCTCTTCCTCTGATTTAACCAGTCTGCTTTTCATAAAAACAGCTTCTAATCTCCACCTAACAAACAGAGAAGCCACACATAAAAACAAAAGACCTCAAATAGAAAAAAAGAAACTTGAAAAAGAAGAACTAAGTTGAAAGTCTCACACTTTCTGATTTCAAAATATATTAGAAAACTACAGTATTCAAAATATGTACTACTGGCATAAAGACACATACAGACTGATGGAAAAGAAGAGAGATTCCCAGAAGTAAATTCTCATGAATAAGGTCAAATAATCTTCAAAAAGCGTGCCAACACTATTAAATGGGGAAGGACAGTCTTTTAAATGTAAGACCTGAAACTATAAAACTTCTAGAAGAGAAGAAGGGGAATTCATGATGTTGGATTTGACAATGATTTCTTGTACATGATTCCCAGAGCAGAGGCAACAAAAAGAAAAGGAAAAATAACAGAAATGAAGAATTCCTTTGATAGGTTTATTAGTAGACTGTACATGGTTGAGCAAGAAGATATATCAGAATCCTCAAAAACTGAAAGGAAAGAGAATAAAAACTGAAAAAAAAAAAAAACCTCTAGAAAATCCAAGGACTGTAGGACAACTACAGAAGGCATAACATACATGTAATGGGAATGCCAGAAGGAAAGAAAGAGAGAAAGGAACAGAAGAAATATTTGAAACAATAATGACAGAATTTCCCCCAAATTAATTTCAGAAACCAACCCACAGATCTCAGGAAGTTCAAAGAACACCAAGGAGGATAAATGCCGAAAACAACTACAGCTCAGCATGTCATTTTCTAATTATATAAAATCAAAGATAAAGAAGAAGAAACCAGAGTAAAAAACACCTTGCCTATAGAGAAACAAAGGTAAGAATTACATCTGACTTCTCAGAAACCATTCAAGTAAGAAGAGAGTGAAGTGAAATACTTAAAGTGTTGAGAGAAAAAAAATCATCAACCTAGAGTTTTATACTTTGTAAAATTATCCTTCAAAATGAAGGAAAGACTTTCTTAGAAAAAAAAAAATTGAGAGAATTTGTTGTCAGGAGACCTGCCTTACAAGAAATATTAAAAGAAGATTTTTAGAGATAAGGAAAATAATAAAGGTCAGAAACTCGGATCTACACAGAGTTAAGGAAGAGCATCAAAGAAAAAATAAGTGAAAGTAAAATAAAACTCTTCTTTCTTATTATTAATTGATATAACAGATAACAGTTTGTTCAAAATAATAATACCAACAACGTATTAAATTATTTACGCTTATGTATATGTCTTATATATATACATATATATGCTTATATATACAAATATAAGTTAAATTAATGACAACAGTGACACAAGGGACAGGAGGTAGGACTTAGGGTTATTTCGTTATTTGAAGGTACTCACACTACTCATGAAGTGGTACAGTGTAATTTTAAAGTGGACTTAAATGGCTGTAAATGTATATGCAAACTCTAGAGCAACCACTTAAAAAAGCAAAAAAATTAGTACGACTGATATGCTAAGAAAGGAGAGAAAATGGAATCATAGAATGCTCAATTAAAACCACAAAAAGCAGAAAAAGAGTGGAAGACAAAAATAGGAACAAAGAACCAGGGCAAGAAAAAGAAAACAATAACAAATATGGTAGCTATTAATCCAGCGCTATCAATAATCACTCTGAATATCAATGGTCTAAATTCACCAATTAAAAAACACAGATTTTCATAGTGGATCAAAAAATAAGACTCAACTATATGTTATAAACGAGAAACCCACTTTAAACATAAAGACCTATATAGATTCAAAGTAAATTGATAGAGAAAAATATCATGCTAACACTAGTTAAAGAAAGCAGACGTAGCTATATCAGTTTCAGATAGAGCTGACTTCAAAGCAAAGAAAGTTATCATGGATAAAGAAGGGAATTACATAATGATAAAGGAGTCAAAGTGGTCAATTCTCCAAGAAGACAAACAGACCAAAACACTAGCACCTCAAATACAACAGCACGTGAAAAGGATCACACACCACAACTAATTGAAATTTATCACTGTAATGCAAAGATAGTTCAATATACAAAAATCAATTAATGTAATATATCATATCAACAGAATAAAGATTAAAAATCATGATTATCTAAAGACATGGAGATCGGATGTTTGGCAAAATTTAAAAAACTTTTATGATAAAAACTCTCATCAAACTAGGAATAGAAAGAAAATACCTCAACACAATAAAAGCCAAATATGAAAAGCCCACAGCTAAAATCATATTCATTGGTAAAAAACTGAAAGTTTTTCCTCTAAAATCAGGAATAAGTCAAGGATCCCTACTCTTGCCACTTCTATTTAACATAGTAGTGAAAGTCCTAACTAGAACAATTAGACAAGAAAAATAAATAAAAGTCATTCAAATTAGAAAAGAAGAAGTAAATTATTCCAGTTTGCAAATGACATGATTTTTTATGTAGAAAACTCCAAGGACTCCATAAAAACCTTTTGAACTAGTAAACAAATTCAGTAAAGTTGCAGAATACAATATCAACATACAAAAATTAGTTGTGTTTCTACACACTGCAACAAACTAACTACAGCTAACTAACAACAAACTACTTGAAAAGGAAATTTTTAAAAAATCCCATTTACAATAGCATCAAAAGGAATAAAAACCTTAGGAATAAGCTTAACTAAGGAGGTGAAAGATTTATATACTGAAACATAGAAAACATTGATGAGAGAAATTAAACAAGACACAGGAAAATGGAAAGATATCCTCTGTTTACGGTTGGAAGAATTAATGTTATTAAAATGTCCATACTACCCAAAGTAATCTACACATTCAGTATAATTCCTATGACAATCCCAAAGAGTTTTTTTTTTACATAAATAGAAAAAACAATTCTATAATTCATATGGAACCACAGAAGACCATGAATAGCCAAACCTATCTTGAAAAACAAGAACAAAGCTACAGGTATCACACTTTCTGATTTGAAAATATATTATGAAGCTACAGTAATCAAAACAGCATGGTACTGGCATAAAAACAGAAACATAGACCAATGGGATAGAATAGAGAACCTAGATATAAATATACAAATATACGAGCAATTGATCTTTCACAAGAGTGGTAAGAATACATGAAAGGGAAAGGATAACTTCTTCAACAAATGGTACTGGGAAAGCTGGATATCCACATGTAAAAAAATTAAATCGGAGACATTTTATATCAGACACAAAAATCAACACAAAGTGGATTAAAGACTTAATAAGACCTGAAACTGTAAAACTCCTAGAGGCAAACATAGCAGAAAGCATAGAGGAAAAGCTTCATGACACTGGCCTTGGAAATACTTTCACAGATATGACATCAAAAGCACAGGTAATGAAACCAAAAGTAAACAAGTGTGACTACATCAAACTAAAAAGCTTCTGCACAGCAAAGGAAACAATCAGCAAAGTGAAAAGTCAACCTATAGCATGGGAAAAAATATCTGCAAACATATCTGATAAGAGGTTAATCTCCAAAATATATAAGAAATTCTTACAACTCATTAGCAAAAAAAAAAACCACCACCAACAACAAACAAAAACAAAACAAAACAAAAAAACTAATAGTGCAACTTTAAAATGTGCTAAGGCTATTTTCAATAGCCAAGACATCGAAGCAACCTAAATGTCCATAGATAGAGGAATAGATAAAGATGTAGTATTTATATACAATGGAATATTAGGCATAAAAAAGAATGAAAAAATGCCATATGCAGCAACATGGACAGAGCTTGAGATTATCATACTAGATGAAGTAAGTCAGACACAGAAAAACAAATATCACATGATATCACTCAAATGTGGAATCTAAAACAATGATACAAATGAACTTATTTACAAAACAGAAATAGTCTCACAAACATAGAAAACAAACTTTGGTTACCAAAGGGGAAAGGGGGTGGGGAGGGATAAATTAGGAGTTTGGGATTAGCAGATACAAACTATTACATATAAAATAGATAAACAACAAGGTCCTACTATATAGCACAGGGAACTATATTCAATACCTTGTAATAAACCATAATGGAAAAGAATATAAAAAAGAATATATATATCATACACACACACACACATATATATGTATAACTGAATCACTTTGTTGTAGGCCAGAAACTAACACACGTTGTAAATCAACTGTACTTCAATTAAAAAAAAAAATGTGCTAAGGACTTGAATGGACATTTCTCCAAAGACACACAAATGGCCAAAAAGTATATGAAAAGGTGCTCAACATGGAGGCTAAAAAGTGTCCTACTTAATAACCAAGAGATCACTGAAGAAATCAAAGAAGAAATTAAAAAATACAAAGAAACAAATGACAATGAAAACACGAAGACCCAAAACCTATGGGACGCAGCAAAAGCAGTTCTAAGAGGTAAGTTTATAGCAATTCAATCTCACCTCAAGAAACAAGAAAAATCTCAAATAAACAATCTAACCTTACACTTAAAGCAACTAGAGAAAGAAGAACAAGAAAACACATAGTCAGCAGAAGGAAAGAAATAAAGATCAGATCAGAAATAAATGAAATAGAAATGAAGAAAACAATAGCAAAGATCAATAAAACTAAGAGTCGGTTCTTTGAGAAGATAAACAAAATTGATAAACCTTGAGCCAGACTCATCAAGAAAAAAAGGGAGAGGACACCAATCGATAAAACTAGAAATGAAAAAGGAGAAATCACAACTGACACTTCAGAAATACAAAGGATTATAAGAAACTACTACAAACAACGATATGCCAATAAAGGACAACCATGAAGAAATGGACAAATTCCTGGAAAGGTACAATTTTCCAAGACTGAACCAGGAAGAACTCGAAAATATAAACAGACATATCACCAGTAATGAAATTGAATCTGTAATTAAAAATCTTCCAACAAACAAAAGTCCAGGATCAGATCGTTTCACAGGTGAATTCTATCAACATTTAGAGAAGAGCTAACACCTATCCTTCTTAAACTCTTCCAAAAAAATGCAGAGGGAGGAACACACCCAAATTCATTCTACAAAGCTACCATCACCCTGATACCAAAAAAAGACAAAGACATCACAAAAAAAGAAAATTACAGACGAATATCACTGATGAACAGAGATGCAAAAATCCTCAGCAAAACACTAGCAAACAGAATCCAACAACACATTAAGAGGATCATACACCATGATCAAGTGGGATTCATCCCAGGAATGCAAGGATTCTTCAATATATGCAAATCAATCAATGTGATACACCATATTAACAAATTAAGGAATAAAAACCATATGATCATCTCAATAGATGCAGAAAAATCTTTTGACAAAATTCAACAGCCCATTTATGATAAAAAACTCACCAGAAAATGGGCATAGAGGGAACCTACTCAACATAATAAAGGCCATATATGACAAACCCACAGCAAGCAACATACTCAATGGTGAAAAACTGAAAGCATTTCTACTAAGATAAGGAACAAGACAAGCATGTCCACTCTCACCACTCTTATTCAACATAGTTTTGGAAGTTGTAGCCATGGCAACGAGAGAAGAAAAAGAAATAAAAGGAATCCAAATTGGAAAGGAAGAAGTAAAACTGTCACTGTTTAAAGATGACATGATACTATACACAGAAAATCCTAAAGATGCCACCAGAAAACTACTAGAACTAATCAATGAATTTTGTAAGGTTGCAGGATACAAAATTAATGCACATAAATCTCTGGCATTCCTATACACCAACAATGAAAAATCAGAAAGAGAAATAAAAGAAACACTCCCATTCACCATCGCAACAAAAAGAATAAATTACTTAGGAATAAACCTGCCTAAGGAGGCGGAAGACTTGTACTCAGAAAACTATAAAACTCTGATGAAAGAAATCAAAGATGACATAAACAGATGGAGAAATATACCATGTTCTTGGATTGGAAGAATCAGTACTGTGAAAATGACTATACTATCCAAATCAATCTACAGATTCAATGCAATCCCTATCAAACTACCAATGGCATTCTTCACAGAATTAGAAGAAAATATTTTACAATTCATATGGAAACACAAAAGACGTCTAATAGCCAAAGCAATCTTGAGAAAGAAAAACAGAGCTGGAGGAATCAGGCTCCCCAACTTCAAATTATACTACAAAGCAACAGTAATCAAGACAGTATGGTACTGGCACAAAAACAGAAATACAGATCAATGGTACAGGATAGAAAGCCCAGAGATAGACCCACGCACATATGGTCACCTAATTTACGACAAAGGAGGCAAGAACATACAGTGGAGAAAAGACAGCCTCTTCAATAAGTGGTGCTGGGGAAACTGGACAGTTACATGTAAAAGAATGAAATTAGAACACTACCTAACACCATACACAAAAATAAACTCCAAATGGATTAAAGACCTAAATGTAAGACCAGACACTATAAAACTCTTAGAGGAAAACATAGGAAAAACTCTTTGACGTAAACCACAGCAAGATCTTTTTTGACCCACCTCCTAGAATAATGAAAATAAAAACCAAAATAAACAAATAGGACTTAATGAAACTTAGAAGCTTTTGCACAGCAAAGGAAACCATAACAAGATGAAAAGACAACCCTCAGAATGGAGAAAATATTTGCAAATGAAGCAACTGACAAAGGATTAATCTCCAAAATATACAAACAGCTCATGGAGCTCAATATCAAAAAAACAAACAACCCAATTAAAAAATGGGCAGAAGATCTAAATAGACATTTCACCAAAGAAGACATACAAATGGCCAAGAGGCACATGAAAAGATGCTCAACATCACTAATTATTAGAGAAATGCAAATCAAAACTACAGTCAGGTATCACATCACACCAGTCAGAATGGCCATCATCAAAAAATCTACAAACAATAAATGCTGGAGGGGGTGTGGAGAAAAGGCCACCTTTTTTTCACTGTTGGTTGGACTGTAAATTGATACAGCCACTATGGAGAACAGTATGGAGGTTCCTTAAAAAACTAAAAATAGTACTACCATATGACCTAGCAATCCCACTACTGGGCATATACCCTGAGAAAGTCATAATTCAAAAGGACACATGTATCCCAATATTCATTGCAGCACTATTTAATAGTAATAGCCAGGACATGGAAACAATCTAAATATCCACTGATGGATGAATGGATAAAGAAGATGTGGTACATATATACAATGGAATATTACTCAGCCATCAAAAGGAACGAAATTGGGTCATTTGTAGAGATGTGGATGGACCCAGAGTCTGTCATACAGAGTGAAGTAAGCCAGAAAGATAAAAACAAATTCCGTATATTAACGCATATATGTGGAATCTAGAAAAATGGTACAGATGAACCTATTTGCAGGGCAGGAATAGAGATGTAGACGTAGAGAACAGATATGTGGAGACAGCAGGAGAAGGGGAGGGTGGGATGAATTGGGAGATTAGGCTTGACATAAATACACTACCATGTGCAAAATAGATAGCTAGTGGGAACCTGCTCTACAGCACAGGGAGCTCTGCTCAGTGCTCTGTGACAACCTAGATGGGTGGGATGGAGGGGGAGGGTGGGAGGGAGGTCCAAGAGGGAGGGGATATAGGTATATATATAGCTGATTCACTTCGCTGTACAGCAGAAACTAACACAACATTGTAAAGCAATTTTACTCCAATAAAAAAACAAAATAAAAAAGAATACATATATTATATATATATATATACACACACACACACACACACACATATATGTATAACTGAACCACTTTGTTGTACACCAGAAACTAACACAACATGTAAATCAACTACACTTCAATCAAAAAAAATGTGCTAAGGACTTGAATGGATATTTCTTCACAGACACACAAATGGCCAACAAGTATATGAAAAGGTGCTCAGTATCACTAATCATCAAGGAAATGCAAATCAAAATAAGCTATTACCTCATACCTGTCAGGATGGCTATTATAAAAAAACAAAGACAACAAGTGGTGATAAGAATGTGCAGAAACAGAAAACCTTGCACTGTTGGTGGAAATGCAAAATGGTGCAGCTGCAATGGAAAACAGTAATGGAGGCTCCCCCCAAAATTAAAAATAGGATGATCATATGATTCTGCAATTCCAATTACAGGAATATATCCAAAGAATTGAAATCAGTATCTTGAGGAGATATTAGCACTCCCATGTTCATTGCAGCACTATTCACAATAGAAAAAAATGTGGAAACAACCTAAATGTCCGTTGACGAATGGATAATGAAAGTGTGGTATATACATACAATGGAGTATTATTCTGCTTTTAAAAAGAAGGAAATTTTGAAATATGTGATAACATGGTTGCACCTTGAGGACATTATACTAAATGAAATAAGACAGACAAAGAAAGACAACTACTACATGATTCCTTTTAGATGAGATATCTAAATTAATCAAATTCATAAAATTAAAGACTGAAATGGTGGTTACCAGGTGCTGGGGGGAGGGGGAAGTGGGGAGTTATTGGTCAACAGGCATAAAGTCACAGTTAATGAAGATGAATAAGCTCCACAGATTTGCTATTCAACATTGTACCTACAGTCAACAATAATGTATTACATACTTAAAATTTGTTAAGTGGATACAGCTCATGTTAAGTGTTCTTACCACAATAAAATTTTTCAAAAGTGAGAGAGAGAGAATTTATCACAAGGATTGGATAATCCTCATCAAGCCTGAACCATCCACACTGGCTGCTCCCAGAATTTGTAACTTAGAATATGTAAACATAAATGCATTTTTAAACCTTGGGCATAGAGGGTTATACTAATACTCTTCTATTCATGGCTTATTATCATAGCGATCTATGTAAGAATTCTCTCTTACTTTAACATATTTATTTCTTTTCTTCTGTCCTTGCCACCACAGACATCCTTTCTCATGTATTTAATATGTATAAACACATGGGTTCTTATAAAATGTACGTTGTTTTATGAGTATTTCTAACGTGCCCAAGTGGTATTATATTATTGCCATTAACTCTTACTTTTTTCATTTAGCATTAAAGTTTCATGATTCATTCAAATTGCCATGAACATATTTAGTTGATTCCTTCTAAGTACAACACTAGACTCCATGATGTGCATTATTCACATTTGACCTCCACATCCACAGAAACAGACACTCAAATCATCTCAGGCTTCTAGCTATCACAAACAACATAGTGATTGACATCCTCACAGGTTTCTGGAATAAGGATGACCAAACAACCTGCCAATATTTATTCTTGTTTTTAAAAGAGTTAAATCACTCAAGCAAAATTACTGCGGTATAGAAGAGATGTGCACTTAATATCACCAGGTACCGTCCAATGCCTCTCCAGGATGGCTGGCTTCACACTTCCAATGGCAGTATATAGGGTTCCTGCATCCATCCATATAGACTCTCCATCACTTAGCAGTATTCAGCATTCTAGAATTTTAGTTCTAGAATTTTAGTTTTGTTACAGATACATTCTCAATATCTCTTTCTCTGTCACTTTGGGTTGCATTATAGGAGAACACTAAGCTTAATATATTCACTGTTTTTATGGTAAGAGGAAGCAACACTGCTCTTTGTCTAGGGAGAGATATTACTTCATCCCTCAAGGTTACTTGTTGCCAACATAACCCTGAGAAATGACCTGGGTAAAGAAGAGGGTCTCGCACTCTGGCATCTCCAGCAAGAACACTCAGGGCCCATGGTGATTGCGTCTCCCAACAAGCACATTTCCCCACATTGCGTAAATTCAGTAAATTACAGCCAGTATGAACTCGGACTACAAGTTTAGCTGTGCAGGAGGAAATAACACATTTACATTCCTCTTTGCATCGACTTAATTCCATTCTAACCCCCATTCCATTGGAATAGCAGGAAATATAATCTTGGCCATGCTTGGGTGAAAAACACAAATATAATATTCAATAAATTACCTTTCCCAAACTGTTGTTGCTGTTATTGTTACTACTACTACTACTACTACTACTACTACTACTACTACTACTACTACTATGATTATTCTGCTTTTCCAAATGGTTTGATTTTATTTTAGTACTTTTTCTATTGATAAAAGTCCAACATATTATATGCCAATACTCTTTCCTTCCCAATGTCTCCATACTGTCTCTCTCTAATCCAGCACATACTCACTCACATACTACTTGGAGAATGCTTAAGATTGACTAGTATTTAAAGGGTTATTGAGGAATACAGTTTACACTTTTCCCCTGCTAATTCTGTTAGCCAGAATTTAATCACAAAACTAAAGGATAACTCTTACAAAACTCTTCAACATTATTCTCTGTACAGATGGTGAACAATCTCTCCAAAAACTATGAATCCTGTGTAAACTTTGTAAAGAGTATTTACTGTTGTCAAACATAAAGCCAAGGATAAAAAATGAATGTTAGGAGAGCAATATTAATGATGCAGTTGTCTAAAAAATAGGGACACGTTTGTAATACATACAAAGCATTTCTTTCAATGCTATATCTAAGATAAATTGCTGAGCTGTTCCAGGATGTACTACTCAGCAGCCACTCTTACTTTTCATTCCTCATAGAAGGAATGGGCAGATATTATTAACCTTGTTTATAAATGAGGTAACTAAATCTCAAAGTGACTTTATCAAGGATATTATCTTCCAAGGAAACTTTGTTGTGTTCTTGCCCCTTATATCAGTCAGTGTATGTGCTATAATACATCAAAATCGGTATGCTATTCTGAGGGGCTACAAAAAGACAACTCTAGAATTTGGTATTCATTTTTTAATAAAATGTCAGAAGTTGGAACCACTGTTAAATTTCACCCATTCATTCTAGCTGGTTGAAAAGTCATGCATGCCACTCCTGAGATTCAGGCTCTCAAGAAAGTCCAAGAACAAATTTTAATGACTTCTAACAATCTTCAGATGAGGCAGGTAAGGCTGAAAACCTTTAAAATAACCCAATTTCTTCTTCTAGTGGAAATATCTTAATTCTCCAAATGTTGAATTATAAATGTAATTGTTTTCCAAACTTTCTGCTCTTGAATAAAATATCAATAGTTGTAAATGCAGAGCTGGTGTAGTGAAAAGCAGCTATTACTCTTCCCCTTAACAGAACATACACTAATAGAAATCTTTTAACTACTACAGAAATTTTCCAATTGGAATGTACAAGTTCAATTTTGAGTATTTGAAGCAAAGGTTTTAAAACTTAGTCCAAGTTTCTCCCCTAAAATTTTGCTTTTTAATGTCTTTTCAGGTCTACAGATTGCTATACAGGAAAAGCCAAAAGAGGATGCAAATCTCATTTTTACCTCTGTAATTGTTATGCAAACGATGGGTCTTGGTTTTCTCTTGTGTAATTATTAATTTTTTTCCCTCAAATCCTCACCTGACACCAGGGAAACACTTTCTCCTATAAAGTCTGTTATATCACATCAGCACACAAATTAGTTTGTCAACAGAACCTTTAACGATACTGCTTTGACTATATATTTTTTTTCATGGTCATATCCTCTTGAGGATCCCAGAGATTTAAAAAAATATCTTAGTCCTATTCTCTCTGGCATAATATGACCAATAAAGTTGGTGCCTTTCTTGGTCAGCCTCTCCCAGGGGACATCAAGGAATCATTCTTATACCATTGCCCTCCTCTGATATAATCTGTATTCTCTGCTAAAAGGAATGTGACATCCTTGTCTTTGCCTCATCTGCAAGAGTTCTCTAGCTCTCTCAGACATTCTGGATGTTACTAGAAAGCAATCAGCGAGGTTTCTGTTGAATCTCCCAGTGCCAGATCTTGCTACAGAATGTGACACCCTAAGTTATCTCAGCTTCTACCTAGATATCACTTTCAAACTTCTCTTTAGGACAAAAGCTCTCCATACCTAAGGCACACAACATTGCTGCCAAGGGTCAGAAAGTCTTCCGACTGTGGCTCTCTCTTCTCCAAAGGCCTCTTTGCCCCCTATGAAAGGGAGTCACTGAAAAATAAAATATGTGCAGTAAAAACTCAGTGGGTGAGCTCAACAACAGAACGGAGAGGACAGAGAAAAAAGAGATTACCCAATCTGAAAAACAGAAAATAGACAGAAGAAATAAAAAGGGACTTGTGGGACAACAACAAAAGATCTATATTCCTGTCATAAGAATCCTAAAAGAAGAGGAGAAAGAGAGTGGGGCTAAAAAAGTGCTGAAAGAAATAACATCTGAAAAATACTAAGAATTGCTAAGAAAGAAAAAAAAAGACATAAACCTACAGATTTAAGAATCTGGAAGAACCCAAGCAGGATAAACCTAAAGAAATCCCAACACAGTCACACTTCTGAAAACTAAAGACAAAGAAAAAAATCTTGACAGTAACAACAGAGAAATAACACCTAGACTATACAGAAAAACAATTCAAAAGACAGCAGATTTCTCATCAGAAACCATGGAGAACAGAAGAAAGTGGTACAACATTTTTCAAGAGATGAAAGAAAAGATTCTGTCAACCCAGAATACTATACTCAGCAAAATTATACTTTAAGAATGAAGGGGAAATCAAGACATCCTCAGATGAATTAAACTAAAAGAATTTGATAAACAACAAGGTCCTACTGTATAGCACAGGGAACTATATTCAATATCCTGTGATAAACCATAATGGAAAGAATATTAAAAAGAATGTATACATGTATAACTGAGTCACTTTGCTGTACAGCAGTAATTAACACAGCATTGTAATTCAACTATACTTCAATAAAAAATAAATTAAAAAAAGAATCTAAAAAAAGAATTTGTTGCAAGCACATCTACTCTAAAGCAATGACTAAATAAATTGAAAACAGAAATGAACAATAAAATTGAAAAGAGAAAAATAGAAAAAAAATCAATAAAACAGAAATCCAGCCTTTAAAAAAAAAGACTGTTGACAAAGATAAAAGGAGAAAATAAACAAATTGCCAATATCAGAATGAAACCAGGCCATATCAGTACACACTCTGCAGATTTCAAAAAGATAAGCGTATAATACAAACAACTCTACACAAATACATTCAACAACTTAAATGAAATGGACTAATAACTCAAAAAACAATAATTACTACAACACATTTAATATGAAATAGATAATTAGAAAAGCCCTATAGATATTAAGAAAATTGAATTCATAATTTGTAAACTCCCAAAAAAGAAAGTTCCAGGTCCAGATGGTTTCACCAAAGAATTCTACCATATATTTAAAGTAAATTTAATGTCAGTTATATATTATTTCTTCCAGAAAGCTCAAGAGGAGGAATACTTCCCAAGGCATTTTGTGAGGCTGGTATTATCTTGATCCCCAAACCAGGAAAAGTACAAAAAAGGAAAACTACAAACCAATATCCCCCATATTATTTAGACACAAAATGTCTTAATAAGTATTAGAAAACAGAATTCAGCAATATATAAAAAGAACTGTATACAAAGTGGGTTTATTCTAGGGATGAAAGTCTGGTTCACTATTCAAAAATCATTCAGTGTAATCCACCATATTAACAAGCTAAAAAAGAAAAACACTTGATCATATCAATTGATGCAGAAAAAAAAATGACAAAATTCAACTCTTATTCATGATTTAAAAACCCCAGAAAAATAGAAAAGAGGAAAACTTCTTCAACCTAATAACAAGCATCTACAAAAAGCCTATAGCTAACATTATATTTAATGGTGAAAGATGGAATGTTTCTTTCTATGAGAACAAGGCAAGGATGTCTGACTTCCCCAATCTTATTCAACATCAAGCTGGAAGTTCTAACCAGTACAGCAAGGCAAGAAATGGGAATAAAAGTCGTACAGATCAGAAAGGAAAAAATACAACTCTCCGTATTTTCAGATGACATGACTGCAAAAAAAATCCCAAGATAACCACAAACAACTTGTAGACCTACAGTTGCACATTGAACAACATGGGGGTTAGGGGTACCAACACTCATGCAGTTGAAAATGTGTGTATAAATTTAGAGTCACTCCTCCTTATGTGCAGCTCCACATTCTTGGATTTAACAAACCACAGATCATACAGTAGTATAGTATGTATTTTTTAAATTAATTTTTATTGGAATACAGTACATATATATTTTTTGTTTCCAAAGAGGAACTTTATCTATCATTTATTTTTAACATCTTTATTGGAGTATAACTGCTTTACAATGGTGTGTTAGTTTCTGCTGTATAAAAAAGTGAATCAGCTATACATATACATATATCCCCATACCTCCTCCCTCTTGCGTCTCCCTCCCACCGTCCCTATCCCACCCCTCTAGTTGGACACAAAGCACCAAGCTGATCTCCCTGTGCTATGTGGCTGCTTCCCATTAGCTATCTGTTTTACAATTGATAGTGTACATATGTCCATGACACTCTCTCATTTCGACCCAGCTTACCCTTCCCCCTACCCGTGTCCTCAAGTCCATTCTCTATGTCTGTGTCTTTATTCCTGTCCTGCCCCTAGGTTCCTCAGGACATTTTTTTTTTTTAAGATTCCATATACATGTGTTAGCATACAGTACCTGTTTTTCTCTTTCTGACTTACTTCACTCTGTATGATAGTCTCTAGGTCCATCCACCTCATTACAAATAACTCAATTTCGTTTCTTTTTATGGCTGAGTAATATTCCATTGTATATATGTGCCACATCTTCTTTATCCATTCATCTGTTGATGGACACTTAGGCTGCTTCCATGTCCTGGCAATTGTAAATAGAGCTGCAATGAACATTGTGGTACGTGAATCTTTTTGAATTATGGTTTTCACAGGGTATATGCCCAGTGGTGGGACTGCTAGGTCATATGGAAGTTCTATTTTTAGCTTTTTAAGGAACATCCATACTGCCCTCTATAGTGGCTTTATCAATTTACATTCCCGCCAACAGAGCAAGAGTGTTCCCTTTTCTCCACACCCTCTCCAGCATTTATTGTTTGCACATTTTTTGATGATGGCCATTCTGACTGGTGTGAGGCGATACCTCATTGTAGTTTTGATTTGCGTTTCTCTAATGATTAGTGATGTTGAGCATTCTTTCATGTGTTTGTTGGCAATCTGTATATCTTCTTTGGAGAAATGTCTATTTAGGTCTTCTGCCCATTTTTGGATTGGGTTGTTTATTTTTTTGATATTGAGCTGCTTGTATATTTTGGAGACTAATCCTTTGTCAGTTGCTTCATCTGCAAATATTTTCTCCCATTCTGAGGGTGGTCTTTTTACCTTGCTTACGGTTTCCTTTGCTGTGCAAAAGTTTTAAATTTCATTATGTCCCATTTGTTTATTTTTGTTTTTATTTCCATTACTCTAGGAGGTGGGTCAAAAAGGATTTTGCTATGATTTATGTCATACAGTGATTTGCCTATGTTTTCCTCTAAGAGTTTTACAGTGTCTGGCCTTACATTTAGGTCTTTAATCCATTTTAAGTTTATTTTTGTGTGTTAGGAAGTGATCTAATTTCATTATTTTACATGTAGCTATCCAGTTTCCCCAGCACCACTTATTAAAGATGCTGTCTTTTCTCCATTGTATATTCTTACCTCCTTTATCAAAGATAAGGTGACCATATGTACTAGGGTTTATCTCTGGGGTTTCTATCCTGTTCCATTGATCTATATTTCTGTTTTTGTGCCAGTACCACACTGTCTTGATTACTGTAGCTTTGTAGTGTAGTCTGAAGACCGGGAGCCTGATTCCTCCAGCTCCGTTTTTCTTTCTCAAGATTGCTTTGGCTATTCGGGGTCTTTTGTGTTTCCATACAAATTGTGAAATTTTTTGTTCTAGTTCTGTGAAAAATGCCATTGGTAGTTTGATAGGGATTGCACAGAATCTGTAGATTGCTTTGGGTAGTATAGTCATTTTCACAATGTTGATTCTTCCAATCCAAGAACATGGTATATCTCTCCATCTGTTTGTATCCTCTTTATTTCATTAGTGTCTTATAGTTTTCTGCATACAGGTCTTTTGTCTCCTTAGGTAGGTTTATTCCTAGGTATTTGATTCTTTTTGTTGCAATGGTAGATGGGACTGTTTCCTTAATTTATCTTTCAGATTTTTTGTAATTAGTGTATAGGAATGCAAGAGATTTCTGTGCATTAAATTTTTATCCTGCTACTTTATCAAATTCATTGATGAGCTCTAGTAGTATTCTGGAAGCATCTTTAGGATTCTCTATGTATAGTATCATATCATCTGCAAACAGTGACAGTTTTACTTCTTTTCCAATTTGGATTCCTTTTATTTTTTTCTTCTCTGATTGCTGTGCTTAAAATTTCCAAAACTATGTTGAATAATATTGGTGAGAGTGGGCAACCTTGTCCTGTTCCTGATGTTGGTGAAAATGGTTTCATTTTCACCACTGAGAATGATTTTGGCTGTGGGAGTGCCATATATGGCCTTTATTATGTTGAGGTATGTTCCTTTTATGCCCACTTTCTGAAGGGTTTTTATCATTAATGGGTTTTGAATTTTGTCAAAAGCTTTTCCTGCATCTACTGAGATGATCATATAGTTTTTCTCCTTCAATTTGTTAATATGGTTTATCAAATTGATTGATTTGCGTATACTGAAGAATCCTTGCATTCCTGGGATAAACTCCACTTGATGATGGTGTATTATCCTCTAATGTGCTACTGGATTCTGTTTGCTAGTATTTTGTTGAGAATTTTTGCATCTATGTTCATCAGTGATATTGGCCTGTAGTTTTCTTTTTTTGTAACATCTTTGTCTGGTTTTGGTATCAGGGTGATGGTGGCCTCGTAGACTGCATTTGGGAGTGTTTCTCCCTCTGCTATATTTTGCAAGAGTTTGAGAAGGATAGGTGTTAGCTCTTCTCTAAATGTTTGATAGAATTCGCCTGTGAAGCCATCTGGCCCTGGGCTTTTGTTTGTTGGAAGATTTTTAATCACAGTTTCAATTTCAGGGCTTGTGATTGGTCTGTTTATGTTTTCTATTTCTTCCTGGTTCAGTCTCGGAAGGTTGTGCTTTTCTAAAAATTTTTCCATTTCTTCTGGGCTTTCTATTTTATTGACATATAGTTGCTTGTAGTAATCTCTCATGAGCCTTTGCATTTCTGCAGTGTCAGTTGTTACTTCTCCTTTTTCATTTCTAATTCTATTGATTTGAGTCTTCTCCCTTTTTTTCTTGATGAGTCTGGCTAATGGTTTATCAATTTTGTTTATCTTCTCAAAGAACCAGATTTTAGTTTTATTGATCTTTGCTATTCTTTCCTTCATTTCTTTCTCATTTATTTCTGATCTGATCTTTATGATTTCTTTCCTACTGCTACCTTTGGGGGTGTTTTGCTCTTCTTTCGCTAATTGCTTTAGGTGTAAGTTAGGTTGTTTGAGATATTTCTTGTTTCTTGAGGTAGTAAGACATCCCCTATAAATTTCCCTCTTAGAACTGCTTGTGCTGCATCCCATAGGTTTTGGGTCATTGTGTTTTCATTGTCATTTGTTTCTAGGTATTTTTTGATTTCCTCTTTGATTTCTTCAGTGATCTCTTGGTTATTTAGCAGTGTATTGTTCAGACCCTATGTGTTTGTATTTTTTACAGATTTTTTTCCCTGTAATTGATATCTAGTGTGATAGCGCTGTGGTCAGAAAAGATACTTGATACAATTTGAATATTCTTAAACTTACCAAGGCTTGCTTTGTGACCCATGATATGATCTATCCTGGAGAATTTCCCATAAGCACTTGAGAAGAAAGTGTATTCTGTTGTTTTTGGATGGAATGTCCTATAAATATTATGTCCATCTTGTTTAATGTATCATATAAAGCTTGTGTTTCCTTATTTATTTTCATTCTGGATGATCTGTCCATTGGAGAAAGTGGGGTGTTAATGTCTCCTACTATTATTGTGTTACTGTTGATTTCCCCTTTTTTGGCTGTTAGCATTTGCCTTATGCATTGAGGTGCTCCTATAATGGGTGCATAAATATTCACAATTGTTATATCGTCTTCTTGGATTGATCCCTTGATCATTATGTAGTGTCCACCTCTGTCTCTTGTAATAGTCTTTATTTTAAAGTCTATTTAGTCTGATATGAGAATTGCTACTCCAGCTGTCTTGTGATTTCCATTTGCATGGAGTATCTTTTTCCATCCCTTCACTTTCAGTCTGTATGTGTCCCTAGGTATGAAGTGGGTCTCTTGCAGACAGCATATATAGGTCTTGTTTTTGTATCCATTCAGCCAGTCTATGTCTTTTGGTTGGTGCATTTAATCCATTTACATTTAAGGTAATTATCAATATGTATGTTCCTATTACCATTTTCTTAATTGTTTTGGGTTTGTTATTGTAGGTCTTTTCCTTCTCTTGTGTTTCCTGCCGAGAGAAGTTCCTTTAGCATTTGCTGTAAAGCTGGTTGGATGGTACTGCATTCTCTTAGCTTTTGCTTGTCTGTAAAGGTTTTAATTTCTCCATCAAATCTGAATGGGATCCTTGCTGAGTAGAGTAATCTTGGTTGTAGATTTTTCCCTTTCATCACTTTAAATATGTCCTGCCACTCCCTTCTGGCTTGCAGAGTTTCTGCTGAAAGAGCAGCTGTTACCCTTTTGGGGATTCCCTTGTATGTTATTTGTTGTTTTTCCCTTGCTGCTTTTATTTTTTTATTTTTTAATTTTATGTTTTATCCAAAGGTATCCAAAGCCACTTTATTTATTTAAATTTTTTTTAACATCTTTATTGAAGTATAATTGCTTTACAATGGTGTGTTAGTTTCTGCTTTATAACAAAGTGAATCAGTTATACATATACATATGTTCCCATATCTCTTCCCTCTTGCATCTCCCTCCCTCCCACCCTCCCTATCCCACCCCTCTAGGTGGTCACAAAGCACCGAGCTGATCTCCCTGTGCTATGCGGCTCCTTCCCACTAGCTATCTACTTTACATTTGGTAGTGTATATATGTCCATGACACTCTCTCACCCTGTCACTTCTCACCCCTCCCCCTCCCCATATCCTCAAGTCCATTCTTTAGTAGGTCTGTGTCTTTATTCCCATCTTGCCACTAGGTTCTTCATGACCTTTTTTATTTTTTTTCCTTAGATTCCATATATATGTGTTAGCATACTGTATTTGTTTTTCTCTTTCCCTTGCTGCTTTTAATATTTTTTCTTTGTATTTAATTTTTGATAGTTTGATTAATATGTGTCTTGGCATGTTTCTCCTTGGATTTATCCTTTATGGGACTCTCTGTGCTTCCTGGACTTGATTAACTATTTCCTTTCACATATTAGGGAAGTTTTCAACTATAATCTCTTCAAATATTTTCTCAGTCCCTTTGTTTTTCTCTTCTTCTTCTGGGACCCCTATAATTTGAATGTTGGTGCATTTGATGTTGTCCCAGAAGTCTCTGAGACTGTCCTCAATTCTTTTCATTCTTTTTTCTTTATTCTGCTCTGTGGTACTTATTTCCACTGTTTTATCTTCCAGGTCACTTATCCGTTCTTCTGCCTTAGTTATTCTGCTAATGATTCCTTCTAGAGAATTTTTAATTTCATTTATTGTGTTGTTCATCATTGTTCATTTGCTCTTTAGTTCTACGTCCTTGTTAAACATTTCTTGTATTTTCTCCATTGTATTTCCAGGATTTTGGATCATCTTTACTATCATTACTCTGAATATCTTTTCAGGTAGACTGCCTATTTCCTCTTCATTTGTTTGGTCTGGTGGGTTTTTACCTTGCTCCTTCATCAGCTATAAACTTCCCTCTTAGAACTGCTTTTGCTGCATTTTATAGGTTTTGGATCGTCATGTTCTCATTATCATTCTTCTCTAGGTAGTTTTTGATTTCCTCTTTGATTTCTTCAGTGATCTCTTGGTTAGTTAGTAACGTATTATTTAGCCTCCATGTGTTTGTGTTTTTTAGATTTTTTTCGCTGTAATTGATTTCTAATCTCATAGCGTTGTGGTCAGAAAAGATGCGTGATAGGATTTCAATTTTCTTAAATTTTCTGAGGCTTGATTTGTAACCCAAGATGTGATCTATCCTGGAGAATGTTCCATGTGCACTTGAGAAGAAAGTGTATTCTGCCACTTTTGGGTCAAACGTTCTATAAACATCAATTAGATCGATCTGGTATATTATGTCATTTAAAGCTTGTGCTTCCTTATTTATTTTCTTTCTGGATGATCTGTCCATTGGTGTAAGTGGGGTGTTAAAGTCCTCCACTATTATTTTGTTACTGTCGACTTCTCCTTTCATGGTTGTTGGCATTTGCTTTATGTATTGAGGTGCTCCTATGTTGGGTGCATAAACATTTATAATTGTTATATCTTCTTCTTGGATTGATCCTTTGATCATTATGTAGTGTTCCTCTTATCTCTTGTAATAGTCTTTACTTTAAAGTCTGATACAAGTATTGCTACTCCAGCTTTCTTTTGATTTCCATTTGTATGGAATATCTTTTTCCATCCCTTCACTTTCAGTCTGTATGTGTCCCTAGGTCTGAAGTGGGTCTCCTGTAGACAGCATATATATGGGTCTTGTTTTTGTATCCATTCAGCCAGTCTGTGCCTTTTGGTTGGCACATTTAATCCATTTACATTCAAAGTTATTATCAATATGTACGTTCCTATTACCATTTTCTTAATTGTTTTGGGTTTATTTTTGTGGGTCTTTTCTTCACTTGTGTTTCCCGCTTAGGGAAGTTTCTTTAGCATTTGTTGTAAAGCTGGTTTGGTGGTGCTGAATTTTCTTAGCCTTTGTTTGTCTGAGAAGCTTTTGACTTCTTAGTCGAATCTGAATGAGATCCTTGCTGGGCAGAGTAATCTTGATTGTAGGCTTTTCTCTTTCATCACTTTAATTATATCCTGCCACTCCCTTCTGGTCTGCAGAGTTTCCACTGAAAAATCAGCTGATAACCTTATCGGGATTCCTTTGTATGTTTTTTTTTTTTTCCCTTGCTGCTTTTAATATTTTTTCTTTGAATTTAATTGTTTTTAGTTTAATTTGTCTTGGTGTGTTTTTCCTAGGGTTTATCCTGTATGCTTCCTGGACTTGGGTAACTATTTCCTTTCCCATGTTAGGGAAGTTTTCAACTATAATCTCTTCAAATATTTTTTCAGACCCTTTCTTTCTCTCTTCTTCTTCTGGGACCCTTATGATTCGAATGTTGGTGCATTTAGTGTTGTCCCAGAGGTCTCTGAGATGGTCTTCTTCTCATTCTTTTTTCTTTATTCTGCTCCTTGGCAGTTCTCTCCACCATTTTGTCTTCTGGCTCACTGATTCATTCTTCTGCCTCAGTTATTCTGTTATTGATTCCTTCTAGTGTATTTTTCATTTCAGTTATTATTCACCTCTGTTTGTTCACCTCTGTTTGTTCTTCAGTTCTTCTAGATCTTTTTTAAACATTTCTTGTATTTTCTCAATCCATGCCTCCATTCTATTTCTGAGATTCTGGATCATCTTTACTATCATTACTCTGAATTCTTTTTCAGGTAGATTTCCCATTTCCTGTTCATTTATTTGGTCTTGTAGGTTTTTACCTTGCGCCTTCATCTGAGACATATTTTTTGCCGTCTTTTTTTTTTTTTTTTTTTTTAATGAGTGGGATTGTGTTCCTGTCTTACTGTTTGTTTGGCCTGAGGCTTCCAACACTGGGGTTTGTAGGTTATTGAGTACAGCTGGGTCTTGGTGCTGAGATGAGAAACTCCCTGAGACCTCACTCCAATGAATATTCCCTAGAGTCTGAGGTTCTCTGTTAGTCCAGTGGTTCGGACTCAGCACTCCTACTGCAGGAGATCTGGCCCAACCCTGGGCTCATGAACCAAGATCCTCCAAGCCACCTGGGGCGGCAAAACAACAACAACAACAAAATGACAAAGTAAGAAATAAAATTAGACTAGGTAACTAACAGGTATGTTAGGAAGAATATAAAAATAAAAATACAGATGAATCAACAACTGGATGGTACAAGAGTACCACCATAGTAAAAAAGAGGAGGAAGGAAAAAAAAAAAAAAGGCAGGGGGAAGGCCTTGGTTGTGGAGGGTGGGGCCTAAGCAAGGATGAGGTTTAGGTGGTGGGCAGGGCCAATGCCCAGGACCCACAGGGTTGGAAAAGGCCCTGGTGGCTGTGGGAGGTGGGGCTTATGCTCAAGGAACAGAAGGGGCCCAGGCGTGCCCCCCACCCCTGGCCTCAGAGGGCAGGGGACCTCAGCTGGGAGCCCAGCAGGGTTCCTGGGCTCAGGCAGGTGGGGCAAACGCCCTCCTCTCCTCTCCTCTCCTGCTCCTCTGGTCTAGGAGGGTCCCTCCTGCCTGTCTCTCCTGATCTCCCTGGCCTCCCTCCTACACCCCCAAGAACCCACACGGTCTGGAGGGGGCTTTGGAGGGCAGGGGATCAGCCTGGGAGCTCAGCAGGCTCCCTGTGCCCTAGTGGGTGGGGCAATCGCCCTCCACTCCTCTCCTGCTCCTCCCAGAGGACCCCTCCTGCTACCTCTCCTGTTCTCCCCTTGGCCTCCTTCCTATGCTCCCAAGGACCCATGAGACCTGGAGGGGGGTTTGGAGGGCAGGGGATCAGCCTGGGAGCTCAGCAGGCTCCCCGGGCCCAAGTGGGCCAGGTGATCGCCCTCCGCTCCTCTCCTGCCATTGCCAGAGAGTCCCTCCTGCCTGCCTCTCCTGATCTCCCCAACCTCCCTCCTATGCCCCCAGGACCCATGTGGCCTGGATGGGACTTTGGAGGGTAGGTACCAGCCTGGGAGCTCAGCAGGCTCCTTGGCCCAAGTGGGCCAGGTGATTGCCCTCCGCTCCTCTCCTGCCATTGCCGGAGAGTCCCTCCCGCCTGCCTCTCCTGATCTCCCCGGTCTCAGGGGTGCCGATCTTGTCTGGCCTCCACTTCTCTTACCCCCTCAGTCCCCCTATGTCCTACTGGTTCACTCTGGGGTTCCTACCACCTCCTTGGGCGTCAGAGTTCCCCAGCAGCTGCCGGCAGGCACCCTAGTTGTGGGGAGACGCTAACTCCATGCCTTCCCACACCGCCATGTTGACTCCATCTACCAATGCATTTTTAAAGAGAAAATTCAAGTGTGTGCAGTTTAGTCATGGTTTCCTCAGTTTACTACCAGGTCACATGTATATTATTTAGAATTGGTTGGATGGAAGATAAAGCTTAGCTATTTAAAAGTTAGAAAACCACCTTATGAACCTATCTCTTAAAAACTCCTTCCTATTTTGGGATCAATTAAGAAGTCTCCAGAAAGCAGTTTAAGAAGAGCCATGTATAGGGCTGGTACAGGAAGGTACTATGAATTTATTCCTTAACAATTAGTTTGAGTGATGTTTCTACTTCAGGGTTCTCATAGACGTATAATGATTCTTTTCTCTATTTTCCCATTATATGTTTTAATTGTTTTTCTGACTATACTAGGAATTGTTTTTCTGATTATACTTTTCTGATTATTCTATGTTATAATTAGATAATTTGGAAATTACAAAAAATAAAAATAATTTAGATGTTAATATAATTAAAACTGTTAATTAAAGGAAACTAAATGTAATTAATATAACATAGACCATCATCCTTTAACACAGAAATAGTATGAAATTTTTGTTCATTAAAGATCCTTGTTTAAAGCTCCCTGCTTTGTAGCTATAGCATTTTTCTTATTAATGACAAGCGTATTCTTCGTATTTTTCTAGATATAATCCCAGGTGAACAGGAGAAGCTGGCAGGGCAGCAAAGAAGCCCAGTCCCATGGAAAACATGTTACCCAACATGAAACTAGTTAGAGATGGGAGGTTACAACATCAAAAGGAAAATTCCAGGTTTCCTTCCCAGTGTGTGAACTCATCCCAGCTAAACTGGAAAGATGTACTTTCTCCAAATGGTTTTGGATTTCTTCATTCTTTCTCTAGTAAGAAGACTTGAATTGAATCCCATGGGCATGTCTTCCATAATCCCTTGGTCCATAT
Source organism: Balaenoptera borealis (assembly GCF_965194805.1). Classification (NCBI taxonomy): domain Eukaryota; kingdom Metazoa; phylum Chordata; class Mammalia; order Artiodactyla; family Balaenopteridae; genus Balaenoptera; species Balaenoptera borealis. Next base: position 110,063,453 of record NC_138867.1, on the reverse strand, counting down.
ACAGTCTTTCATATTTATGGAGGAACATTGGGTACTCTGATTTTGTTATAGTAAAATCCTTTAAATTTGAGATGATGCCTTATGTGACTCTCCAAAATGTGATAAGAAATTTGATATTAAGGAAAGTTATAGAAAAAGTCAAGAGGAAGTTAAAGGATTACCTTTAAATACTGTGATACTTTAAGGAATGAATTTTCTGGGATTACAGTTTCCTTTGGGTGATGAGATTCAGTGTTAAAAAACAAAACCAGTAAATCAAGTGAAGCTGAGTTGTCCAAATACGTGATTGTGGCAGTTTCTTTTTGCTTTGGCTCAACCAAAAGTAAATTGGGAATAGCATTGGAAAAGAAAATAAAGTTGAAATATTTGTTTTCTTGATACCACCCTTCCTCTATTCTCTGTAGGATTCCCATTATCATCATATTCTCCTCACTCTTTCTACCACAGTGAGTAGAGACAGAATCTGATAAGCCCCCTTATGCTTATTCATTTATATACTGGTTATATTTCAGTGTGATTTTTTCCCCACTTTATATATTAAATTTATCTGGAATCCACATATTAAGTCTTTTAACCCTACTTGTAGAATGAACTTTTTTTTGGATCTAATAATAGGTTTTAATTGTCAGATAGGGAGTTATTTGAGAGAGTTAAGGGATAGCAATTCTAAAATCATGTATGGCCTGCTCATATGTGTTCTCCTAAAGATAAAAATAATGTTTTTTCAGGGTGGCTCCATTTTCTGCATGACTGAGGTGCCTAATCTTGGGCTATGGTGCTAGAAGGCTGTTTTGGGGAATTGCCAGTGGCAGAAGAAGCATGACCTTCTACCATGGGCTTCTGTGAAGACTTGGGTCTCCCAACATTGTGGTGCCTCCCCCAGGATGCCTCATCCCTCCAGATCTCCAGGCTCTAGGCTCCAAAGCCAAGCATGTGGAAGGTTCCTAATAACTCTTCTGTACCTCCTCCCACTTCAGACACTCTCAGATATCTATCTGATATGTTTCCAGGTATTTGTGTTTAAAGACATTTATTTTAATCCCCTGTCCCCATTCCTAAGTCTCTCTATCTATCTAATTGAAAGTATTCCCATGAATCCAGGGTAGGTATTCCTACAGCTCTCGGATTGTAATGCATCTCTCTTCTGTTTTCTGTTGTTAAATAGGCAATGGGGTGTGGTGTTTAAGGTTACAGACTTTGGAGTCAGTCAGGCCAGGCTTACAGTAAACATCCAATAAATGGTAGCAAACTGTGTAGTGCTTTTACGATATTTAACTTACACTGTGCCTTGGATATGTAGAGAAAATGTACTTTATTTACTGTGTCAGTAAACAATCTGATCATTTCTCTTAAGTCACTATCTTCTTGCCAGTGAGGACAAAATCCCAATCTAAAACTAGTCCAAGCTTAGTCTGATCATTTAGAAAGATGCTTTAGATAGCAGTGTTCCAACTCTTTTAGATAAAAACTCCTGGATTCTCCGAGAATTCCCTTCATCACCCCTACAGGATGGTTTCAAAGAGGTAGAGAAGAATCTGAGTCTTGGTTATGATGCCCTCAGCATTCTCAGGTTTTCTGGATGAGGGTCCACCTGGATGTGTTTGTCTTGCTGGACAATCATCACTCGGTCCTGATCTGGGCTCTCAGGTTTTAGTCAGGGCCTGGTAGTCATTACCCTTCAGCCTCAGTCTCAATTTCCGTTGGGGCCACGGGCAATTCTGAGGTCTGGCTGAAACTTTCACTGGCCCCAAAGTGGCTTGCCCTGTTACCTTCCTTGCACCTCACCCCAATACAAAAATACTCTGGTAGGTGCTTCAGCCAGACCCTCAGCTGCTTCTACGGCACATGGGAAACAAGTGTGATGGGAAGTCTCCTACCTCTGCCTGCCCTCTCTGTTCTGCTAAGTTCATGTGGCTGTGCCCCAGGTTGGGACAGCAGTAGTCTGTGATAGGACAGTTTGTTTCCACGGCCCTAAAACTGGTGTGTGTGTGTGTGTGTGTGTGTGTGTGTGTGTGTGTGTGTAAGAGTTAAAAACTTCCCTACCCTTTGAGTCACCCTCACTTACCTAACACACGTTTCCCTCTCTGTACCAAAAATCTAGATTATGGGAATTTGAGGCATAAGTTTATGTTTTGTTCTTCTTTGTCCCTTTGCTTTTTCTTACCGTAACCAAAAAAGTGGTCTTTTCCCCTTTCTCTTCTTTGCTTGCCTACCATATATTCTTTTGAAGTATCAAGGCAAGAAATCAAGGATTTTAAAACAATTCTTTCACAATAAACTAGCTTATCTTCAAAATACTGTTTTTGAATATTGGAAGCCAACTTATACTCTAGCTTTCACTTTGTATTCTTTCTCTAATAGATTCTAACCTCCATCCAGATGGATGGATGCCTCTTGTGATCATGGGCTCCTAAAGGCAAAAGAAAAAGCACATTGATAATTTTAAAAATACTTCTCCCTTTGCAGCTATGATCCTGACCTTCAGGACATACTACTTTATTACTATTGCGGGTTTCCTTTTCAGTAGATGATATGGAACACCTTCATCTTTAATCAGTAAAACAATGTAGAAACAGTTAAGAGTTGTTTTTCGAAAAAGCTTTTGGTTAGAGAATTGGAGGCTAGATAAATATTCTTTAGGTTACCCTTAGTCTAAAATGCTGTTTCTATGATTTCAAGAAACAGGAATTCTGTATCCCACTTCTCTCCAATCAACTCAACTGTATGAAACTATGCTCCACTTTCAATTTCTTTCATTCCTGTTCCCACACAATCTATTTCCCACACAGCAGCCAAAATGACCCTTCTAAAATGTAAATCAGATGTCTACTCTGCTTAGAACTCTCAAATGGCTTACCACCTCACTTATGATAAAACCAAACATCTACCATGGCCCACAGAGCTCTGCAGGTGTTCTGGTGCAGAAGTTCTTGTGCACGCCCACCTCTCTGATTTCATTTCCACCCACTGTCTCTCAGTCCCTGAGCACCAGCCTCAATGGTCTCCTTGCTGGTTTCCCCAATATGTCAAACAAACAAAAAATTCCTTTTTTTTTTTTTTGGTTATGACACATGCACAGAAATGTAGGTTACTTCGTGAGTCAGTACACACAAACATGTATACTCAGTGAAGGGCATATCTTATGAAAAACTACATTTAATTTATGCAATAAACTTTGATACCTTCTTTTTAAATCGATTTAATTCTAGACTATATTTTGTTTAAAAATGTTGCTCTTGATGCACTAAGTTTATCACATCATCCATAGTTTGGGTAGCACCTCACATTTCAAAAACAGTCTTAAGATTAAGATTTCCCAGACAACTCTAAAAGAGCAGTTTCTTTTTAGTCTCTATTTTCCTACTCTGTTTGATTTTTTCCCACAGTACTTATCAGTTTAACATTATATTATGCATATGCTTACTTGCTTAATTTTTAGTCTTTACCTGCCCTACCCTAGCGTTAACCAGGAAATAAGCTCCATGTATGCAGGGGCTTTGAATATTTCGTTCAATGACATGTCCACAGTGCCTAAAACAGTGCTTGTTTTATAAAAGGTGTAAAATAAGTGTTTGTTTGTGAAATAATGAATCATATATAACTCATACAATAGTCAAGAGCTTGCAATCTGGAGCCAAAGTGCCTGCGTTCAAATCAAGACTCTGCAACTTTCCAGGTGTGTCATCTTGGGCAAGTTACATAACTTTCCATACTTCAGCTTACCCATTATAGGGATAACAACAAGCCATTACTCATATGTTATTGTGCAGTTATGAACATTAAATTAATTAATTTCTGTAAAACACCTAGAACAGTGCCTGGCATATAGTAAGTGGTAAATAAATATTTGCTATTATTATTGTTATTATTTATAAAATGAGATTAAGACACAAACTTATAGATCTGGAAGTCATTTTAGAGATGCCACTATCAATCATCTTAATTAATTAATAATACCAATATTTAAGTGACTAACATGTGCAAAAATATTGTGAAGTGTTTTAACAATAAAAGATGCACCTGATCCAGACATACATAATAATTAACATAAATAATATGCAAAGTGATATGAAAGTAAAAATTTATAAGCCCTTTTAGTATCTTTCATCAAAAGAACACAGGGTTAAAACAAAGTTGTTCAAAAAAGAGAGGCCCCATAGCCTCTCAGTAGGTCCTTGTAGGGAAATAAAATTGCTCTTGCTTTCTCAGTGTTCTGAGAAAACTCTAGCCCTCTGAGACTCTTTACATACTATGAGAATTAGAACTGTAGCCATTCATGTAGTAAATTGCTCTGACTCAAAAGGACAATAAAACTCTTATGTTGACAAGAAAAACCCTGACAAGAGATTCCTATGTTAAACCCCCAACATGCCAGGAAGACTGAAACTACTATCTTCTAGGTGTTTTCATTTCAAGAAGAAATGAGGCCCAGGAACTTGGTGACAGTCTCTGGCTTCTAGAAAGATATTATTTACATACCAAAGGGTTGGAGTAAAAAGGAGACCCTTTCAGGAAATGAGTGGACATCTATCTCCTACCACTTTATAAGCAGAGAAAATTAATTTTTTTCTCCTTCCTCACTTATGGATGAGTCTATCCTCTTGTGTAAGACAACTGACTTGGCTCTCATCTTGTTACTCTAGGGGGAGGGACTAGGGCAACAGGAGAATGAATCATTTATTATTTACTGTGAGGTATTTAATAAGAAATCTATCTGTGATTCAGAATACCTCATGTATGTATGTATTCATGTATGTATTTGGGATAAAATGAATACATATGAATATTAAACATTCTAAAGTACCCAAATTTTTTTTTCTGATGAATAAAGGAGGAGGATCTCCCTTTAAAGTAAATTTATATTTTATTTTCTCTAACGAAACAAATAATTGTTGTAAACACCCAAGAATTCACTTTTCCAATTACCAGGAGTTTTATGCATAGTGGTTAAAACCAAAGACAATGGCATTAGACCTGGGCTGAGTTACTCAGTGGGCCTCTGTGTTCTCCTCTGTAATATGAGAACATTAATAGTTCACAACTAATAAAGTTATTGGAGGATTATATCAGATACCCAGCTATGTAAGTGAGCCTGGAAGCATATCCTCCAGACTTTGACTGAGAGCTTTATTCCAACCAAAAGAGAGAAACTGAGCCAGAACCACCCAGCTAAATGGCTCCCAGATCTCTGATCATCAGAAACTATAAGAGGTAATAAACTGTTTTAAGCTGCTAAAATTTGGTGTAACTTGTTACACAGTATTAAATAAATAATACAGATACTATACATAAAATCATTTTCATAATACTTGGCATATATTCCAATAAATGCTGGCCAATAGGAACAGCAGCAGCACCTAGAGGGAGGTGATGCGATTACCTAGCAGGGAACTCATGAATGCAAAGACTGGAGCTGTTTGTATTTCAAAACAATGTAATTCTAACAACTACATAAGAGCCAAAGATAACCGTCATAGCATGGTAATAATTCAACCTCTATAAGCACAGAGATTTTGCAGATTCAATCCCTTATTCCAAGGGCAATGAAAGTTCAAAAACTCTCACCTGGCTCTCCCAAAGAATCCCTTCTCTGAAGCGGGGTAACTTTGACCCACTCATGGAACACCAAAACAGAGAGAGAGAGAGTCCTTTCTGAGGGGAAAAGAAGAGCATTTCTCAGACCAGAGAGTAAAAACTGAGCTGCTTTCTTCTGTGACAGTGATAAAAACAATAAGGTATTACATAAAGACACAGATATATGACATATATCAAATTTAAAGAGGAGAATTCATGTTCCAGTGTCATGATTTAATAAGTTCAAATTGCCTTTTATGTGATGATAAGTTTATATTTTCATCTGTCTATAGAGTAATAAGTGGTAGGTGGTGGTGGGGCAGGGCAGCAGAGGACAGAGACCAAACTGCAATTTGAAAATGATAATGCACAGGCCCCTGGTATTTCTTTATAGAACTATATAGCAAAGTCAAAAGGAATACCCATCAATCATTATCTGGCTAGAACACCAGGTTAGTAAAAGTGACTAGGACAGATGAGCAATGTTTGAATATATGTCACCTTATTTCACAGTGGACCCTACCCATGTGAAAGATCATCAGGGTCAAGGAAGTCTGCTGTTTAATAATGAATGTTTCCATGCCTGGCAGTAGGATCATGAGTAATAACCATTGTTTCTCTCTTTACTAATTTTAGAAATCATTTAATCCACCATGGTTATATCCAATAGCCCAAAACAATATTCAACAAATCATAGACTTGAACTGTCTAAAATATTACAATGCCTGACATTTATTCATTTTTTCAAGGAATATTTGTGATATATCTTTCTTAGGCTGGTAATCAAGGTCTTTTGAAAACTGGTCCTAATCTGACTTTCTTACTATCATACCACATTATACATCCAGGTTAATGGAAATGATGCCCTGAATCACCCTGCTCTACCTGAATTCATATCAGTTCTTCAAGTTTAAAGACTACTAATAGTTCAAGAATGCCACATTCCACCTCTGAATTGCCATAGCATTTTCTTTGAAACCAGCAGACAATAAGATTGCTATGTAGAAAATCCATTAGAATTGACCAAAAAAAGCTAGTGGAACTAACGAGTGATTTGGTAAAGGTTCAGGATACAAGATCAATATTTTAAAAAGGCAATTGTATTTAAATATTTTAACAATAAACAATCAGAAATTGAAATGAAAAGATAATATCATTTACAATACATCAAAAGTATGAAACCCTGTGGAATAAAACTGACAAAAGATGTTTAAGACTTATACACTAAAAAGTACCAAACATTGATATATCATATCCTGGGTTTGGAAGACTCAATATTGCTAAATATAAATTCTTTCCAAATTTATTCAGAAATTTAATTTATTCCCAATAAAAATCTCAGCACAACATTTTAAAGAATTTGGCAAGCTAATTCTAATATTTATATAGAAATTCAAAGGCCATACAATTAGTCAAAACAGTTTTCAAAAAACAAAGATGGAAGACTAACTTTACCTGATTTCAAGACATTTGGTAATCTAGGCAGTATAGTATTTGTGTCAAGATAGAAAATATCAATATATCAATGGATCTAAAGAGAATCTCCAGAAATAGACCCCACAAAGATGGACAATTGATTTTCTTAAAACGTACAAATGAAATCCAATAGAGAAAGGGTAGCCTTTTAATACATGGTGCTGAATCTGTTGGCTATCTATATGCAACTTCAACCGATACCTTGAACACTATACAAAAATCTACTCAATATTGGATCACAGATCTAAATGTAAAACCTAGAAGAAAACAGCAGAGAATCTTTGTGACCTGGTTCTGGCAAAGATTTCTTAAGTAAGACATCAAAAACATGATCCATAAAAGAAAAAATTGACTAATGGAACCTCACCAAAATTAGAAACATTTGCTTTTTGAAACAAACTGTTAAGGGAATGAAAATACAAGGCAAAGACTAAGGAGGAAATATTTTCAAGTCATATATCTGATAAAGGATTCTATCTAGAATAAATAAAGAATTCACAAAACTCAATAAAGAGAAAACCCACTAAAGACAATTTTAAAATTTGAAATATAATCATCATGCTATCAGACAGCATATATGTCATCACAAAAATTACACACACAAATGGCAAAGTGAAATGAAAATCTTTGACAGAGAAGGGAATGGCAACAGGCAAGCACATAGGGACTGAGTTTACAAGCACAGTATTCATTAGTAGGATATAAGTAATTAGTTTAAAGTGAAGCAAAGAAAACATAGTTGAAATATTAAAAATCCATTAAGCTACAAGAATACTTTAGCAAAATAAGACTGTCAAGAGAGAGGCTATGAAATCTGTAATCTCCAGAGTTATTCCAAGCAAAGAGGTGACACCTGTCTACTAGGGGAAATAATTAAAAAGTAATGATATCAGTGCTGCCCATCCACTGTGTAAGATGAGGCTATTGAGAAAACTTACACGCCTCAAATGATTCTATATTTATTCACAAGTGTCACCTCTCTTCCACTTTAGAGAATCTCAGGTCTCATTGGCTGAGCCATGTCAAATCAAATCAGCTCTTGATGGATGGATGCCTGAGACGCTGCTTGTGTTTCTATAGATGGGGGAGAAGCGACTCAGCAGGAGGTATTAGTGTCTGAGTACAGAAAGAGCTGAGCGAGTTGTTCTGCTTTTCCAAAGTGAAATCTATTGAGCAAGAGGTTTTTATCTCTCTTTTTTTTACCCCCTCTACTTTTCAGCTACTAACAATGTTATCTGTGACTGAGGAAGACTGAATGCCATTTTACTGGTGTCCATTTTAAATGAAATTCTCACCTGACTTTATGTCTCATATTAAAATACAAAAATGGTTTAGGAATTTTCAAATTCTTTTCACCCCAGCAGTAAATGTTTCTGTACAAAAAAGACAATCCCATGGTAGTGAAAACAAACATCACCACCCCTGTATTCAAAACAAGTACTATGTGAGTTGAGTGACCCACCACTGAATGCGCAAAAAAATTCTTTTTAAGTTTACTTACTATTTAAACTGCTTTAAAGTGAGTGCTTAAACAGTATCTCAGATCTAGCTGGTGATAACTTTGGGGCCCAAGCCTAAATTTCCTAATATTCTAAAGGCCTGGGGTTTTAGATAGTACTTACACAGCAATGTCAACACTTTGGGGTAGTCACACAGAGGAATAATAAAAAGACTCGGAATTCCAAGAGTTGGATACAAAATAAGGGGTTTACAAAATGAGAAAGACAAAGCTGTTAAAGAATACATGGGCTTCCCTGGTGGCGCAGTGGTTGGGAATCTGCCTGCCGGTGTGAGGGACACGGGTTCGAGCCCTGGTCTGGGAGGATCCCACATGCCGCGGAGCAACTAGGCCCGTGAGCCACAATTACTGCGCCTGCGCGTCTGGAGCCTGTGCTCTGCAACAAGAGAGGCCGCGATAATGAGAGGCCCGCGCACCGTGATGAAGAGTGGCCCCCACTTGCCACAACTAGAGAAAGCCGTCGCACAGAAACGAAGACCCAACACAGCCATAAATAAATAAATAAATAAAATTAAAAAAAAAAAAAAGAATATATGGAAGGGAATGTTGAATGCTTTACAAAGTGTGACAACCTGAAGTATAAGCAATTCAACTATATTTAGTCCTTTCCATGATATTTATTCATAATCTAGTATAAGTTCAGTGTAAGATTTTTGGGGGTAAAGCTAGATTGTCATATATAAAGTGAAGAAATTCTCTTTCTGGAGGAGTAAGTGAGAAATCTTGTGAACTAAACTTTGTGAAGTAAGAGAACACATCTTATTTTTATATAATTAGTGGTACTGATGAAAAGTCAACCCAAGGCAAATAGTAGAAAAGATCTTATATGGGGGCTTCCCACAAGTGAAGTCACCGGGACATCGGTGAAGAAAGTGCTGGTGTACTCTGAAATTGATGATGACGATATGACTGAAAGAGTGCTAACTCAGATTCTTATACAATCATAAGATTTGGAAAATGGTATCTGCACTGCTTACCTCACAAAACGTGAGCAGAGATTACCTTCGCCATTGTTCTATGGGAAATAGGTTTTCCTTTTTCCTTTCAGATTATGGCAAATATTCCTAAATACATATCTGTGAAATTGACATTTTAAAAGTCTTGGGTACTGGCAGTCAGTAAACACCATTAGCTTCTAATATGCAAATCCATGCATGTGTGGTAAGTCTATGTTTGCACTGGCATGGCTATTGCTTTCAAAACCTTGTTCAGAACTCTTAACTATTTTCTATCGGGAATGGCCCAACTTAATCCTGTACATAGATCTGTGTATGTCTGTATATGCATTGTAGGGACCTGTGACACAATTTCCTAATAATGGACTGCAAGCTCACACACTCAGTAGTGCACACCAGCTCAGAAAATTCATGTGTACCTCATTCAGTGACATAACCAATGAAGATGGCTACAGAGAAAAGGCATTATTGGAAGTAAATGATAATTTGAACCTTCATTTCTACAGATTTTCTTCTCTCCGTGGTCTTAATAGACTCTTTTTTTGGAAAAGCTGGGGCACTCTGTCTGCTTAACAAATACCCCAAAATTTTGTCTTAAGGGTTATTAGTGTGACACCTGCCATATGCACTAAATTCCTTTGGAATTGGATATATTACTGAGTAGCAATAGCTGGTTATCCTCTGTAAACTACAGAAATCTACAGATACTGCCTCAGTCTACTGAAGGGGAAGGTCAGCCCTTCTGTACAGACAGACACACACAGACACACACATATGTACACATACACATACATACAACACAAACACATACACATAGGTATATGCACACACACAAACACACATACACATATACCCACACACTCCTCTGTGGTTTAAACTGACCATGGGTTAAAATGCATAGGGAAATGAACTCCAAACCTGTTAGTTTCATGGACAACACTGGGAGTCAGAAGTATGTTTATCCTTTTTCTAGGGTGCTGAGTTAAGTCAGGCCTAAAATTGGAAGAAAAAATAAGCAATAGTCAGCAGACTGCCCATCTGAGAAGAAATAAGTAGGGGGACATGATAGTCTGATGTAAAGTTATGGAACACAGTCTTCATTTTCTACAGCTTATTCTGAGCCAATTAGTAGCTCTAAAACTAAGTCACAGAATTATGATGTTTTCTTTTATAATGTGAGGAACCTGATATACAAAATAATTTGATGCATTTTTAAGAGTGAAAATTTTACTAGGCAGTGTTTTTTTTCTTATAAATTAGTATTTTTAAAATAAAAATTCACTACTCATCTGGAGAGAATTACTACTCATTGGAAAAACATTTTCTATTCTAATAATTTTGAAATTGTATCTGCAAGTGGCATCAGAGTCATATACAGGGTTCCATGTCAACACCTGTACAGTGAGTTTATCAAACCTGTTACCAAAAAAAAGGAAGGAACATGAAATGTGGTTAAAGAAGAATCGGTATTCTGAACTCTCATGCCTCAAATCATCTTTAGTCCCCTGCAGACGCTTTTAATCAGCAAAGGACATTAGTAAGATTGTTGACTGAAACCTCTAAGCAGTAAAGCCAAAAATAAATGACTAAAGGTCTGGCTTGCATTCTCATCATTGCTTGTGCTACCATTTATCACACCTATGTGGGGACCTAGTAGTTCATCTTCTCTTAATGGTGTCTATAAATATAAAGATGTTAATAGACTCTTAGGGAGCATGGGATGTTTACGAGGTAATATAAACTGTTTGCAAAAACATCTACATTTGTTATTTCAATTGCACATTTTTTCCTCCAGAGTGACTTTATCCCTCTTAGAAGATATCCATGCCCCTATGTTCATTTACACTAACAGACAGAAAATGGGGTGAAGCCAGGTTACAAAAGTTGTCATTAGACTGCTGTCTTCAGGTTATCTACATTATTGTGCTCAGTGGAAGAGCTAAGTAGAATCTCATTTGCCTTTGCAAGTCTGTCGCTCATCTCTGAGACCTAGAAAACTTCTTGAAGATGGGCTCATTAGCACTTATGTCAACATCCAGGAGAAATTTCTGCCAGAAACAAAGTAAAAGTTACTTGACACAGTTTTAGACAGGGTGAACTTCCACATCATAGTAAGGTATTGCCTAGACCCCTAAAAATTTAAAGTTGGCCTTTAACAAATGTCTAAGTGTATTTTTGCAAATATCTACCACTTATTTTGACCAAGACTTTATAGAAAAACAATAGAATTCTTGATATGGAATTTTCTCCTGGACATTGATTTTCACAAGCCTTAATAGATGTTGACAAAATTTCTGTGAACTCATATTGACAATGGCATATCAGCAAATATCAAGAAATAAGAAAATTCACTGACTTTTGGAACTTAATCTTGAAAGAGAAAAGGCTCATAAAATTTTAGAACTGAAATGTCCTTAGAGACCCCCGAACCCAACTTCTTTTTTAGTGTGTGTAGAAGGTGAAACTGTGGACCTCAAAGCCTGAGTACCCTAGTGGGCAGAACCCAGGCTGCATGACCTCCAATCCAACACATGACTTCTACAGTTCACTGACTCCTGGAAAGGAGCCAAGTGGTATCTGAATCCAAAAACTGATAGACACTGGTTCTTAAACTTTGGTCCCCAGACGAAGCATCAGCAGCACCTGGGAACTTGTTAAAAATGAAAATTCACAGGTCCTATACCAGAGCTACTGAATCAGAAATTCTGGGGTTGGGACCCAGTAATTAGTGTTTTAACAAGCCCTGCAGTTCATTCTGAGGCACACTGAAGCTTGAGAACCACCGTAATAGAAGATTGTTACTTCAAGAAAAGAGATTTTAATTTTTCCTATTCATATTTACAAAGATTTAAAAAAGGACTAATTGAAATTGAAAAAGATTCTGATTATATTGCTTAAATATTTATAACTATGTTGACTAGATTTTTTTGCATAAAGCCATATAAGACTATTGCTTAAAAGATATGCTATCTTAATTCACAAGTATTTGCTAAAATAATGCCCTAAAGGGAACATAAAATTTAATATACCACAGTTATGTAATAAAACATCAGTCTTTTAAAAATGCCTATTTTCTGATGAAGATTCACACCTCAAGTGAATGCTGTGGTTTATTTTGCTTAAGTTGTACTTCCTTGGTATTTTTTGTTTTCCTAAGAAGTCTGTGTTCTGTGACATTCTAGCTTAACCAACCTGACAAAGGCACAATAACCAACCATAATATGTCATTTTCTGTCAACTAAAAGAACATATATATAAAAACTTCAGATGTCTAAAATATTAAGTAACCTTAATTTCACTGTATTCATTGTGCTAAAGGACGAAATATATCAGAAAACATTACAGTGTAAAAATTTCTAAGATTTCTCCATATAGTTAATTCATTTTTGCTGTTGCAAAATATTTCATTGTGTGAATATACTATCATTTATTTATCAGTTCTCCTATTGATAGGCATTTGGGTTTTTTCTAGGTTTTTGCTCTTACAAACTATGTTGCTCTGAACTTTCTTCTCCATGTCTCTTGGAACATACATGTGCGAGTTTCTTTTGGGTATATACATAAAAGCAGAATTGCTAAGTCAGAGAATATGTGAATATTGAATTTTACAAGAAAAGACTAAACTTGCTTTCCAAAAAATTCTAACAATTTATACTCTAATAGTAATTTAAATGAAAGACTGTTAATCCACATCTTCCCCAAACCTTATTACTGTTCATACTTCTCAATACTGTTTTAATGAGTGCAAAATGGTATCACATTGTGGCTGCTATTTGCCATTTCCCCAACTGCTAGTGACATTGCACACCTTTTTCTGTCTTTATTATACATGTGTGTCTTCTGTAAAATGGCTGCCTATGTATTTTGTCCATTTTAAAAAGACTTTTTGTGTAGGAATTTTATATTCCTTTTTTTCCCAGACAAATAGGATTTTATTAATTTTTTCATTGGCAGTGACCTATCACACTTAAAAATTTCCACTGGACTCAAAGAAACTTTTATTTCTTAAGAAAGAAAATACTGGAGGAGGAGAGAAGATGGCGGAAGAGTAAGACGCGGAGATCACCTTCCTTCCCACAGATACAGTAGAAATACATCTACACGTGGAACTGCTCCTACAGAACACCCACTGAACGCTGGCAGAAAACGTCAGACCTCCCAAAAGGCAAGAAACTCCCCCCGTACTTGGGTAGGGCAAAAGAAAAAAGAAATAACAGAGACAAAAGAATAGGGACGGCACCTGCACCATTGGGAGGGAGCTGTGAAGGAGGAAAGATTTCCACGCACTAGGAAGCCCATTCGCGGGCAGAGACTGTGGGTGGCAGAGGGGGGAAGCTTCGGAGCCACGGAGGAGAGCGCAGCCACAGGGGTGCGGAGGGCAAAGCGGAGAGATTCCCGCACTTCCCGCACGGAGGCTCGGCGCTGACCAGCACTCACCAGCCCGAGAGGCTTGTCTGCTCAGCCGCCGGGGCGGGCGGGGCTGGGAGCTGAGGCTCGGGCTTCGGTCGGATCGCAGGGAGAGGACTGGGGTTGGCGGCGTGAACACAGCCTGAAGGGGTTAGTGCACCACAGCTAGCTGGGAGGGAGTCCGGGAAAAAGTCTGCAGCTGCCGAAGAGGCAAGAGACTTTTTCTTCCCTGTTTCCTGGTGCGCGAGGAGAGGGGATTCAGAGCACCGCCTAAACGAACTTCAGAGACGGGCGCGAGCCGCAGCTAACAGCGCGGATCCCACAGCAACAGGGGCGCAGAGGGAAAAACGGAGAGATTCCCGCACAGAGGCTCGGCGCCGAGCAGCACTCACCAGCCCGAGAGGCTTGTCTGCTCCCCCGCCGGGGCGGGCAGGGCTGGGAGCGGAGGCTCGGGCTTCGGTGGGATCCGCAGGGAGAGGACTGGGGTTGGCTGCGTGAACACAGCCTGAAGGGGTTAGCGCACCACAGCTGGCTGGGAGGGAGACCGGGAAAAAGTCTGCAGCTGCAGAAGAGGCAAGAGACTTTTTCTTGCCTCTTTGTTTCGCGGCGCGCGAGGAGAGGGGATTCAGAGCGCCGCCTAAACGAACTCCAGAGACTGGCGCGAGCCGCGGCTATCAGCGCGGACCCCAGAGACGGGCGTGAGACGCTGGGGCTGCTGCTGCCGCCTCCAAAAATCCTGTGTGCGAGCACAGGTCACTCTCCACACCGCCCCTCCCGGGAGCCCGTGCAGCCCGCCACTGCCAGGGTCCCGTGATCCGGGGACAACTTCCCCTGGGAGAACACACTGCACGCCTCAGGCTGGTGCAACGTCACGCTGGCCTCTGACGCCGCAGGCTCGCCCCGCCTCCTCTGTACCCCTCCCTCCCCGCGGCCTGGGTGAGCCAGAGCCCCCGAAGCAGCTGCTCCTTTAACCCCGTCCTGTCTGGGCGGGGAACAGACGCCCTCAGGCGACCTACACGCAGAGGCAGGTCCAAATCCAAAGCTGATCCCCAGGAGCTGTGCGAACAGAGACAAGGAGGGGAAATCTCTCCCAGCAGCCTCAGAAGCAGCGGATTAAAACTCCACAAACAACTTGATGTGCCTGCATCTGTTGAATACCTGAATAGACAATGAATCATCCCAAATTCAGGAGGTGGACTTTGGGAGCAGGATATATTAATTTTTCCCCTTTTCCTTTTTTTTTGTGAGTGTATATGTATATGCTTCTGGGGGAGATTTTGTCTGTATAGCTTTGCTTTATAATAGCTTTATTTTACTTCACTATATTATAGCTTCTTTCTTTCTTTCCTTCCTTCCTTCCTTCCTTCCTTCCTTCCTTCCTTTCTTTCTTTCTTTCTATTTTTTCTCCCTTTTACTCTGAGCCGTGTGGACGAAAGGCTCTTGGTGCTCCAGCCAGGCATCAGGGCCGTACCTCAGAGGTGGGAGAGCCAACTTCAGGACACTGGTCCACAAGAGACCTCCCAGCTCCACGTAATACCAAACGGCAAAAATCTCTCAGAGATCTCCATCTCAACATCAAGACCCAGCATCACTCAATGACCAGCAAGCTACAGTGCTGAACACCCTATGCCAAACAACTAGCAAGACAGGAACACAGCCCCATCCATTAGCAGAGAGGCTGCCTAAAATCATAATAAGGCCACAGACACCCCAAAATACACCACCAGACGTGGACGTGCCCACCAGAAAGACAAGATCCAGCCTCATCCACCAGAGCTCAGGCACTAGTTCCCTCCACCAGGAAGCCTACACAACGCACTGAACCAACCTTAGCCACTGGGGACAGATACCAAAAACAACGGGAACTACGAACCTGCAGCCTGTGAAAAGGAGACCCCAAACACAGTAAGATAAGCAAAATGAGACGACAGAAAAACACACAGCAGATGAAGGAGCAGGGTCAAAACACACCAGACCTAACAAATGAAGAGGAAATAGGCAGTCTACCTGAAAAAGAATTCAGAATAATGATAGTAAGGATGATCCAAAATCTTGGAAATAGAATAGACAAAATGCAAGAAACATTTAACAAGGACGTAGAAGAACTAAAGAGGAACCAAGCAATGATGAAAAACACAATAAATGAAATTAAAAATACTCTAGATGGGATCAATAGCAGAATAACTGAGGCAGAAGAAAGGATAAGTGACCTGGAAGATAAAATGGTGGAAATAACTACTGCAGAGCAGGATAAAGAAAAAAGAATGAAAAGAACTGAGGACAGTCTCAGAGACCTCTGGGACAACATTAAACGCACCAACATTCGAATTATAGGGGTCCCAGAAGAAGAAGAGAAACAGAAAGGGACTGAGAAAATATTTGAAGAGATTATAGTTGAAAACTTCCCTAATTTGGGAAAGGAAATAGTTAATCAAGTCCTGGAAGCACAGAGAGTCCCATACAGGATAAACCCAAGGAGAAACACGCCAAGACACATATTAATCAAACTGTCAAAAATTAAATATAAGGAAAACATATTAAAGGCAGCAAGGGAAAAAAAACAAATAACACACAAGGGAATCCCCATAAGGTTAACATCTGATCTTTCAGCAGAAACTCTGCAAGCCAGAAGGGAGTGGCAGGATATACTTAAAGTGATGAAGGAGAAGAACCTACAACCAAGATTACTCTACCCAGCAAGGATCTCATTCATATGTGATGGAGAAATTAAAACCTTTACAGACAAGCAAAAGCTGAGAGAGTTCAGCACCACCAAACCAGCTTTACAACAAATGCTAAAGGAACTTCTCTAGGCAAGAAACACAAGAGAAGGAAAACACCTACAATAACAAACCCAAAACATTTAAGAAAATGGGAATAGGAACATACATATCGATAATTACCTTGAACGTAAATGGATTAAATGCTCCCACCAAAAGACACAGGCTGGCTGAATGGATACAAAAACAAGACCCATATATATGCTGTCTACAAGAGACCCACTTCAGACCTAGAGACACATACAGACTGAAAGTGAGGGGATGGAAAAAGATATTCCATGCAAATGGAAATCAAAAGAAAGCTGGAGTAGCAATTCTCATATCAGACAAAATAGACTTTAAAATAAAGACTATTACAAGAGACAAAGAAGGACACTATATAATGATCAAGGGATCGATCCAAGAGGAAGGTATAACAATTGTAAATATTTATGCACCCAACATAGGAGCACCTCAATACATAAGGCAAATACTAACAGCCATAAAAGGGGAAATCGACAGCAACACAATCATAGTAGGGGACTTTAACACCCTACTTTCACCAATGGACAGATCATCCAAAATGAAAATAAATAAGGAAACACAAGCTTTAAATGATATATTAAACAAGATGGACTTAATTGATATTTATAGGACATTCCACCCAAAAACAACAGAATACACATTTTTCTCAAGTGCTCATGGAACATTCTCCAGGATAGATCATATCTTGGGTCACAAATCAAGCCTTGGTAAATTTAAGAAAACTGAAATCGTATCAACTATCTTTTCCGACCACAACGCTATGAGACTAGATATCAATTACAGGAAAAGATCTGTAAAAAATACAAACACATGGAGGCTACACAATACACTACTTAAGAACGAAGTGATCACTGAAGAAATCAAAGGGGAAATCAAAAAATACCTAGAAACAAATGACAATGGAGATACGACGACCCAAAACCTATGGGACGCAGCAAAAGCAGTGCTAAGAGGGAAGTTTATAGCAATACAAGCCTACCTCAAGAAACAGGAAACATCTCGAATAAACAACCTAACCTTGCACCTAAAGCAATTAGAGAAAGAAGAACAAAAAAACCCCCAAGCCAGCAGAAGGAAAGAAATTATAAAGATCAGGTCAGAAATAAATGAAAAAGAAATGAAGGAAACAATAGCAAAAATCAATGAAACTAAAAGCTGGTTCTTTGAGAAGATAAACAAAATTGATAAACCATTAGCCAGACTCATCAAGAGAAAAAGGGAGAAGACTCAGATCAATAGAATTAGAAATGAAAAAGGAGAAGTAACCACTGACACTGTAGAAATACAAAAGATCATGAGAGATTACTACAAGCAACTCTATGCCAATAAAATGGACAACCTGGAAGAAATGGACAGATTCTTAGAAATGCACAAATTGCCGAGACTGAACCAGGAAGAAATAGAAAATATGAACAGACCAATCACAAGCACTGAAATTGAAACTGTGATTAAAAACCTTCCAACAAACAAAAGCCCAGGACCAGATGGCTTCACAGGTGAATTCTATCAAACATTTAGAGAAGAGCTAACACCTATCCTTCTCAAACTCTTCCAAAATATTGCAGAGGGAGGAACACTCCCAAACTCATTCTACGAGGACACCATCACCCTGATACCAAAACCAGACAAAGATGTCACAAAGAAAGAAAACTACAGGCCAATATCACTGATGAACATAGATGCAAAAATCCTCAATAAAATACTAGCAAACAGAATCCAACAGCACATTAAAAGGATCATACACCACGATCAAGTGGGGTTTATCCCAGGAATGCAAGGATTCTTCAATATACGCAAATCAATCAACGTGATACACCATATTAACAAATTGAAGGAGAAAAACCATATGATCATCTCAATAGATGCAGAGAAAGCTTTCAACAAAATTCAACACCCATTTATGATAAAAGCCCTGCAGAAAGTAGGCATAGAGGGAACTTTCCTCAACATAAGAAAGGCCATATATGACAAACCCACAGCCAACATTGTCCTCAATGGTGAAAAACTGAAACCATTTCCACTAAGATCAGGAACAAGACAAGGTTGCCCACTCTCACCACTATTATTCAACATAGTTTTGGAAGTGTTAGCCACAGCAATCAGAGAAGACAAAGAGATAAAAGGAATCCAAATCGGAAAAGAAAAAGTAAAGCTGTCACTATTTGCAGATGACATGATACTATACATAGAGAATCCTAAAGATGCTACCAGAAAACTCCTAGAGCTAAACAATGAATTTGGTAAAGTAGCAGGATACAAAATTAATGCACAGAAATCTCTTGCATTTCTATATACTAATGATGAAAAATCTGAAAGTGAAATTAAGAAAACACTCCCATTTACCTTTGCAACAAAAAGAATAAAATATCTAGGAATAAACCTACCTAAGGAGACAAAAGACCTGTACGCAGAAAATTATAAGACACTGATGAAAGAAATTAAAGATGATACAAATAGATGGAGAGATATACCATGTTCCTGGATTGGAAGAATCAACACTGTGAAAATGACTCTACTACCCAAAGCAATCTACAGATTCAATGCAATCCCTATCAAACTACCACTGGCATTTTTCACAGAACTAGAACAAAAAATTTCACAATTTGTATGGAAACACAAAAGACCCCGAATAGCCAAAGCAATCTTGAGAACAAAAAATGGAGCTGGGGGAATCAGGCTCCCTGACTTCAGACTATATTACAAAGCTTCAGTAATCAAGACAGTTTGGTACTGGCACAAAAACAGAAATATAGATCAATGGAACAGGATAGAAAGCCCAGAGATAAACCCACACACATATGGTCACCTTATCTTTGATAAAGGAGGCAAGCATATACAGTGGAGAAAAGACAGCCTCTTCAATAAGTGGTGCTGGGAAAATTGGACAGGTACATGTAAAAGTATGAAATTAGAACACTCCCTGACACCATGCACAAAAATAAACTCAAAATGGATTAAAGACCTAAGTGTAAGGGCAGACACTATCAAACTCTTAGAGGAAAACATAGGCAGAACACTCTATGACATACATCACAGCAAGATTCTTTTTGACCCAGCTCCCAGAGAAATGGAAATAAGAACACAAATAATCAAATGGGACCTAATGAAACTTAAAAGCTTTTACACAGCAAAGGAAACCATAAACAAGACCAAAAGACAACCATCAGAATGGGAGAAAATATTTGCAAATGAAGCAACTGACAAAGGATTAATCTCCAAGATTTACAAGCAGCTCATGCAGCTCAATAACAAAAAAACGAACAACCCAATCCAAAAATGGGCAGAAGACCTAAATAGACATTTCTCCAAAGAAGATATACAGATGGCCTAGACACATGAAAGAATGCTCAACATCATTAATCATTAGAGAAATGCAAATCAAAACTACAATGAGATATCATCTCACATCAGTCAGAATGGCCATCATCAAAAAATCTAGAAACAATAAATGCTGGAGAGGGTGTGGAGGAAAGGGAACTCTCTTGCACTGTTGGTGGGAATGTAAATTGATACAGCCACTATGGAGAACAGTATGGAGGTTCCTTAAAAAACTACAAATAGAACTACCATACGACCCAGCAATCCCACTACTGGGCATATACCCTGAGAAAACCATAGGTCAAAAAGTGTCATGTACCACAATGTTCATTGCAGCTCTATTTACAATAGCCAGGACATGGAAGCAACCTAAATGTCCATCGACAGATGAATGGATAAAGAAGATGTGGCACATATATACAATGGAATATTACTCAGCCATAAAAAGAAATGAAATGGAGGTATTTGTAATGAGGTGGATGGAGTTAGAGTCTGTCATACAGAGTGAAGTAAGTCAGAAAGAGAAAAACAAATACAGTATGCTAACACATATATACGGAATCTAAGGGAAAAAAAAAAAAAGGCCATGAAGAACCTAGTGGCGAGATGGGAATAAAGACACAGACCTACTAGAGAATGGACTTGAGGATATGGGGAGGGGGTGGGGTGAGATGTGACAGGGTAAGAGAGTGTCACGGACATATATACACTACCAAATGTAAAATAGATAGCTAGTGGGAAGCAGCCGCATAGCACAGGGAGATCAGCTCGGTGCTTTGTGACCACCTAGAGGGGTGGGATGGGGAGGGTGGGAGGGAGGGAGATGCAAGAGGGAAGAGAAATGGGAACATATTGTATATGTATAACTGATTCACTTTGTTATAAAGCAGAAGCTAACACACCATTGTAAGGCAATTATACTTCAATAAAGATGTTTAAAAAAAAAAAACAAAAAAAACCAAAAAAAAAAAAAGAAAGAAAATACTGCAAATTCTCGTTCAGGATTGTTTTTGTTTTTCTATTGTCAAAATTTTAGTTCCATAATGGAATGTGCTTTTTGTTCACCTACTACAAAAGCTTTTGCTACATATTCATATAGACTTACCACTAGTAAATCTAATAAAACCAGAAGATGAAAGTAACTTTGGCTGACTTGTTTTAATGTTCCTGAGCTTTGATTTCTTCATGTAAAATGCAGATCAGTAAAGATAAAAATGAGGTACTGTAATATGGTGTAACAGGGTTATTAGCACATTAAGGGAGCAGTAAAGGACGATTATTATTTTATTATGAATAAAACTAAATTTCCAATAGAGCAATACCTACAACAATATATTTGCCACATAGGTTTAAAAATTATTCACTGTCATTCCCTCATTTAGCCAGAGGGAACTAAAGCTAGCCTGTTAGGCTGCCTGAGAGCACTGAATATCTGAAGTGGAAATCAACTATATTCTGTCCAGTTTAACTCTGTCATTTAACAGATACAAAAACAGAGGCCCAGGGAGTTTTGAAACTTGCCACAGGTAGACAAATACTTTAGGGCTGAGCCAAGTCTTGGAGCAGGGTTCTTCTCACCAATATGAATCTCTTTCACGTATGTGGCCCATCTCAGTTCACAGAGCACTTCCTTGGCTCCATGACCTTGTTTATTTTATCATTCAGCTTATAGATATGACTTTTTTCCTTTTTGTCTTTGGAAGACAGTCTTGGGAGATTCTTTTGCATTATTAAACTCCACTGTTTTGACAGCTGTTACTAAATGAAACTTAAATTTAAAAATATATATATATATACACACATACACATATATATATACAGATCTTCCTTGTCTTACCATGGGTTACATCCCAATGAACCCATTATAACCTGAAAACATCATGTTGAAAATGAATTTAATACACATAAGCTACTGCACATCATAGCTTAGCCGAGGTTACCTTAAATGTGCTCACAACACCTAAATTAGCCTACTGTTGGGCAAAATCATCTAACACAAAGCCTATTTCATAATAAAGTGTTGAATATCTCAGGTAATCTATTAAATATTGAACTGAACATGGAAAACAGAATGTTGTGTGGGTACAGAATGGTTGTAAGTATATCAGTTTTTTACCCTTGTGATCACGTGGCTGACTGGGAGTTTTGGCTCGTTGGTGCTGCCCCATACCACATATCACTAGCCCAGGAAACAGCAAAATTCCAAAATCAAAGCACAGTTTCTAATAAATGTGTATTTCTTTCACACCATCATAAAGTTGAAATATTTTAAGTCGAACCATTGTAAGTTGGGGACTACCTGTATGTGTGTGTATATAAACATGCATATATGGAAGAAGCCTCACCATGTGTCCTGTATCACCCACCGCTGGCCACACCTTAGCAGTCACAAAGAGCAAATGGGGGGTGGATTTCAGTTTGAAAATTTCGAGTTGCCTTTGATATTAATAAAGGGCTCAGAAATGTTTATGTTTTCAAAATGGCATGATACCATTCATGTTACCTTTTAATGAGTCTCATTTTGAAAAAGACGATGAGGTTGGTCAGCCAGCCTTCACGTAATTTTTGCAGTAAGGCCTTTGATGAATGAAGAGTGCTTAAACATGTAATGTTTGCTTGCAAGGTCTTCAAGAGACAATCAAAATCACTTTGCTAATATGTTAAGCATCTCCTCTGCCAGTCTTTCATAGGTGCTCTCTTCTAGAATGCCTTGGTCACCCCAAGTTTCCGTTTCCTCAAATATATCAAATGGACACACTTTTTGACATTCAGGATATAGTTGAGGCAGTGGAAGTCAAACAGGCTTGGTCCAGCATGCAGGCTGTAATGACAGCAGAGCCAGGTGTTCTCCAGTGGCTTGGGAGCCCCCGTCCAGACTTGGGCCAGGCTTGGGAGCACCTCCCAGAAGGCCAATGGTTGTGCATGTCTGAGTGTCTTCTACATTCATTTCTGATACTAATCCTTCGTTGATTATATTTGCTGAACACATCTTATTATAGTATGAAGTTTCTTTTTACACATTATTTATGGTATTTTTTCATAAACAGAATATTTTAACTTTAATATGGTTAAATTGATTACATTTTCTTTTAGAATTATTGCTTTTTAGTGTCCTGCTTAAAATATTATTCTCTACCTCAAATTCAGAAAGATACTCAACTATATATTCTAACAATTTTTAAAACTTTTTCTTTTTTACTTTAAATTTCATATTCCATCTGGATTTGATTTTGTGCATCATGTGAGTTTGGGATCCAATTTCCCCTCTCCAAGTAGAAAACCATTTTTTCAACCTTTGTTAATCGGATACTTCCTCCATTCCCCACTGATCAGTCATGCCAACTCTGTCAAATGTCAACTTACTATATCTTCATAATAAGTCCTGATATGTATTAGGGTAAATTTCTCCTCTTTCTGTCCCATCCTCTTGTTCTTTTTCTTTTTTTAATATCTTTATTGGAGTATAATTGCTTTACAATGCTGTTTTAGTTTCTGCTGTACAACAAAGTGAATCCGCGGTATGTATACATATATCCCCATATTCCCTCCCTCTTGAGCCTCCCTCCCACCCTCCGTATCCCACTCCTCTAGGTCATCACAAAGCATTGAGCTGATCTCCCTGTACTACATACTCTTGTTCTTGTTCTTGTCCTCCCTCCGCCTCTTCCTCCTCCTCTTACTTCATCAGGAGTATTTTTTTCTAGTACTGGCTCTTTAACTTTTCCATATAAGTGTTAAAATTGTCTTCCCAAGTACAAGGGGAAAACAGAGCTCATAAGTTTTTTACTGGAATTACTTTGACTCTATAGATCAAATTAGGAAAAACTGTTATCTTTACAAGTCTCCCCATCCATGAACATCTCTCTCCATTTATTTAGCACTTTTAGTCTCTTTCTGGGAAATTTTAAAATTTTATGCATATAGGCCTTACACAGAGTTGTTGAATTTAATCCTAGGTATTTTGTGACTTTGTTGCCATTACAAATGATGCTTTTAAGAGTTACATTTTTGAATTGTTGCTGATATATAGAAATGTAATATCTACTCATACCACTAAAATATAGTACTTTTCTGTATATTATTACTGATATTTAATGTAGACAATTACATCATCTGCAAATGATGAGAATTTTATATTCTTCTTCTGAATTCTAACACTTTGATATTTTAAACTGTCTTACTGCACTTGATAAGACCATGAGAAAAATAATATGTAGGTATGGCAATAGTGGGATCCTCATTTTGTTAGTAATATTTTAAACCATTATTAAGCTTTTATTTTGAACAAATTCAAACATAAAATTTGAAGAATGTAATAAAATCCTCTGTGTAAGTATAATTTTCAATCTTAAATTTTTTTTGCCAAACCATTTGAGAATAAGTTGCAGACACTATGACGTCTCACTCTTAAACACTTTGGCTTGATACTCCTAAGAACCAGGATATTCTCTTAAATAACCAAAATAAATTAATCAAATTGAGGCAATTCAATAGTACTGATATAATACTATTACCTAATACATACTCAAAATTTCCCCATTGTTACTGTACTGTCCTTTATAAAAATTTTTCTTGATTTAAGATCCAGTACAAGGTCACACATATAATGTGGTTTTCATCTCTTTAGTCTTCTAAAATCTAGGATACTACCTCTACCTTTCTTTGTCTTTTACAATATTGACATTTTTAAGGTTTATAGGATAAAGTTTCTATTTTGTTTTACAATGTCCTCCGATTTGTGTTATCTGATAGTTTCCTTATGTTTTTATTTAGTTTATGCAGTTTTGAAAGAAATTCTACATAAGCAGTATTGTGGCTTTCACAGTGCATCTTATTAGCAGGCATGTGATGTCAATCATTGTTGGGTATGTTAACTTGTATCTCTTGTAAGGTATTATCAGCCAGATTTTTCCATTACAAAAATATCTTTCCCCTTAATAGTTTATAAGTGAATTTGGGGAGATATTTTGAGACTTTTAAGTATACTGTTGCCCCAAAGACTTTCACCTAATTATTTAACAGCCAATGATGATCCTTGCCTGAATCAGTTACTACAATGATTGTTGCAAAATGGTGATCTTTAAAAACTCTATCATTTGTTTTACATAGTAATATAAAGTAGAGCTTTTCCTTTTATCACTGTACTTTATGTATTTATTTATTTGCTTACATTTTAGTATCAGTATATACATACAGTTTTAGTCAACTGTTCATCTTCTTATTGTTGAGTTTTAAGAGGGTTTTTTTTTTTTTGCATATTTTGGATAACAGTCTTTTACCAGATACGTCTTTTGAAAATATTTTCTCCCAGTCTGTGGCTTGTCTTCTCATTCCCTTGACATTGCCTATTAGAGAGCAGAAGTTTTTAACTTTAATGAAGTCCAGTTTATCAATTACTTCTTTCATAGACTGCACTTCAGGTTCTGTATATAAAAAGTCAATGCCATATCCAAGGTCATCAAAATTTTCTCCTATGTTATCTTCTAGGAGTTTTATAGTTTTGCATTTTACATTTAGGTCTGTAAAGCATTTTGAGTTAATTTTGGTGAAGGGTATAAAGTCTGCATCTAGATTTTTTTTTGCATGTGGATGTCCAGTTGTTCCATCATTATTTGTTGAAAATACTATCTTTGCTCCACTGTATTGCCTTTGCTCCTTTGTCAAAATTCAGTTGACTATTTTTTTGTGGGTCTATTTCTGGGTTCTCTATTCTGTTCCATTGATCTTTTTGTCATTTTTTTTTTTTAAATCAATACCACATTGTCTTGACTATTGTAGCTTTACAGTATGTCTTAAAGTTGGGTAGTGTCAGCCCTCCAACTTTGTTCTTCTTCAATATTGTGTTGGTTATTCCTGGTCTTTTCCTCTCCATATAAACTTCAGAATCAGTTTGTCAATCTCCACAAAATAACTTGCTGGGATTTTACAGAGATTGCATTGAATCTATATGTCAAGTAGGGAGAAACTGACATCTTGAGAATGAGTCTTCCTATCCATGAACATGGAATATCCCTTCACTTATTTAGTTCTTTCATGTTATTCATCAGTTTTATAGTTTTCCTCTTTTGTATATTTTGTTAGATTTACACCTAAATACTTCATTTTGGGGGGATGCTAACGTAAATAGTACTGTGTTTTTAATTTCAGATTCCACTTGTTTGTTGCTGGTATATAAGAAAGCAAATGACTTTTGTATATTAACTGTGTATCCTACAACATTGCTTATTAGAT
Source organism: Balaenoptera borealis (assembly GCF_965194805.1). Classification (NCBI taxonomy): domain Eukaryota; kingdom Metazoa; phylum Chordata; class Mammalia; order Artiodactyla; family Balaenopteridae; genus Balaenoptera; species Balaenoptera borealis. Next base: position 110,037,168 of record NC_138867.1, on the reverse strand, counting down.
CCAGGAGTTTTGCTGTTAATTCTTTTGCACACACGTATATGTCAGACACATATATACATAATGAACCAACAAAATTTACCAAGCTTAGTTTAAGATGTGGTTATATTATGCTTTTGATATATAGGGTCATTTGTTTCTATTTGTATATATTTTCTATTTTTTCCTCATATCTGTTGATATAATTATACTTTAAAAAACATAAAGCATTAACACAGCTCCAAAGATATTTAAGAAGGTATACTCAGGGCTTCCCTGGTGGCGCAGTGGTTGAGAATCTGCCTGCCAATGCAGGGGACACGGGTTCGAGCCCTGGTCTGGGAAGATCCCACATGCCGTGGAGCAACTAGGCCCGTGAGCCACAACTACTGAGCCTGCGCGTCTGGAGCTTGTGCTCCGCAACAAGAGAGGCCGCGATAGTGAAAGGCCCGCGCACCGTGATGAAGAGTGGCCCCCGCTTGCCGCAACTAGAGAAGGCCCTCGCACGAAATGAAGACCCAACACAGCCATAAATAAATAAATAAATAAAATTGAGTTGTAAAAAAAAAAAAAGATACACTCAAAAAGATATATATCACTTTCCCTCACTCCCTGTTTCCCTTCACTCTCTGTAATTGAATTATTTTTATTAATTTCTAATTTATCTTTCCTATATAGCTATTTATTAAAATAAATTGAACACTACCTAGCATGATATACATAAATTCCAAATAGATCAGACTTAATGTAAAAAGCAAAATCATACCAGTATGAATAATAAATATAGCTGAATTATTATAACCTGGATGTAGGAAATCTCCGTAACTATGATTCTAAATCCAGATTCAGTAAAGCAAACGTTAAATCTAACACCATAAAAATTAAAAACTTTGTATGACAAGAAAAAATATGACAGAAATATCAAAAGACAAATGACAAATTTGGAAAAACATTTATTTATATAAATATTATCTCTACTATATGAAGAACTGCTAAAAATAAAGAGAAAAGGATGAAAATCCAATAGAATAAAGGACCCAAAAAAAGTCCCAACCAAAAATCCATTTTAAAAAATAAGTAAGAATATGCAGACAATCCACAAAAAATAAAAATAGCCTCTAAACTTATGAAGTGATTTTTCAATTAAAATCATTACAGTAGTTTACAATTCTAACAATAGAAATGAAATTTAAAACACCAAGATACCATTTTTCACCTGTCTGATGGAAAAAAATTTAGGGTTTGACAGCAAATCCTGTTGGCAAATCTGTGGGGAAAAAAATATTTTCACACATTTCTGGTGGGAATGTAAAATGTTTCAATTGCTATGGAGAGGAAATCGGCAAAATCTTTAAAAAATCTAAATGTACCTTTATTTTTTTATCTTAAAGTTACAATTTTAAGTTACACCTCCAAAAATATGAAAAGACCTGCATTGTAGTATTACTTGCAATTACAAGATATTAGATAGAAATAACCTGAATGCCCATATATAGGAATGAATTATGGTACATTTATAAAATAAGGTACTATAAAGCTTTAAAAAAGAATGAGAAACTGATTCACTTTGTTATAAAGCAGAAACTAACACTCCATTGTAAAGCAATTATACTCCAATAAAGATGTTTAAAAAAAAAAAAAAAAGAATGAGAAAGCTCTGTCAACTAATATTGGGTGATTTTCAAGACATATTGTTCACTGAGAAAAACAAAAGAAGCCAGAAATGTACAAAATTGTTTAATTCATTTCTCCCTTTAAAAGGAATGTTTCTAACATTGCCCCATTTAGGATAATGTTTATTGTAATAGTTTCTAAAGAATCTAATTTCTATGCCTAACTTGTTAAACGTTTCTATCAGAGTAAAGAATCTAATTTCTATGCCTAATTTGTTAAGCATTTCTATCATGAATGGGGGTTGAATTTTATCAGTTATTTTTCTATGTTTGTTAGAATTATTTTTCTGGTATTGTTCTCATTCTCATACATGGTTGCATTTGAATTGCTATTATTTTGCTTTCAATTTTTGATTCCATTCTCTTTAATAAAATTTGTTAAAATTCTCCCTTCTCATATTTTGATACGGAGGCACTTTTATCTCCATTTCTTTCTAGTAATTCTTTCCCCAATCTCTAGTTTCCTTACATGCATGCACTGATTAATACTCAGCTCAATACTCTAGGGGAAACTTTTCAGATATCAAGAGTTCTCTCTTTCCATTCACTCAAAGGGGGTCTGTTTTCTTTGTCTCTCTTTTCTGGACAACTTTTAGATTGGTTGAATCATGTTCTTTATCATTCCTTCTTTGTGTCTCTGTTTGGAACTGTGTTCTGTTCCTATACTTTTAGTGAATATCCTAGAAATTGAAACATGCATATATTTACTTGCCGATTTCTAAATCGATCAAATGTCAAAATATGCAAGTTAATAATTGATTGTATCAGAATCTCAGGGAGTGGGACAAAGAAACATGTATTTTGACAAGTTCCCTGGATGATTTTTATACATGATAAAATTGAGAACCAGATTAGGAAACAATTATACTAGAAAAATAGCTTAAATTAGGCTAAGACAATTAAGCTTAAATTCTATTTATCTGTTTCTTGATAGTAAAAATGGAAGCAGACATTACTGAATTTCTCATTATTTAGCAGAATAAAATACACCAAATGATAGAGGCATGTCTCATGTTAGCAATGAATTTGAAGCATAATTTTTCTGTCAGATTTTAAACACACTTTCATATAAATTTTTAATAAGGACATTGATCAATATAATGTACTGTGTCATCAGGAGCTATTCTACACAAGATAAAGAAATATTTCTCATATCATCTATTGTTTAAAGTCAAACCCATTACTTTTAAATCACATTTCTGTAAAGATTTTTTTTTTTTTGCACAGATAAATGGTTCCTGCATGTGCCTTTTTGAACTTGTGCAAGAGAAGAAGACGGAGGAACTCATGCTTATCATGCTATTAACATAAGGAACAATTTTAGCATTTACTTTGTCCTAAACACTACAATGCTTTGAGCCTACAAAAACAGCTAAGATATGGCTTGTGTCCTCAAGGAATTACAATCTAGAGAGGGAGGCAGAGCAGCACAAAAAATAGTATACTATGCTGTGATAAATGTTTAAACATATTCCATAGGCATCTCAGGAGAACAAATGACCGACTTTACATGCTTCAGTGGGGAAGACTTAAATATAGAGGATGATACTCCTTGCCTCTTGAAGGATGTTTGCATAGAGTAGAGAAATGTTTTTGGTTATTCATCTCCCATTTCCCCATTTTCTAGTAAGAGAAACCCTTTATTCCTTGACAACTGCTTCTCTTTCATCTTGTTAGACTGACAATCACTGAGTCTGTGTCTCCATCAAAAATGTTATCATGAAACCACAGCTTTAATGAGAGTACCCTACTCCCACAGGTTCAGTCCAGAAGTGGGCATGACCCAGGTAAGGACAATGAAAGTTTTTTCCAGAAAGTATTTTGGATGCATGGAAGGGTAAAGGTGGCTAGCTCTCTTTCTGAGAGCTTGAGTCCTAAAAAGACATTGTTTCCATGGAGCTGTCCATTGCTATCTTTGTTGCCATTTGGAGAGAGCCTGCTTGAGTACAACAGAGAAATTTTCTGGACCCAAATTCCTAGGTTCAAATCTTACAAAGATGAGAAGAAAGACTATGCTAGAAAAAAAAGGAACGTTATGTATGAAACTACATGTCAAAAGAATTTGAGAATTTTCTTTTAGCTGAGAATAGCTTTCAGAGATCAAATTGGAAATTTTGAAAGGAAAGTTTTGCTATGGCATAACTGTAAACTTTATCTTGCTTGTAAAGGGAAACAATCTGGATGAACTAATGGTGATCATATCTTTTAGATTATCTCTGCTAAGACGAGTTGTCTCAAGGAGATTTTATATGAACTACATAAAGACAATTTAATGATGAGATCTTTGCCAACTGGTGAACTATAAACATTCTACACTATTAACTGCTTAATATATTTTAAGTAAAAGGTGTGTAGAGAGTAAAGACAAATTTCTAAAATATTAAAATGGAAAAGGCTAACTTTTCTTACTGAGCTGAAAGGGCACTTCTTCATATGGATAGGCTGCAGAAACACTTACAGACAAGGTCAAGACTTTTCTCAAAGTTCCTATATCCCCAACATGGGTTAAATTGAATGTCCAGAATCCTATACTACAAACTATAAAGTGTTCATGGCAGAAAAAATTCAAGAACAGATATTACTATTTCTACCACAAAAAAGGTTTTCTATGTCTCTGATAAATGGTTCAGTTTTTGAGCAGGACTCTATCTTGACAGTCCAAGCAAGATGACAGGGCCAGAAAAGTCATCCTCCGATAACTTAGAGAAAGTTATGGAAGGGAGTTGTTTAGTATTACCCATCTGGAAGTTAAAGGACTAAAGCCACAAGCAATAGCTTGAGCTGGGCATAAATGATATATGAGCGCTTCTAATGACTATTAGATATGTATGGCATGAACCACTTTAACATAGGATACAAAGCTTACCCTCTGTTCACTAATGCAGAACAGCATGAGAAAGTTTACCTAAAAAGTTGTATCAGATATTTATATGGAAACAAAAAGAATTATTTGAGATGTATTTATGTCAGGTTATGATATGCAATATAAAGATAGGTTTAATATAACAGAGTGAAATATTTGATTGTTAATTGGTAAAAAAAAATTCCTTGTTTTTCAAACTCAGGTATGATTCTTACTGTTGTTTAGACTCTCTTTTCTCATCTCTAAAATGGATATATTTAAACTTACCTCAGAGTTTTATTTAAAGCTTACAAAGAGAGGAGACCTTCAAGATGGTGGAGGAGTAAAACGTGGAGATAACTTCCTCCCCACAAATACATCAAAAATACATCTACATGTGGAACAACTCCTACAGAACACCTACTGAACCCTGGCAGAAGACCACAGACTTCCAAAAAGGCAAGAAAATCCTCACGTACCTGGGTAGGGCAAAAGAAAAAAAAAAAAGAGAGACAAAAGAATAGAAATGGGACCTGCCCCTCTGGGAAGGAGCTGTGAAGGATGTAAAGTTTCCACACACTAAGGAAGCCCCCTCACTGGCAGGGACGGGGGGTGAGCTTTGGAGCCACAGAGGAGAGCCAGCAACAGGGGTGCAGAGGTCAAAGCGGAAGGATCCCTGCACAGAAGATCGGTGCCCACCAGCACTCACCAGACTTAAGACGCTTGTCTGCTCACTCGCTGGGGCAGGTAGGGGCTGAGAGCTGAGGCTCGGGCTTCGGAGGTCAGACCCCAGGGAGGGGACTGGGGTTGGCTGCATGAAGACAGCCTGAAGGGGGCTAGTGTGCCACAGCTAGCCAGAAGGGAGTATAGGAGAAAGTCTGGACCTGCCAGAAAGGCAAGAGACTATTGTCTCAGGGTGCATGAAGATGGGGGCTTCCTACTCAGTGTACCCACAGATGACAGAGCACAACCTAAGTGAGCTCCAGAGACAGGCACAAGCCATGTCTATCATCTCAGACCCCAGAGGTGAGCACAGACCGCTACCACTGCCACCGCTGCCACCAAGTATCCTGTGTGCAAGCGTAGGTCACTATTCACACCTTCCTGGGAGCCTGTGCAGCACGCCACTGCCAGGGTCCCATGATCCAGGGCCAAATTCCCGGAGAGAACACACGCCGTGCCTCAGGCTGTTGGAACATCATGCCATCCTCTCCCACCGCAGGCACGCCCCACATTCTAATTGTGACTACTGTATCCCTCCCTCTCCCTGGCCTGAGTGAGCAAGAGAGCCCTAACAAGCCGATGCTTTAACCCCCTCCTGTCTGGGCAGGGAACAGACGCCTGAGGGCAGCCTACATGCAGAGGTGGGGCCAAAACCAAAGCTGAACCCCAGGAACTGTGTGAACAAAGAAGAGAAAGGGAAATCTCTCTGTGCAGCCCTAGGAGCAGCAGACTAAATCCCCACTATCAGCTTGATAAACCCAGCACCTGTGGAATACCTGAATAGAAAACGAGTGTTCCCAAAATTGAGGCAGTGGACTTCGGAGGAAACTGTGGACTTGGGGTTTGCTTTCTGCATTTGATTTGTTTTTCATTTTATGTTTATCTTAGTTTAGTTTTCAGTGATTGTTTTTATTTGTGGGTTTGTTTATTGGTTTGGTTGCTCTTTTCCTTATTTTTTTTTCTTTTTCTGAGTGTTTGTGTGTATGTTCCTTTGTGTGATTTTGTCTCTTTAGTTTTGCTTTTACCATTTGTTTTGGGGTTCTGTCTTTTCTTTTTTTTTCCTTCTTCTTTCTTTTCTTCTGAGCCGTGCAGCTGGCAGGGTCTTGGTGCTCCTCCTGGATGGCGGGTCAGAGCCTCCAAGGTGAGAGAGCCGAGTCCAGGATGTTGGATCACCAGAGACCTCCTGGCTCCATGTAGTACTAATTGGCAGGAGCTTTCCCAGAAATCTCCATCTCAACACTAATACCCAGCTGCACCCAATGGCCAGCAATCTCCATTGCTGGATGCCCCATGCCAAACAACTAACAAGACAGGAACAAAACCCCACCCATTAGCAGAGAGGCTGCCTAAAGTCATACTAAGTTCCCAGACATCCTAAAACACACCACTGGAGGCAACCCTGCCCACCAGAGGGACAATATCCAGCTGCACCCACCAGAACACAGGCACCAGTCCCCTCCATCAGGAAGCCTACACAAGCCACTGAACCAACCACACCCACTGGGGGCAAACACCAGAAATAAGAGGAATTAGTAACCTGCAGCCTGTGAAAAGGAGACCCCAAACACAATAAGTTGAACAAAATGAGAAGACAGAGAAATATGCAGAAAATGAAGGAGCAAGGTAAAAACCCACCAAACCAAACAAATGAAGAAATAGGCCATCTACCTGAAAAATAATTCAGAGTAATGATAGTAAAGATGATACAAAATCTCAGAAATAGAATGGAGAAAATACAAGGAATGTTTAACAAGGATGTAGAAGAACTAAAGAGCAAACAAAAAATAATGAACAACACAACAAAGGAAATTAAAAATACTCTAGAAGGAATCAATTACAGAATAACTCGCGCAGAAGAATGGATAAATGACCTAGAAGATAAAATAGTGGAAATAACTGCTGCAGAGCAGAATAAAGAAAAAACAATGAAAAGAATTGAGGATAATCTCAGAGACCTCGGGGACAACATTAAACACAGCAACATTCAAATTATAGGGGTAGCAAAAGTAGAAAAGAGAAACAAAGGGTCTGAGAAAATACTTGAAGGGATTATAGTTGAAAACTTCCCAAATATGGGAAAGGAAATAGGCAATCAAGTCCAGGAAGCACAGAGAGTCCCACACAGGACAAATCCAAGGAGACACATGCCAAGACACATATTAATCAAACTATCAAAAATTAAATACAAAGAAAAAATATTAAAAGCAGCAAGGGAAAAACAACAAATAACATACAAGGGAATCCCCATAAGTTTAACAGCTGATCTTTCAGCAGAAACTCTGCAAGCCAGAAGGGAGTGGCAGGATACATTTAAATTGATGAAAGCGAAAAACCTACAACCAAGATGACTCTACCCAGGAAGCATCTCATTCAGATTTGATGGAGAAATTAAAACCTTTACAGACAAGCAAAAGCTAAGAGAACTCAGCACCATCAAACCAGCTTTACAACAAATGCTAAAGGAACATCTCGAGGTGGGAAACACAAGGAAGGAAAAGACCTACAAAAACAAACCCAAAACAATTAAGAAAATGGTAATAGGAACATACATATCGATATTAACCTTGAACGTAAATGGATAAAATGCTCCAATCAAAAGACATAGACTGGTTGAATGGATAAAAGAAAAAGACCCATATATATGCTCTCTACAAGAGACCCACTTCAGCCCTAGGGAAACATACAGACTGAAAGTGAGGGGATGGAAAAAGATATTCATGCAAATGGAAAATAAAAGAAAGCTGGAGTAGCAATACTCGTATCAGACAAAATAGACTTTAAAATAAAGACTATTACAAGAGACAAAGAAGGACACTACATAATGATCAAGGGATCAATCCAAGAAGAAGATATAACAATTATAAATATTCATGCACCCAACATAGGAGCACCTCAGTACACCAGGTAAATGCTAACAGCCATAAAAGAGGAAATTGACAGTAACATGATAATAGTAGGGGACTTTACCACCCCACTTTCACCAATGGACAGATCATCCAAAATGAAAATAAATAAGGAAACACAGGCTTTAAATGACACATTAAACAAGATGGACTTAACTGATATTTATAGGACATTCAATCCAAAAACAACAGAATACACTTTCTTCTCAAGTGCTCATGGAACATTCTCCAGGATAGATCATATCTTGGGTCACAAATTAAGCCTCAGTAAATTTAAGAAAACTGAAATTCTATCACATATCTCTTCCGACCACAACACTAAGAGACTAGATATCAATTACAAGAAAAAATCTGTAAAAAATACAAACACATGGAGGCTAAACAATACACTACTAAATAACCAAGTGATTACTGAAGAAATCAAATGGAAATCCAAAACTACCTAGAAGCAAATGACAATGAAAACACAACAACTCAAAACTTATGGGATGCAGCAAAAGATGTTCTAAGAGGTTAAGTTTATAGCAATACAATCCTACCTCAAGAAACAAGAAAAATCTCAAATAAACAACTTAATCTTACACATAAAGCAATTAGAAAATGAAGGACAAAAAAACTCCCAAAAGAAAAAGAAATGAAGGAAACAACAGCAAAGATCAATAAAACGAAAAGCTGGTTCTCTGAGAAGATAAACGAAATTGATAAACCACTAGCCAGACTCATTATGGAAAAAAGAAGACTGAAATCAACAGAATTAGAAATTTAGAAATACAAAGCATCATGAGAGATTACTACAAGCAACTATATGCCAATAAAATGGACAACCTGGAAGAAATACACAAATTCTTAGAAAAGTACAACCTTCCAAGACTGAACCAGGAAGAAACAGAAAATATGAACACATCAATCACAAGCACTGAAATTGAAAATGTGATTAAAAATCTTCCACCAAACAAAAGTCCAGGACCATATGACTTCACAGGTGAATTCTATCAAACCTTTAGAGAAGAACTAATAACACTTATCCTTCTCAAACTCTTCCAAAATATAGCAGAGGAAGGAACACTCCCAAACTCATTCTATGAGGTCACCATCACCCTGATACCATAACCAGAGAAAGGTGTCACAAAAAAAGAAAACGACAGGCCAATATCACTGATGAATATAGATGCAAAAATCCTCAACAAAATACTAGCAAACAGAATCCAACAGCACATTAAAAGGATCATATACCATGATCAAGTGGGGTTTAACCCAGGAATGCAAGGATTCTTCAACATATGCAAATCAATCAATGAGATACACCATATTAACAAACTGAAAGAGAAAAACCATATGATCATCTCAACAGATGCAGAAAAAGCTTTCAACAAAATTCAACACCCATTTATGAAAAAAACTCAGAAGAAAGTGGGTGTAAGGGAACCTACCTTAACATAACAAAGGCCATATATGACAAACTCACAGCCATCATCATTCTCAATGGTTAAAAACTGAAACCATTTCCTCTATGATCAGGAACAAGACAAGGTTGCCCACTCTCAGCACCATTATTCTACATAGTTTTGGAAGCTTTAGCCACAGCAATCAGAGACAAAGAAGAAATAGAAGGAATCTAAATAGGAAAAGAAGAATTAAAACTGACACTGTTTACAGATGACATGATTCTATACATTGAGAACCCTAAAGATGCTACCAGAAAAGTATCAGAGCTAACCAATGAATTTGGTAAAGTAGCAGGATACAAAATTAATACACAGAAATCTCTTGCATTCCTATACACTAACAACGAAAAATCTGAAACAGAAATTAAGGAAACACTCCTTTTTACCGCTGCAACAAAAAGAATAAAATACCTAGGAATAAATCTACCTAAGGAGAAAAAAGACCTGTATGCAGAAAACTGTAAGACACTGATGAAAGAAATTAAAGATGATAGAAACAGATGGAGAGATATACTATGTTCTTGGATTGGAAGAATGAACACTGTGAAAATGACCATACTATGCAAAGTAATATATGGATTCAATGCAATCTCTATCAAATTACCAATGGCATTTTTCACACAACTAGAACAAAAAATTTTACAATTTGTATGGAAACACAAAAGACCCCGAATAGCCAAAGCAATCTTGAGAAAGAAAAACGGAGCTGGAGGAATCAGGCTCCCTGACTTCAGACTATACTACAAAGCTACAGTAATCAAGACAGTGTGGTAATGGCACAAAAACAGAAATACAGATCAATGAATCAGGACAGAAAGCCCAGAGATAAACCCATGCACATATGGTCACCTTTTCTTTGATAAAGGAGGCAAGAATATACAATGGAGAAAAGACAGCCACTTCAACAAGTGGTGCTGGCAAAACAGGACAGCTATATGTAAAAGAATGAAATTAGAACACTCCCTAACACCATACACAAAAATAAACTCCAAATGGATTAAAGACCTAAATGTAAGGCCAGACACTATAAAACTCTTAGAGGAAAATTTAGGAAAAACACTTTGTGACATCAATCACAGCAAGATCCTTTTTGACCCACCTCCTAGAGTAATGGAAATAAAAACAAAAATAAACAAATGGGACCTAATGAAACTTAAAAGCTTTTGCACAGCAAAGGAAACCATAAACAAGATGAAAAGACAACCCTCAGAATGGGAGAAAATATTTGCAAACGAAGCAACTGACAAAGGATTAACCTCCAAAATATACAAGCAGCTCATAGAGCTCAAAATAAAAAAAACAAACAACCCAATCCAAAATTGGGTGGAAGACCTAAATAGACATTTCTCCAAAGAAGATATACAGATTGCCAACAAACATATGAAAGGATGCTCAACATCACTAATCGTTAGAGAAATGGAAATCAAAACCACAATGAGGTATCACCTCACACCAGTCAGAATGGCCATCTTCAAAAAATCTACAAACAATAAATGCTGGAGAGGGTGTGGAGAAAAGGGAACCCTCCTGTACAGTTGGTGGGAATGTAAATTGATACAGCCAACTATGCAGCACAGTATGGAGGTTCCTTAAAAAATTAAAAATAGAATTTCCATATGACCCAGCAATCCCACTACTGGGTATATACCCTGAGAACCATAATTCAAAAAGAGATAGGTACCACAATGTTCATTTCAGCACTATTTACAATAGCCAGGGCATGGAAGCAACCTAAGTGTCCATCGACAGGTGAATGGATAAAGAAGATGTGGCACATATATACAATGGAATATTACTCAGCCTTAAAAAGAAACAAAATTGAGCTTTTTGTAGTGAGGTGGATGGACCTAGAATCTGCCATATAGAGTGTAGTAAGTCAGAAAGAGAGAAACAAATATCTTGTGCTAACACATATATATGTAATCTAAAAAAAAAAAATGGTTCTCATGAACCTAGGGGCAGGACAAGAATAAAGATGCAGACGTAGAGAATGGACTTGAGGACACGGGGAGGGGGAAGAGTAAGCTGATATGAAGTGAGAGAATAGCACTGACATATATACACTACCTAATGTAAAGTAGATAGCTGGTGGGAAGCTGCTGCATAGCACAGGAAGATCAACTCCATGCTTTGTGATGACCTATAGGGGTGGGATAGGGAGGGTGGAGGGAAGCTCAAGAGGGAGGGGATATGGGGACATATATATGCATATAGCTGATTCACTGTGTTATACAGCAGAGACTAACACAACACTGTAAAACAATTATACTCCAATAATGATGTAAAGTTAATAAAGAAGTAAGTAAATTGACTCTAGGAAAAAAATATATAGAAATTAATGTTGGGACTTTCCTGGTGGCACAGTGGTTAAGAATCCGCCTGCCAATGCAGGGGACACAGATCAATCCCTGGTCCGGGAAGATCCCACGTGCTGCAGAGCAACCAAGCCTGCAGGCCACAACTACTAAGTCTGCGCTCTTGAGCCCGTGAGCCACAACTATTGAAGCCCGCACATCTAGAGCCTGTGCTCCACAACAAGAGAAGCCACTGCAATGAGAAGCCCACGCACCACAATGAAGAGTAGCCCCCGCTCGCTGCAACTAGAGAAAGCCTGCATGCAGCAGTGAAGACCCAATACAGCCAAAAAATAAAAATAAGTAAATTAATTTTTAAAAAGAAATTGATGTTATTGGTAAAATTAATGGTGTTCAGAAAATATGGATTTGCTAGACTATTTTAGAGATTATATCATTTAAATGAAAAGGGTATGTGAGTCTAATAAGGCCTCCACGCTTCACCTTTCAGAAAGACACTCGACACTTGATTCTAAAATGGCCATGTTCAACCACAATTTAAGTAAATTTCGTGTCTGATGATTAGCTATAAAGTTAACTGAATCCTCACAAAGGTTTGAAAAAACAAAATAAAGCTTACAAAGTGATGATAATATTAAGTCCTTTTGTAAACTATAGAGTGCTATAAATAAAATATTAGCAATATTTTATTAATCTATTACTATACAATTCTACATAGTTTAAGAGAATTGACAACGCTGGAAAAAAATCGATGTCTTCCCTTGAAATTTAATTAGCAGTTTCACGAAACAGAATTTTTACTCCTACTTTGCTTATTAAAAATTAGTACTGGAGGGACTTCCATGGTTGCACAGTGGTTAAGAATCCTCCTGCCAATGCAGGGGACACAGGTTCGAGCTCTGGTCTGGTAAGATCCTACATGCAGCAGAGCAACTAAGCCCATGCACCACAACTACTGAGCCTGTGCTCTAGAGCCCATAAGCCACAACTACTGAGCCTGCATGCCACAACTACTGAAGCCCACGCACCTAGAACCCATGCTCCACAACAAAGAGAAGCCACTGCAATGAGAAGCCTGTGCACCGCAAAGAAGAGTAGCCCCCACTTGCTGCAACTGGAGAAAGCCTGTGCACAGCAACGGAGACCCAGCACAGCCAAAAATAAATAAATAAATAAACCAATTAATTAGGAAAAAAAATTAGAACTGGAAGTTTTATTCTTTGTTGCTTTTGTTCATCTTACCCTGTAGTACCACCAGACCTTACCTGAGTTAAAATGATAAATATTTAAAATCAAACAGAATAAAAATTCAAAATTTAGTCAGTGTTTAAAACATTTAGATGATCAAAGAAATAATATGTCTGAAATTATTCTTGCTATGGTACTCAGTGGTCACTACAGATCCTAATTTAGTAGAGACAGCTGGAGAGCAATCAAAGGCCAGAAAAATTAACAAGATTCACAAAGCCATTCTACATCTATTTTTCATGAGGAATTTTGAATAGACCACTACAAATCTCAATAGAGGATCTGGTCAGAACATTTATATAAATAACTAATGCTGATTGTGGAACTGAATTTTTTTAATGCATAATTTCTGTGAGATTGTTGAAGCAAAAATTCCCATTAATGAATGATGTTATTCTGAATTCCACTTATTGTGTGTGTGTGTGTGTGTGTGTGTGTGTATTTAAGTGTGAGATCCATCAATTTATTATTTATTATGTGTATCTGTATGTGTTGTTTTGGTCTGAGATCTATCCTTGGATGGAATTTTAGAAACCTTCTCATCAATCTTACCCAATTAACTATGTTTAAATGAAAAACTTCTGCCATCTGAACTGCCTAATTATTAAGTGGTACATATTCATCATTCTAAAGGCACTTAGTATACTGATGCATGAGTGTTGTATTTTATGAGTAACAACATCTCAAGGTCAATATAAAGACCTTGGGATTTGGGATTTTGGCAGCACCAAGAGAAATGAAACACAAATATGCCTATGCTGGCACAACTTTCACTAATTTATCCCCTTCAAAAAGCTAACTGGCAAATGAGAAGAAGAATGGAAATAGAATAGATGATAAAAACTCCCTGGCCCAGGGATTAGTCTCTGTTCACCCGTGGCCCGTGTGTCCAGTGGCATCTGTTTATGGATGACTTAACAAGGGATTTGAGTAGCCACATGATCAATGTGTGGTAGTCTGCAACCACCTCAATACACTGCTGGAACACATATTCTGGAAAGACACGCATAGCCTATCTTAAAAAATGAAAGTTAAAAACCCGGATTGTCACCTCCAGGTTTTACTGTTTACAATTCATATTTGATTTATATCATTCATTTCCTTAATATTTTATATTTTCATATTATTCTTTGCATCAGAGTCCTGTATATGTTTGCTTTCACAATGAACTATAATAAATATACTCACATTATTTATTGCTTTAACCTCCAGTATACTGCACATAATACATACATACGGAAGCTGGGGATTAGATTTAAAATGCACAAATACTCCTCTCCACCCTTCTGTGACCCTCTTGAAAACACTTTATAGAAATATAAAACCCAAGAAAATTAGCTTATAACAGCAAGGAGATTAGGAGGAAATAATCACTGAAGTAATGTTAATATATTTGTGGAAGAAGAGTGAATTAAAGCTGGTTTACAGGCAAATCTGAGCAATGAAGCCAGAGCCCATGGCAGAGGCGACAGCAACTATTTCAAGCAGAATCCTAGTTATGAGCATGGTTCCAAGATTGAAAAGAGGAACAAAATGTGGTCATTAATGGAAATCTTTCTGAATGACAGTTATATGTCAGTTTCCACACCTTTCCTCCCACCATTCCAATACCCCTATTACTAGACCGCCTGGTAGATTGACTTTTATCTTCAGATGGAAAATCTGAGGATTCTTCTTTAATGGCTTCTAATATAGATATTGGTATGCTTCCAGAGAAAATCCCTCCTCACTCTGCAATTCGGAAAGTACTGAGTTCCAAATTGTGCTCCAGGCAAGTGCACCCTTAAGGTGACCTTCCAAAGTAGAAGCCCACCAGGGACCTTACTCAATCCACGCAACAGCAGGGGAGGAAATTCATAACCATTTTCTAGAATAATAATGCTATATTTTATTAATAATATGAACAGACAATCAAGATTAATGGAGATGTGGAGAATAATCAATGAGAGATAAAAAGACAGAAATAAAAAGAATAACTATAAAGGGAAAACAGATTACTAAGGAGATAGAGGATTCTAGGACATACTTTAGTCATAAAAAAGAACAGGATGTAATGAAAAGGGAATAGCAGGGAATAAGAAAAAGTTTCAGAAAATAAATAGTGATTGACAAAATAAATTAAACTCAATAAGAAGATGAATTCATAGAAAACACTCATAATACATAATGGAAGAATGTTAGAATGTCATTTTCACAAGGATAGGGATTTTTATCTGTTTTATTTATCTCCATGTTCCCAGTTCCTAAAACAAGGCCTTAAAACTGAAGGCATTCAATAAATATGTGTTGAAAACTAGTGGTTACCTGTGGCGAAAGGGCACATGGGAGGGGCAATATAGGGGTAGGTGATTAAAAGGTACAAACTGTTAGGTATAAAATAAGTTACAAGGATATATTGTACAGCACAGGGAATATAGCAAATATTTTATAATAAATATAAATGGACGATAACCCTCTAAAAATTGTGAATCACTATATTGTACACCTGTAATTTATATAATAACATACAACTATACTTAATAATAAACAAATAAATATGTGTTGAGTAAATGAACAAATCATGTAAAGACACAACTATGCAAGAAAACATAAAATAAACTGAGATTTAATCTTGGAATCCAAACAACCAATCCAAACAACCACACATTCAAAAAGGACAGAAAAGAAAGTCAGAGGTGAGCAAAGTGTTAAGTAAGTATAGAGTCACAATTTCCAAAAAGTGAAGAAAAACACAAACCTGCAGATTAAAAGAGTAAGATTAATGAAAAAAAAGATTCACGGGGGAGTGGCAAAGATGGCAGAAAAGGAAGAGCCGGAACTCATCACCTCCCATGAGAACACCAAAATTACAAGTATTTATAGAGCAACTATCAATGAGAATGACCTGAACACTAGCATAAAAACATCTACAACTAAAGATATAAAGAAGGAATCACAAGGAGATGGGCAAGAGGGGTAGGGATGCAATATAGTAAAGACCCATAACCCTGGGGTAGGTGACCCACAAATTGGAGGACAAGTACGACTGCAGAGGTTCTCCTCAAGGAGTGACGGATCCAAGGCTCATATCGGGCTCCCCAGCCTGGGGGGTCCTACACTGGGAAGACAAGCCCCCAGAAGGTTTGGCCTTCAAGGTCAGTGGTCAGTGGGGCTTACTTTTGGGAGAGCCAGAAAGCTATAGGAAACAGAGACTCCACAAAGAACACACACAGAAGTCTCACGTGCTCCAGGATCCAGAGCATAAGCAGTAATTTGAAAGAATCCTGGGTCAGACCCACTTGATGATCTCAGAAAGCCTCTCGGAGATGCAGGAGGCAACTGAAACATACCATGGAATCATAGCTGCTGGCAGCCATTATTGGGAGCTCATCCCACCGTGAGGACCCTGGTGACAAACACCACTCTGGAATCCTCCCTCTAGCTTATTAGTTCTGGGACCCTGCCCTGCTCACCAGCTGGTCAGCACCAGTCCTGGGACACACAGTCTAAGCAGCTAGCTTGGTGAGGACAAAGATCCACCCTCCAGCAAGCTGGCTACCATAGGACCACCTGAGCCTCTAGCCACCCCAGGACCCAGCCCCACCACCAGAGGGACCAGAACCTGGCCCCATCCACCAGTGGGCCCACACTAGCCCTGGTGCCCCACACCCTGGTGATGGACCCAGCCCCACTCACCAGGAGACAGGCACTAGTCTCAGGACCTGGCCTCACCCTCTAGTGGGAAGATACCAGACCTGAAACACCACGGCCCAAGCCCCACATAACAGCAGGCCAACACCAGCCCTGGGGAATCACCACTGCTCTGTAGCCAGCTGTGTCAAGAACCAAACCACCCACCATTAGGCTGGCATCACCCTGGGACACCCTGAGCCCTAGCCCTGCTTAACAGCAGGGCTACACCAGCTCCAGGACACCCTGGACACCTCAGCCAGCTGCTCTCAGATCCAGCCCCACCCAGCAGTGGGCCAACACCAACCCTGGGACAACCATGGGCCATGGTCCTCCCACCAGCAGGCCAACACTTGCTCCAGGACCCTGGCCCCAGAGCAAGCCAACTCAGTGCACACCAGTGGGTCAGCACTAGCCCCAGGATCCCACCCCAGCACTCTGTAGCCAGCTGCCATGTGATTCAGCCCCACCCAACAGTGGGCCAGCACCAAGACCATGACTCCCTTATTTATTTCTAATACGTAGAAATAAAAATAGTGAATTACACAAAATGAAGTGACAGAGGAATATGTTCCAAGTGAAAGAACTAGATAAAACCCCAGAGGAGAACTAAGTGAAGTGGAGATAAGCAATCTACCTGATAAAGCACATAAGGTAATGATCATAAAGATGCTCAAAGAACTAGGGAGAAGAATGGATGAACAGAGTGAGAAGTTAGAAGTTTTTTAACAAAGTCAAAAAATATAAAGAGCCAAACAGAGCTGAACAATACAATAATTGAAACAAAAAAAATACACTAGAAGGAATCAACAGCAGATTAGATGATACAGAGAAAGCAACAAACTTGGAGACAGAGTAGTGGAAATCACTCATTGAACAGAAAAAAGAAAAAAGAATTTTAAAAAATAAAGACAGTTTAAGAGACCTCTAGAACAACATCAAGCATACTAACATTCTCATTATTGGGGTTCCAGAAGGAGAAGAGAGGGAAAGGGGTAGAGAACATATTTTGAGATGTAACAGCTGAAAACTTCACTAACCTGGAAAAGGAAACAGACATCCAGGCCCAGGAAGCACAGATTCCCAAAGCAGATCAACCCAAAGAGGCCCACACAAAGACATATTGTAATTAAAATGGCAAAAATTAAAGATAAAGAGAGAACATAAAAAGCAGAAAGAGAAAAGCACAAGTTACATACAAAGGAATTCCCTATAAGGCTATCAGCTGACTTTTTACCAGATACACTGCAGGCCAGAGGGAGTGGGACTATCTATTTAAAGTGATGAAAGAGAAAAACCTACAACCAAGAATAGTCTACCTGGCAAGGCTTTCTGGAAAACTGGACAGCTACGTGCAAAAGAATGAAAGTGGACTGTTTTTTCACACAATATACAATAATAAAATAAAAATGGATGAATGACTTAAATGTAAGACCTGAAACCATATAACTTCTAAAAGGAAACATAGGCAATATGCTCTTTGACACTGGTCTCAGCAACTTTGTTTTTGGATATCTCTCCTCAGCCAAGGGAAACAGACAGAAATAAACAAATGGGACTACATAAAATGAAAATGCTTTTGCACAACAAACGAAACTATCAACAAAACAAAAAGGCTGCCTACTGAATGGGAAAAGATATTTGCAAATGATGTATCTGACAAGGAGTTAATATCCAAAATATATAAAGAACCCATACAACTCAACATGAAAAACCAAACAACCCAATTAAAAAATGGATAAAGGATCTGAATAGACAATTTTTCAAAAAAGACACACAGATAGCTAACAGGCACATGAAAAGATGCTATCACTAATCATCAGGGAAATGAAAATCAAAACCACAATGAGATATCACCTCACATCTGTCAGAATGGCTATTATCACAAGGACAACAAATAACAAGTGTTTGCAAGGACTTGGAGCAAAGGGAATTGTTGTGCTCTTTTGGTGGGAATGTAAATTGGTGCAGCCACTATGGAAAACAGTATGGAGGTTCCTCAAGAAATTAAAAATAAAACTATTATACAATCCAGCAATTCAACTCCTCGGTATTTATCTGAAGAAAATAAAAATACTAATTCAAAAAGATATATGCACCCCTATGTTCACTGCAGCATTATTTACCATAGCCAAGATACGGAGGCAACCTAAATGCCTACCAATAGATGAATGGATAAAGAAGATATGGTATATGTATACCATGTAGCATTACTCAGCCATAAAAAGGAATGAAATCTCACTACTTGGGACAAGAGGGATGGACGTAGAGGGTATTATGGTAAGTGAAACAAGTCAGGCAGAGAAAGAGAAATACTGTATGATTTCACTTTTAGGTGGAATCTAAAAACAAAACAAATGCAAAAAATTACAAAACAGAAAGAGAGTTATAGAAACAGAGGATAAACATGTGGTTGCCAGAGAGGAAGGGGATTGGAGCAGGAGAGAAATAGGTGAGGGAGATTAAGAGGTACAAACTTTCAGTTACAAAATAAATGATTCACAGATATGAATTGTACATTATGGGGAATACAGTCAATATTTATGTAATATCTTTATTGATGACAGATGACAACTAGACTTATCATGCTGACTACTTTGAAATGTATAGAAATATTGAATCACTATGCTCTGTACCAGGAACTAACAAAAATTTATAAAGAAGCAGAAGGGAAACAGTACTCATGATCCTATCAACTGCAGGTAAATCTAGTCAGCACTTAGGCACATTTGCTTTTTAATTTTTTTGCATACAATTATCTTAAATACTTAGATCATGCTGTATATGCTGATTTTATTTTTTAATATTATTATAAGTATTTTCCCTTTATTAAAAAAAAGTCCTTAAACATTATAACCCTTTTAATTACTATATAATATTTAATGGCTTGGTATACATTTTTCAATTTTTTTATTGAATTCATTTTAGAGTTTATTCACATAATTCTTGTTCCATCATTGAGCTAACATTACAGAATACTTATTTTCTCCTTTGTTAATTATTCATATGCTCTGCCCTTTTATTTTTGTGGTAGGTGTTTTTATTACAATCATCTTCCTCTATCATTTTAGTATTATGTTCCCTTTTTATAGCTACCATTAGTTTATCTTTCCTCCTTTTTTTCTTAAGTTTTATAAAACTTAACTTTATTTGCATTTTTCAAAAAGATGATCTTGGCTTTATTGAATGATTTTACTGTTTGAGTAGTGAAAAATGTTTTTTTCTAATTCTTTTGCTTCTGTTCTAATCTATCTCTTTTCCCTGGTATTTTATTATAGCTTTTTAAAAAGAAACTCATGAATTCAGTGCATTGGTTTTTATATTTTAACAATAGAAATTATAAAGAGTTCAAAACTAGTAAAAATACAGACAATTTTATAATATGTACCAGGATTCACCACCCATGTTTAACAAAAAATGGATATTTTG
Source organism: Balaenoptera borealis (assembly GCF_965194805.1). Lineage (NCBI taxonomy): Eukaryota > Metazoa > Chordata > Mammalia > Artiodactyla > Balaenopteridae > Balaenoptera > Balaenoptera borealis. The sequence continues at coordinate 110,016,945 of NC_138867.1, read as the reverse complement.
TCATAGTTGCTACAGATACATTATTTTTAAAGAAATAAATAGCTAAATGTCATTAACATTCTTTAACTCTCCCATTTTCCTCAAAGTAAGGTACTACTAATGTCAGTGAGTATAATTTCCATGAATTTATTTTGCCCTTCATTCATTTATTTTTAAAATTGAAGTATAGTTGATTTACAATATTATATTAGTCTCAGGTGTACAACATAGTGATTCAAAAATTTTATAGGTCATACTCCATTTAAAATTTTTACAAAATAATGGCTATATTTCCTTGTGCTGTACAGTATACCCTTGTTGCTTATTTATTTTATACATAGTACTTTGTATCTCTTAATCCCATACCCCTATCATGTCCTTCCCCCCTTCCAATTCCCCATGGTAAACACAGTTTGTTTTCTATATCTGTGAGTCTATTTGTGTTTTGGTATATACATTTGTTTTATTTTTTATTTTTTGGATTCCACATAGATAAATAGAATATTTGTCTTTCTATGTCTGACTTATTTCACTAAGCATAATACCCTCTAGGTCCATCCACACTGTTGAAAATAGCAGAATTTCATTCTTTTTTATGCCTAATAGTCCATTGTGTGTGTGTGTGCATGCCACATATTCTTCATCCTTTCATCTTTTGATGGATATTTAGGTTGCTTCCATATCTTGGCTATTGTAAATAATGCTGCTATGAACACTGGGATGCATGTATCTTTTTGAATCAGTGGTTTCATTTTCTTCAGATATGTATCTGGCAGTGGAATTGCTGGATCATATGGTAGATCTATTTTTAGTTTTTGAAGGAACCTCTCTTCTGTTTTCCATAGTGGCTGTGCCAATTCACATTACTATCATATCCTCATCAACATCTTTTATTTTCAGTCTTTTTAATCATAACCATTTGGATAGGAGTAAATTGATATCTCATTCTGGTTTTGATTTGCATTTTGCTGATGATTAGCAATGTTGAGCATTTCTTCATATGCCTTATGGCCATCTGTATATCTTCAATGAAAAGAGTCTATTCTAGTCTTTTGCCCATTTTTAAATTGGGTTTTTTGTTTTTTGATATTGAGTTGTATGAGGTGTTTATTTTTGATATTAATCACTCATACCATGTGCAAATATTTTCTCTCATTCAGGACATTGTCTTTTTGTTTTGTCAATGGCTTCCTTTGCTGTGCAGAATGTTTTTAAGTTTAATTAGGTTCCATTTATTTTTGCTTTTGTTTCCTTTGTCTTAGGAGACAGATACAAAAAAATATTCATACAATTTATGTCAGAGTGTTCTGCCTATGTTTTATTCTGGGTGTTTTATGGTTTCCTGCCTTACATTTAGGTCTTTAATCCATTTTGAGCTTATTTTTGTATATGGTGTGGAAAATGTTCTAATTTCATTCTTTTACATGTAGCTGTTCAGTTTTCCCAGAACCACTTGTTGAAGAAACTGTCTTTTCTCCATTGTATATTCTTGCCTCCTTTGCTGTAGTTTAATTGACCATAGGTGTATGGGTTTATTTCTGGGCTCTCTATCTTGTTCCACTGACCTATGTGTCTGTTTTTCTTCCAGTACCATGCTGTTTTGATTCTTGTAGCTTTGCAGTATAGTCTGAAGTCTGGGAGGGTTATACTTCCAGCTTTGTTCTTTCTTCTCAAGACTGTTTTGGCAATTCAGGATCTTTTGTGGTTCCATATGACTATTAGGATTATTTGTTCTAGTTCTTTGAAAAATGTGATGAGTATTTTGATAGGGATTGCATTAAATATGTAGAGTACTTTGGGTAGTATGGACATTTTAACAATATTAATTTTCTCAATCCAAGAGCATGGGATATCTTTCCATTTCTTTGTATCATCTTCAGTTTTCTTCATCAATGTTTCATAGTTTTCAGAGTATAGCTCTTTCACCTCCTTGGTTAAGTATGTTCCCAATATTTTATTATTTTTGATGCTATTTTAAGTAGAATTGTTTTTTCACTTTCCCTTTCTGATAGTTCATTACTAGTGTATAAAAATGCAACAGATTTCTGTATATTAATCTTGTATCATGCAAATTTACTGAATTTGTTTATTATTTGTAATAATTTTGGGGTGAAGACTTCAGGGTTTTCTAAACGAAATATCATGATATCTGCATATAGTGACAGTTTTACCTCTTCTCTTCCAATTTGGTTACCTTTTATTTCTTTTTCACAAATGGCCTTCAGTATGTTAAGATATAGTCCCTCTAGACCAACTTTGATGAGTGCTTTTAACATGAATGGATGTTCAATTTTGTCAACAGCTTTTTCTGCATCTACTGAGATGATCATGTGACTTTTATCCTTCTTTTTATTAATGTGGTGTATCACACTGATTGATTTACAAATATTGAACCATCCTTGCATCCCTGGAATAAATCCAATTTGATCATGGTGTATGATCTTTTTTATGTATTGTTGGATTCAATATGCTAATATTTTGTTGAGGATATTTGCATCTATATTCACCAGAGGTACTGGCCTGTAATTTTTTTTTTTTTGCAGTATCTTTATCCACTTTTTGGTACCACGGTTATGGTGGCCTTGTAGAATGAATTTGGGGTGTTCCATATTCTTCAATTTTTTGAAGTAGTTTGAGAAGGATAGGTATTAGCTCTTCTTTATAGGATTCTCATGTGAAGCCAGCTGGTCCTGGACTTTTCTCTGCTAGGAGTTTTTAAATTACATATTCATTTTCACTTCTACCAATTGGTCTGTTCAGATTGTCTATTTCTTCCTTATTCATTCTTGGTAGGTTGTATGTTTCTAGAAATTTGTCCATTTCTTCTAGTTTGTACAATTTGTTGGCATATAACTGTTTATAGTATTCTCTTATGAATTATTGTGTTTCTGTGATATTATTTTTCCTCTTCCAATTCTTATTTTATTTTGTTTCTCTCTTTTTCTCAATGAGCCTGGCTAAAGGTTTATCAATTTTGTTTATCTTTTCTAAAAACCAGCACTTGGTTTCATTGACCTTTTCTATTTTTCTAATCTCTATTTTATTTATTTCCTCTCTGATCTTTATTATTTCCTTCATTTTGCTAACCTTGGGCTTGTTTGTTCTTCTCTAATTCTTATAGATAGTAGGTTAGGTTGTTTAGTTGAGATTTTACTTGTTTTTGAGGAAGGCCTGTGTTGCTATAAAATTCCCTATTAGAACTCTTTTTGCTGCATCCCATAGATTTTGGAAAGTTGTGTTTCCCTTTTTTGTTTGTCTCCAGGTTTATCTTTTGATTTCTTCATTGACCTATTGGTTTTTAAGTAGCATCTTGTTGCGACTCCATGTGTTAGTGCATTTTTCACTTGTCTTCCTGTAATTGATATGCATATAGTATCATACCACTATGTTCAGAAAAAAACACTTAATATAATCTATCTTCTTAAATTTTGAGACTTGTTTTGTGGCCTAGAATGTGATCTATCCTGGAGATTCCATATGCCCTTGAAAAGAATGTGTATTCCACTGCTTTGGAGTAGAATGTCCTTTAGAATTCTATTAAGTCCAACTGGTCTAATGTGTCATTTTCTGTCTGGACAATCTGTTCATTGATGTAAGTGGGGTGTTAAATTCTCTTACTATTATTGTATTATTGTTAATTTCTCTCTTCATGTCCGTTAATATTTGCTTTATTCATTTAGGATCTCCTGTGTTAGGTGCATATATGTTAACAAGCATTATAGCCTCTTCTTCAATTGATCCATTTATATAATGATCTTCCTTCTCTGTTACAGACATAGTTTTAAAGTCTATTTTGTTTGATATTAATATTGATATCCCTGCTTTCTTGTCATTTCTGTGTACATGAAATATCTTTTTCCATCCTTTCACTTTCCATCTGCGTATGTCTTTAGCTCTGAAGCAAGTCTCTGTAAGCAGCACATACATGGGTCTTGTTCTTTTATCAAATCACCCCCCCCTTGTCTTTTGATTGGACCATTTAGTCCATTGACATTTAAAGTAATTATTAATGGGTATGCACTTATTGCCATTTTGTTATTTGTTGTCTCTTTTTTTTATAATAGTTCTTCACTGTTCTTTTCTTCTTCTTTTTGTTTCTTTCCTTGTGGTCTGAGGATTTTCTTTAGTAGTATGCTTCTGTTCCTTTCTCTCTAGTTTTTGTGTATCTCTTGTAGGTTTCTGACTCGTGGTTACCATGGGGTTCATATCTGTTGCTACAACTATATCTACGTGCCTTAAACAAGGAGTCATTTAAGTTCAAACACATTCTAAAAGATCTACATTATTTTCCTTCTTTCCCCCACATTTCCTGTTTTTGATGTCATATTTTACAGCTTCTTGTTTATCCCTTTACTGATTATTGTAGTTTTGGTTGATTTTACAATGTTTTGTCTTTTAATCTTCATACTAGCTTATTAAAGTGGTTGATCCTCAGCCTTTACTATATATTTACCTCTACTAGTGGAATTTTTCCTTTCCTATAGGTTCTTACTTCCTGTTATACCTTTTTCTTTTCCACTTAGAGAAGACCCTTTTAAATTACTTTTAGGGTAGGTTTAGTATTGATAAACTCTTTTAGTTTTTGCTTGTCTGATAAGTTCTTTATCTCTCAATTCTAAATGATAATCTTGCTGGGTAGAGTATCCTAGGTTACAGGTTTTCCCATTTCAGCACTTTGAATATATCATGCCACTCTCTTGTGGCCTGCACTGTTTCTCCAGAAAAATCAGCTGAGGGCCTTATGGGGGTTCCCTTGTATATGATTCTTTTTTTCCTCTTGCTGTCTTTAGAATTCTCTTTATATCTTTAAGTTCTGCCATTTTAATTATGATATGTCTTGGTGTCAGTTGGTTTGAGTTTATCTTGTTTGAGTCCCTCTGATTCCTTCACCTGGATATCTGTTTCCTTCTTCATGTTTTGAAAATTTTCAGCCACAGTTTCATCAAATACATTTTCTACCCCGTTCTCTCTCTTCTCCTTCTGGGACCATGATAATGCCAATGTTGTTATGCTTCATGTTGCCCCAGAGATCCTTTAAACTGTTCTCATTTTTTAAAATTTGGTTTTCTTTTTGGTGTTCTGATTGGGTGATTTCCATTATTCTACCTTCCAAATCACTTATGTGTTCTTTATCACCTAGTCTTCTATTTCCTTCTAGTGTGTTTTTCATTTGTTATTGTATTCTTCAGTTCTGACTCATCCTTTTTCATACTTACTACCTCTTTGTTGAAATTCTCACTATGTTCATTTCTTCTTTTCCTTAATTCACTTAGGATTCTTATTACTAATACTTTGAACTCTTTATCTGGCAAACTGTTTATTTCATTAGTTGTTGTTTCAGGGTTTTCCCCTTGTTCCTTCAATTGAAACAAATTACTCTGTCTTCTCATTTTCCTTAACTTTGTCTCTATGAAATTAGGTGAAAGTTACCTATTGCAGTGTTGAAGGAGTGTCCTTGTGTGGAAGCATCCCTATACAGCCTGCGTGTGCCCAGTGGGCATGGTGATGGAGCTGGATCTGACGTGAACACAAGTCATGTTTTTCCCCAGGGTGTGCTGGGAACTACTACCTTGGTAGGAGGTGGGGTTGGAGATGGAGGGATAGGGCCAGAGCCAGCTGTGTGCTGGAGCTTCTTATTAGCTCAGTGGCTATCACTGCCCTATCAGGGGCAGGATCGGGTCCCAAGCACCCTAGCCACAGAGGGGAGCGATGGTCGAGCAAGAGGGGCTGGGAGGGCACTTGGTATAGGTCTGGGTGCAGGCTGTGACAGTCAGACACCTAGACTGCTTCTGATGTGCTGCCTGTGTAAGGGCCAGTAATGGCTGCCCCTGCCATGCTCAGATGCTGCTCTGTGTCTGAGACGCCTTTTTCACTCACAGCTGAGCTCTCCCCTTAGTCTCTGCCACCCTTGCCCTGGTATGTAGCTGCATTGCAGAGCAGGTTGGGCTGGTATGGTTGTTCAGCATGGGCTGGGGCATGGGCTGTGGCAGTCTGGCCACAGTCAGAAATCTGGACTGTTTCTGAAGAGATACATGTGTAAGCATCAGTGATGGCTGCCTCCACCCTGCCCAAATTCTGCTTTGGGTCTGAGCCATTTTTGTGCCTTACAGCCGAGTTCTTTCCTCAGTTGTGGCAGTCCTCACTCCAGTGTGGAGGTGTGTCATGAAGTTAATGGGTCTGGAGTGGTCGCTCAGCTCAAGCTAGGGTGTGCGCCAGGGCGATTGTGGGAAAGAGGCCTATGACCCAGGCAATTTCAATCCTCTCTCTCTGCCTTGGGAATAAGTAAGTGTGTCCGCACTCCTCACAAGTGGACTCCAGGCTTTCCCCAGTTCTCCTGTTAGTCCCACCGGCCCTCCAGCCGGCCAAGGGGACTCATCTTCCTGGTGTCAGATCCCAGGGCTGAGGCACCCAGTATGTGACTCAAACCACTCACTCCCCAGGGAGGATCCCCACCCATGCAATCCCCCTCATCTTCTGAGTCCCCTCCCAGCAGCAAAAGTCCTGACCTGATTGCTTCTCTTCCCTTTCTACCCAGTTCTGTGTGGATATCTTTCTTACAGCCTTGGTTGTATAGAAGTCTTTTCTGCCAGTCTCCAGTTAGTTTTCAGTGGGAATTTTTCCACATGTAGATGTATTTTTGATGTGTTCATGGGGGGAGGTGAGTTCCACATCCTCCTACTCTGCAATTTTGATCTCCTCCTGTCCATGAATGTTTTTTAAAATTTATAAAAAGCATGTATGATTTTAATGATGTGTAGTACTGATTTGTCGATTTTTTTGAAATTTGTATATAATAATATTATCTATATTTTTTGCCATTTTTCTCTTGTGTTAATGTTATGTTTCTGTGATATAGTCACGTTGACATACACAAAAATTGTTTATTCATTTGAGCTGGAGTTTCTCAACCTTGGTATTATTAACATTTTGGGTTGGATAATTCTTTGTTGTGGGGGGCTGTCCTATACATTTTCAAATGTTTAACAGTACTCCTGGGTTCTGTGCACTGAAAAGATGCTCACCCTTACTGGTAATCATAGCAATGGAGCATCCTTCATCCCCAGTTGTGACAACCAAAAATGTCTCTAGACTTTGCTAATTGTTCCCTGGAGGGCAAAATCGTTCTTGGTTTAGAACCATTGATTTAAACTAATAATGTAATAATACATTATAAGAAAGGTTTATTCATCCCATTTAATGCATAATTGGCTTGTTTACATTTTTCAGTATTGCAAGTGATGCTGCAAAGAACAATGCAGTACTTGTCTCCTCTGTACTTATTCTAGAATTTTCCTAGGGTACATACCTAGTAGTGGATTTGCTAGGTTGTAAGGAATGTAAGTCTTCAAATTTAAAAGATACAACAATAACTTGAATATAGTTAAACCAACCACCAGTGATGAATACATTTCATGTTTCTCCACATCTCTGTCAAAGTTTTATTTTCTCAGAATTTAAAAATTCTTGTCAGTCTCTATGTACAAATAGTAATGCACGATCATTTTAATCTCCATTACCACGGTTACCAGTGAGGGTGAGCATCTTTTCAGTATTTCATTTTTGATTCCTGTTTTGTGTTGCTGTACCATTTTGAAACTATGTTTTTTTGTTCTGTTTTGTTTTTTTGAAACTATGTTTTGTTTGTATTTTTCAATTCACTGTAGAATTTCTTTATCCTAGAAATAAGCTTTCTGTTTTCTAAGTCTGTGCATTAGTTTGACTTTTCTATAATTAAAAATATAATTATTCAAAATTTCCAGCTTTCATTTTTGTAACTGCACTTTGCATATTTATTTTTTTAAATTGTAAAATCATAAAAATACTTTGGTTTATTTTGTTTATTTAAATGTTAAAACTTTGCTTTCTGCTCATTTTGGTCTTTAGTTCAACTGAAATTATTTTTTACAGATTACTGAGGTGTAATTAAAAATATATAATAAACTGTCCGTATTTAAGGTGTACAATTCATAGTTTTGGGTATATATTTATGGACTCCGGAAACCATTAATTCAAGAAAATGAACATATTGTTCACCCTCAAATGTTTTTGCATATCCTTGTTTGATCCTGCCCTCCCTATCCTCTTTGATACCCACCCTCTCCCATCTCCAGGCATCCAGTAGCCTGCTTTCTGTCTCTAAAGATTATTTTGTATTTTCAGGAATTTTAAATAGAAGCATACAGTATGTATTATTCTTTACCTGGCTTCTTTCATGCAGCCTAATTGTTTTGAGATTCCTCTAGTTGTTGCATGCATCAATTCATTCTTCTTTATTTTTAAGTATTTTTCTATTGTATGGAAAGATTACCATTTGTTTATCTACTAATCTGGTGATGGTATTTGGACTGTTTCTAGATCTTATTATTAAAAATAAAGTTCTTATAAACATTCATATACAAGTCTTTATATAAACGTATTCTTTCATTCATACTCTATAAGTGGAATGGCTAAGTCATGTGGTAGGTATAAATATAACTTTGTAAAACCTACCAAATCATTTTCCAAATGATTGTACCATTTTACATTCTCATGAGAGGTCCAGTTGCCCCACATCTTTGCCAACCTTTGGTTTGGCCAGTGTTTTAAATTTTAGCTATTTATAAAGAGATCTTTATAAGGGCTTGAACATTTGGATTTTTCTAATTTTCTGACTATATGGTAAAAGTTTAATTTTTATTTAAGTTCGGCATTTGCATGGTAAAGGAAACCATAAACAAAATGAAAAGATGACCCACAGAATAGGAGAAAATATTTGCAAACAAAGCGACTGACAAGGGATTAACCTCCAATATATACAAACAGTTCATGCAGCTCTATGTCAAAAAAACAAACAACCCAATCAAAAAATGGGCAGAAGATCTAAAGACAGTTCTCCAAAGAAGACATATAGATATCCAAAAAGCACATGAAAAGATGCTCAATATCACCAATTATCAGAGAAATGCAAATCAAAACTACAGTGAGGTATCACCTCATACCAGTCAAAATGGCCATCATCAAAAAGTCTACAAACGATAAATGCTAAAGAGGATGTGGAGCAAAGGGAGCCCTCCTACACTGTCGGTGGGAACATAAATTGGTACAACCATTATGGAGAACATTACAGAGGTTCCTTAAAAAACTAAAAATAGAACTACCATATGTTCCAGCAATCCCACTCCTGGGCATATATCCAGAGAAACTGTAATTTGAAAAGATACATGCACCTCAATATTCACTGCAGCACTATTTACAATAGCCAAGAGGTGGAAGCACCTTAAATGTCCATTGACAGAGTAATGGATAAAGAAGATGTGGTACATATATAAAATGGACTATTACTCAGCCATAAAAAAGAACAAAATAATGCCATTTGCAGCAACATGGATGCAAATAGAGATTATCATACTAAGTGAAGTAAGTCAGACAAAGACAAATATCATGATATCACACATATGTTGAATCTAATTTTTAAAATGATATAAATGAACTTATTTACAAAACAGAAACAGATTCACAGATTTCAAAAAGAAACTTATGATTATCAAAGGGGAAACGTGTAGGGGGAGGGATAAATTAGGAGCTTGGGATTAACATACACACACTACTATATATAAAATATTAACAGATAACCAACAAGGACCTACTGTATAGCACAGGAAACTCTACTCAATATTCTGTAATAACCTATATGGGAAAAGAATCTGAAAAAGATTGCATAACTGAATCATTGCTCTGTACACCTGAAACTAACACAACATTGTAAATCAACTATACTCCAATAAAATTAAAAAAAATAAATTTGGGCATATGTTTTACATCCTCAGGATTTGATAAGCTAACTGTAGAGGTGAAAATTTAGAGAAAGGATGAAGCACTGTATCCATGCTAGGAAATCTGAACTGTATTTCTAAGTTTTTCATTTGCCTGTGACATCAGAGAGTTGTCTGGCCTCTTTGGACCTTATCTGAAAATTAAATGAGCATTCACAGTTTTAACGTATTGGTATAAAAATATTTTCTTTATACCTTTACAAACACTCTGATATCAAATTTATTTTTTCAAAGTTCTCATACTGCACAGGTTTAATAACTGTAAACTACAATATCTGTCATCCATATTAGTTTTAATTATCAATTAAGGATGCAAATCAATGAGGTTTCACTATTCTGGTATTTAAGAATTAGAATATATTTATACAGTTCACAATTCTACTGTGGAGGATTATAAAAATATTCTAACTTCTTTGAAACAATAAGTTCACAAATTTTAAAGGAAAATATTCTCATTAATATTGATTACTACACAAGTTTAAATATTAACAGTTCCATTTTCTTTACATTACCTGAACTATGATGTAACATGAGACATAACCTTGGCAAAGGTTAATCCGAAGTAGCTAAAAACTAAGCAGGAGTGAAAATGTTGACAATACTGCAAAATAGAGAGTGAAGAGGCTTCCTGGTTTGCAAGTAGTTACCTGTTACATTTGTAAACCAAGTGTTCTCTGGAACATAGGCAAATCAAAGAAAATTTTAAAAACCTGAAACCAATATATATGTTCCATGAAGAAAACAATGAAACCCATTGTGCTTTTATATTACAAATGGACTATTATATTTTAGTACTTCTCATTAAATCACAAAATTATAACTATCTTTTTAAAACAATAACTGACATTTTTAATTTTTATATTTCAAAACATAAATCTTACTTTTTGACTTGTTTATGCAAATTCACAGAGACAGTGGCTTATAATTAATGTAGAGAGCTGTGAAAGGAAGTTTTGAGAACCAAATTGGATGCTATTGTTGGCTACTGCAGAGTATACTATTATGGTACAATTATCCAACTTCTCTTTCATTTGCCATTTTTCTTCTCCCCAAATAGCTTTCAAGAATGCTAGTGGGCTTCCCTGGAGGTGCAGTGGTTAAGAACCCACCTGCCAATGCAGGGGACATGGGTTCGAGCCCTGGTCCAGGAAGATCCCACATGCCGCGGAGTGACTAAGCCCGTGCGCCACAACTACTGAGCCTGTGCTCTAGAGCCTGCGAGCCACAAATACTGAGCCTGCACACCCGGAGCCCATGCTCCACAACAGGAGAAGCCACCACAATGAGAAGACCATGTACTACAACGAAGAGTAGCCCCCACTGGCCGCAACTAGAGAAAGCCCGCGCAGAGCAACAAAGACCCAATGTGACAACAACAGCAACAACAACAACAAAAAGAATGCTAGTGACCGTGGTTTCTCCTTTGAGGCATGAAGAAGAAAGGAGTAAAGGTAAAGGGGTCTCTTCTACACTTAGCCACCTTTAAAGAACTTTTCTATAAAAACCTGCTTACAATTCAGTATCTGTTTCTATGTCACTGGCTATCTCACTTGTTAAGGAAGCTGGGGAATACAGGTTTTAAATGCATGCATGCATGCACGTATTAAAAATCAATGAGTTCTAATACTAAGGAGGAAGCAGAATAAATGTGTGGTTAGCAATTAGTGGTCTCTGGCACAATAAAATGGAAGACCATCAGTGAGGATAATTCATGGAAGATATGCTGTATGAAAGGTTAATATATGATTGTCCTCAAGCTGGAGAATGATGCAAATATTGTGAGATAAATCATTTCTTTCCCTGTCAACTGAATGGTCTATAAAAAGAGTGAACTATTTACTTACCATGTTTAACCTATCCCAGCCATATCATGAATAGAAAAATACTGCTAGTAAAGAATTTAGGTTACATTCTCCCAAACTTCCTTTTTGAAAGTTAAATCTGATTATTTTGAGAGGTAGCTGACTAAACAATGCTGTCTTCTTCCACTACCTCCTCTTTGAAATTCCTGTTTAGGATCCAAGACTCATCTGTCCTTCCGCTGTCTCTCTCACTTCCTCCCTCATGTCCCCGAAGGCATCAGTAAGTGATGACCAGGAGAAAGAAAATGCCCAGAAACAAAACCTCGTTGCATATATGAAAGAGGAATCACAGTCTACCAAAAGTGTGCTGTATAATTTATGATTTTATAAACGGATATGAATTAATAGTACCTAACTTGACAATTTAAAAATTCTTCAATTGATTATGGCATGGAATATGGTTGCCATAATAATTTAGTAAAAAAAAAATTATCACCTTATTCTCTAAAGCCTTAAATCTGTAACTAAAAATCAGACTAGACTTAGAAGGCTTTCATTAACCATGGAAAGGTTAAAATTACTCCAATGTTTGTTCAAAAAGAAAAACAAATGGTTAGAAAATGACAAACATAAGAATACTTTGTATAAAAAATATGTCATGTAGATGCATTCAAGGACATATTTACAAGCATATTAGTTAAGTATCGTCATTGCTTAAAGGACAATTTTTTTAAAAGAAAATGAATACAGTTATACTTGATGACCTTGCAGCAGAACAGCATTCCTACAAAGAAAACTAACAAGCCAGATAAAAATGCAAAATTATGCTTTTATACACTGGAAAGCCACTATAGTAACAAGAACTAGACAGGCCAAGATTCAGGAGGAGAACTGCAGGAAGGTGAGTTCCTCTATATTATCTACTGAACTTAAACACTGGCATATTCTCAACTTAGTAGTTTTACTTCTACGTGTATAGCCAACCAATTCCAATGCACATATGTACCAAGAGATATGTGCACTGAATGTTCACAGCAGCACTATTTACAATAGGCAAAAATTGGAAGAATGCATCAACAGTAAAACGGAAAACTGAATTGAACTATATTTACATAATGGAATACTACACAGCAGTAAAAATAAATCATAATATAAATGATAAGTCTCACATAGATAACATTGAGAAAAGAAGCCTGACAGAGGTGAATACACACAGTATGCTTCTATTTATAAGGAAAAAAAAAATCACAAGTCTAATCTATGATGTTACAAATAGGATAAGAGATACATCAGGAGGCAGAAGGAGTGATGATTGGGAGGAGGCATGTCAAGGCTTTTCAGATGTCTGGAATGTTCTATTTCTTAACTTTATTGGTGGTAACATGGGTGCATTTATTGTGAGAATTCATTGGGCTGTACCCTTATGATTCTGTAACTTTCTGTATGTGTGCTATGTTTTAATAAAAAAATGACAATAAAGTGATATTTTAAAGTAAAAAAGAAATTTGAACTTAGAGCTTTATATTTTGCCATATATTTATTGAAATATCAGTGTATAATAAATATTTACAGCCCATCAAAAACTCACATTGCAAACCCTTTTGGAGGAAGTTTTCATGCAAGAAGAGAAACAGATCTTGGAGATACTGCCAGAAATTTATGAGTAATAAAATGTCTTGGTGAGGTTTATTATTCTACCATACAAAAAAATAAGTGAACAAGGAAATAAACAAAGTTCAACCAAATAATAGAAATAAAGAGAACATATATTCCTAGTAGTTGAGAACTGTAACTATAGACATCATAAACATGAGGCTTTGAAAACCAAAACCACATGAGAGTGAGTAAAGAATATTTCCTGTTAGGGAGATGTACAGATACTGACATTTTTATTTTACAGATTTTTATTTATAGATAATTTTAATAAATAAATGTGAGGAAATAAATATGATCATCATTTATGCTAAAAAAGCCAACATAAAGGAAAAATAGTATATAAGCTATTAAACCAACAGAAAATAACTCTGTCTAATAGAAATGAGAAAAGGAGAAAAAAAGAGTAAGAAAGCACACAAAATGTAAAAAGAAGATCATATAAAAAGTACCAATGTCATACTATTAAACGATTTGTAGAAAGGTTAAACTCACCAATTAAAAGACAGTCTCCCTGAATGGACGAAATCAAGCTCTGAGAATATGTTGTCCATATGACACATAAAAAGATTGAAAATAAAGCAATCCTAGTTCCTCAAAATATAGGTATTACAGACATAAGTAACAAAGAACATATACACTGTAAGAAATAGAGAAATAAGCTGATAGATTAAAAAATAGACACAATTAGCATAAATATATACACATATGTGTGTATATATGTATGTGTGTATATGTATGTGTATATATATATATACATATGTGTGTGTGTGTATATATATATATGTAGAGAGAGAGAGAGAGAGAGAAATTAGGACTTTCCCTAGAAGAAAAGAGGAGAATATTTTCATGAACTAAGGGTAGGAGAGATTTCTTAGACAGTTCTAACAAAAAGTACTAACTATAAAAGGAAAACATTTGATAAATTGGACTTCACTGAAATTATTTTGTTCTTCAAAGCACACCATTAATGAAAGAAAAAGACAGGTCAAATGCTGGAAAAATATTTGTAAAACTTACATCTCATGTAGGAATTGTACCTAGAATATGTAAAGAACTCCAACTATTCAGTAATAAAGAGAAAAACAACCCCCCAAAACAGGCAAAAGATTTGAATAGACCCTTCACAAAAGACAATATATAAAATAATTAATAAGCACTTGAAAAGACAGTGTCAGGAACCACAAGTTAAAACCACTCTTCCCAAACTCTATTCTTCCCTCAATCTACTCTGTCAGGATTCCATCCCCACTGCCCACTGAAAAATGCTCATTAGGATAATCAATGTTTCCAAAGTGCATATTTATCTGTGCCCACTGCTTCTACTTTCAGCAGAACTCCAAGGAGTTATTCATTCCTTCCAACTTGAAATATTTTCTTCTCTAGCTCTTCTTTTTGTAACACCAACCCACACTCCTTCACTCAAGTGAGAAATCATGTAGCCAGCTGCTTATTTGACACCTCTACTCAGACATCTACTAGCAGCCCACAATGAAATGACCCAAGGCAGAAATCTTGATTCTCTCCTCTCTAACCAATTTTCTTATCTCTGTTGGTAAGCCAACTCTCCACCACTTGCTCAGGCAGAAAAATGAGACTAATCCTTTTTTCTCTTTTTTAAAAAAATCACCTACACCCAATTCATCAGCAAATTCTATAGGTTTAACCTTCCAAAAACCCCAAAACCAAAACAACCCTCCCCAAACCAAAACACCACCATATTGAGTCTGACTGGTTTTCTCTAAATGCATTCCAGTTCCATCCACAGTTATCTTTGCCTGGGCTGTTAAAATATCTTCCCAATGGTTTTCTTGCTGCCCCTTTTGCTCCTCTGCAGTCCACTATCTAAGCAGCAACTGGGAGTAATCATTAAAATCTGAATTATTTCTTGTCATTCTTTTCTTTAGACCTCTCTCCTGCCTCCTACCAATGACTCTGCATAGCTCTTGGAATAAAGTCCAAACTCTTTATTAAGTGCCAAAACAATTTCTCCTCTTCATCAACTTCCATTCTTGCTCATCTCTTATCCTCTCATCCTCACTTATTACGCTCTAGCTATCCTCTCTCTTTTTTTCTCTTCTAAAACACATAAATGTTGCTCTAAACTTAAGAGTGGCTTAATTGTTTTTCTTTCTAACTGGAATTCTCTAACCATTCCAGTTGATGTATGACTGGTTCCTTCCAGCATTTTAGGTCTCAGTCTTCCTAACCAAGCAATCTAGTGGTTCTCATTCTTTCTTTATCACAGATACAAATTTTATTTTCCTCAGGTCACTTATTTGCAATCTGTACTATTCTTTTAATAGTTTGCTTCTTATTGTTTACCTCTCTACCCCTAAATGCATAAGAATGTAAGTAAAATGAGAATAAAGATTTTGCCATCTTTATTCATCGATGTATCCCCAGTGCCAAAAATATGTGTTCAGTAAGTGAGTACATGGAAACTATCTTTGAATTTGTTGTTCCAAATATAAGATTTTCATTGTGTAGCTACTTCTCTGCAACCTTGTGTTAGCAGACATAAATTTAAGAATAAAGATTGTACAGCAAAGAGATAAAACCTGACCACATGAGATTAAATTAGCTCAGATTTAACACAGGGAAGATGGAAATGAAAATAATGACATTTTAGTTTATTTGGGAGGACTTGAAGTAGAAATACAATTTCACCTCTAATAGTTTTTGTCCTAAAGTTCTGGTATGTATTTTGTTTAATTACGTGTATTAACAGGAGACTAAATTTTGGATGCTGATTCTAGAAATCTGTATGTACTTAAGGGGGATAATTTAAGTTTGGGCAGTAATTCAAGCCACTGAACAAAAGCAATTTGTAAGCACATTATTTAGGCTCTCAACTTTAGAAGACAATGAATCTCAGTCCATGGTCAGGATCCAGGGATGAACATTCAGAAAGAATATTAAAAAACAAACAAACAAAAAAACGCAACAACTCCATTTTTATTTAGCTGTAAATTTTAGGAATGAAAAATGTGTCTGTACTTTGTAACATTTATTGAGAGATCTAATATTTAACAAGGAAGGCCACTCATTCAGGTAGGCTAAGGAAACATGGAATTATGGGTTATTTTATAGTCTTAAAAGGAATCAGATGAAATTACTGATACATAATGATTGACAAGATATTTTCTATTCATTGAAAAATTTGAATATCTTTTAATAAAAATGATTTTGTTGCTTATAATGTTAGTTTGAGATTTATAGGCAGGTCTTGAGAGGTTATGAACACTTGAAAAAGACCTATTTGTTTACTATCATAAGGGAAATACTATAGTCTCCATTGTAGTGTCTAGAGCCTCAAAGGAAATAGCTGTTTCTCTTTAGCTTTAATTATCCTGCCAGCTCATCATCAATACCTGGGGCCGTGTTCCTTGTGACCCGAGCAAGGTCTTATCCTTTCTTGAAAACAGGAAAAACTAATAAAATAATGTGAAGCACCTGACAGATTTGAAGGGAATTATAAAGATTAAATAATCATTTGACATGAGAATTAATCATTTAAGATACACCAATAGCTGAAAAGAATAACAAAAACAATGTATATTACAAATGGAAGATTAGTCTAAACACCATGATAGATCTTGTTTCTGCTTTCTTATTCTGCCTATCTTGGGGGAAAAAAATCTCTACTTTTCTAACATTTACTTGTACAAATACTTGGTATAATTAGCAGTAGCTTCATTGCATGATTGGCTCTTACCATATTATTTTGAAATCCTGTTCTTTCATTCATTTCTTTTTATCATGGTTGTCTTTGTTGAGGATTACTTTTTTTTTCTCAAATGGTCAAGGCTCTACGTTTTAAAAAAAAATATTTTATTTATTTATTTTTATTTATTTATTTTGGCTGTGCCAGGTCTTAGTTGTGGTATGCAGGATCTTCCTTGCAGCATGCAGGATCTTTTAGCTGCAGCATGAGGACTCTTAGTTGCGGCATGCGGACTTCTTAGTTGCCGCATGCAGGCTCTTAGTTGCAGCATGCATGTGGGATCTATTTCCCCGACCAGGGATCGAATATGGGCCCCCTGCATTGGGAGCATGAAGTCTTACCCACTGGACTACCAGGGAAGTCCCAGAGGATTACTTTTTGGTGGTAATTTTATACTCACTCAATTGAATGGTCAGCACAGATTTTTATCTTTTAGACATGGTATTTTCTGCTATGGTATAGCTTATCAGCACTCCACTAGGGTGACTGACTACTTTGCTTGGTGCTGAGTGGTTGTCCAGGATATTGGACTTACAGTGCTAAATTCTGGACAGTCTGGGACAGTTGGTCACGCTAGCACTGAGAAAGAGAAAGCATATGTAAACAGCTTTGAGAACATAAGATAAAACAGGAGGAGTTAAGGTGTCCTTAAAAGTTTGCCTGTTTAACTGTATGTTCATCTGTCAGCCCATTTCTTTTTTTAAAAAACATCTTTATTGGAGTATAATTGCTTTACAATGTTGTGTTAGTTTCTGCTGTATAACAAAGTGAATCAGCTATATGCATACACATGTCCCCATATCCCCTCCCTCTTTCATCTCCCTCCCACCCTCCTTATCCCACCCCTCTAGGTGGTCGCAAAGCACAGAGCTGATCTCCCTGTGCTATGCAGCTGCTTCCCACTAGCTATCTATTTTACATTTGGTAGTGTATATATGTCAATGCTATTCTCTCACTTCATCCTAGCTTATCCTCCCCCCCCCCCCCCACCGTGTCCTGAAGTCCATTCTCTACGTCTGTGTCTTTATTCCTGTCCTGCCCCTAGGTTCATCAGAACCAGTTATTTTTAGATTCCATATATATGTGTTAGCATACTGCATTTGTTTTTCTCTTTCTCTCAGCCCATTTCTGATATAAGAATGCCATGTAAATTTTAGGGTATTTCTAAGTGAAATCATGGAGGTTTAAAATTTTTCCAACCTGAGAGCAATGATCAATGTCAGGATGGAAAAATGTTCTTCAAGAAGTGGAAACTGTTAGAACTTAACTGGTAGCCTCAATGCTCTATTAAAGACAAATTGATTTGAAACTTTAAATTCATGATTTTCAGATGTTTCAGAGGCTTACTGAATTCAGCCAAAACTATCTTTGTAAGTCAGTACTCCTCTGTGTGCCCTCCTCCCCATAGATATTATCGCATGTATAATTTATCAGAGATAATTTCACATATTATCAGCTCTCAAGATGAGTTGATGCAATCTGAAGTTGAGGAACTAATATATCTTTGAATTATATATCTCTAACCTTTCTCTTATTTTTTTGCAATCATCTCTTCTCTAGATTCCGTGACACCACACTTTGAATTTTCATATATATCCTTCCAAACCCACCTTCTCGGGTCTCTAGCATGCGGCTTCTACTTGGAATTTCCCAACCCTCCATTCTGCTCCTTTTCCTTCCTTTCCTGTTCTTTCCTTCCCCTTCACTACCTGTCCTTTCCCTTCCCTCCCGTTCTTTGTCTTCTTTTTCTTCTCTTTCTTTGCTTTTTATTTTTTTAATTTTTATTTTATATTGGACTATAGTTGATTTACAATGTTGTGCTAGTTTCAGGTGTATAGCGAAGTGATTCAGTTATACATATACATATATCTATTCTTTTTCAAATTCTTTTCCCATTTAGGTTATTACAGAATATTGAGCAGAGTTCCCTGTGCTACTTTTTCTTCCCTTCTTAGAAAAGATGATCTTAGATCATACTTAGGATGTGATCTCATCTACCCTCATAGTTTTAGTTGCCATGTAAATAATTTTGACTCTCAAGTATATGTATTAGCTCAGATCTCTCAACTGAGCTTCAGACTTATATATACATTTGCTACTGGCCTTATGCAATCAAGCTCATGTGTTATTCAATATCAGCATGTCAAAAACTAAACTCATCATTATCTATCTTTGTTCCCAATGGCTCTTTTTCCTGACTTTCCATTTTAGAGCATGACACCACCTTTCCCCAAAGCCTAGAAAATGGTCCATATATCCTTTCTCTCATACCCATCAAGTCAACAATTCTGATCAAATCTAAACTTTCTAAGTGTTACATGTATCTCCATCTCCTTTGCTGCAGACCATCATCTTTGCTCACCTGGATTACTGCAATAGGCTGTAATCTGTCTTCCTACTGATGAACGGCCTTGTTCTTTCTTCAATAAATTCTACATACTACATCTGGGTGGCTTTCTAAATTATGAATTTTACCATGCCATTTCCAAGATAGAAATCCTTCAAGGCCAAAGTCTAAGTTCCTTGGCAAAAATTACACAGACTTTCATAATCTATCACCTATTTACTTGTCCAGTACCTTTCCTGAATACTCATCAACTCCCTCCTCCTCCTCCCCTACTCCCTGTCCTCGGATGTCTGGTCCAGCCAGAGAAAGCTGCTTAGAGTTTCCCAAGAAGATATTTGGTTGTGCCATCCCTGTTCCAGGAGTACTTTCTTTGACTGGCTAATACTTTTCATTCTTCAAGATTCAGCTCAGGCATCACATTCTCAAGGAAGTGTTAGTTCCCTCTACTATGTAATAAAGTAACTAAATATGCCTCTTACATAAGCATTTATCTCAGTTTATTATAATTTTTGTTAACTCATTTTTGTTAACTCGTTTGTCTCCCTCAATAAAATGGAAGCTCCTTTCAAACAGGGACCATGAATTATTTATATTTGTGCCGTCAGCATCCAGCACTGGAGGTGGTACATACTAGGCGTTTGGCAAATGTTAAATCGATATGTGAGATGTGAGCCATAAAAGCAAAGACTTGACATAACTTTCTAAACCTGGCTATTATAAATTTGAGGCATCTCTGAAATCTTAAGGAACAAAGGGAAAATTCTTCACCCTGCTTTTCTTCTTATGTTTCCAAGAATCAAGACAATATTCTACATAGTCTATACGGTTGAATTTCTTTCTTCTTTTTCTCTTTTCCTCTCCTGAATTTCCTCAAAATGAATGTGTTTTCTATTATATATATTTCAGTCTCACATCTATTAGAATATGTTTTAAACACAGACTGCTTAGATCAGAGTGATAGTAGAATGAAAATAAAATTCTGTTCTCTTAGGCCAAACAGATCTGGGTTTGAATCCAGACTCTGCAATTTTGTTAGTCTATAATCCTTCACACATAATTTACCTTCTTTTATTCTTAGTTTTCATATTTAAAATGGTAAAATGGACATAATATAGCCTTTCTTGTTAGATTGTTATAAAAATTAGAAAACATGCATGTCAAATACATAGTAAATGTTCAATTCAATTATAAGGGTCGTAGCAGCAACAGCAGTTCAGTGTCCCAACAACAGCAGCAGCTGTAATTCTACCATGAAACTGAATTATTCTCTTTTTAAATAGAATCTGTGAGGGAGTATAAGAAATAAGAAACTCCTAGAGTACAGGTGAGATCATATTTTTAAATGTGTATTTTAATAAGAGCACCGATCTGTAAGTCTATCATAATAAATGACCTGGGTTTTTATTTTGATTTTTTCATATCCTTAAATTTATGAATTCAATACATTTATTGAAATTCATGTCAAGTATTTTACTAAGCATTATGGGAAGATGCAAAATAATTACGGCATCACAGTATCATAATGAAGCTTAAAATTCATTCATTAAGCTAAGACATGTAGAAATAAAAATGCTTGAATATGAAAAGTAACTTTTACTGAGTATATTATCAAAACCAATTATTAAATATTAGTAACTGAATAAATATCCAGAGTATCACTTTATATGAAATAATAACCTAAATTTCTGATAACTAAAATTTATAAATTTAAATATGAAAGTCTATATTTACTCCCTTTATGACCTCATCTAATATCCTGCTTTTAAACACCATATTTGCTGATTATTTCCAGATTCATATTTCCACTCTGGACTCCCCCTGAATTCCAGATTCACATATCTAACTGCCTAATTAACATCTCCAATTGAATGTATAAGATACAACTTTAAATCTCCATCATTGAATACTGATATTTCTACCTTCCACATGGTCTTCTCCTTATCAGTAAATAGACGCTCAATTCAACCAGTTTCTCAGGCCAAAATTCTTAGTGTCATTCTTGATTATTTTCTGTTTCTCACCCCTATCACTGAATACATCTGCAAGTCTCATTGGCCCTGCCCTTAGGATATATCTGGAATCCAATCACTTCTCACTGTCTTGATAACTGTAATATGGGTTGCTGCAATATTCCCTGGCCTCTCTGCTCCAGTAAAATTTATTCTCCACACAGGAATAGCCAGAAAGCCTTTTAAAACATAATTCAGATCCTGTCAACCCTTTGCCCAAAGACTTCTGTTGGCTTCCTATTAAACTCAGAGTAACAGCCAAAGCTCCTGCAATGACCTGTGAGGATCTATGAGATCTGGCCCCGCTTTTCAGCTTCATTCATTTCACTGCTCCCTTATTTATAGTGTTCCAGCAACACTTGACTTCTTTGCTGTTTCTTGAACTCACTAAGGACTCAGGGCTTTTGTGCCTCCTGTTCTTTCTGCTTGAAACATTTCTCCCTGATATCTGCACAGCTTCCTTCTTCACCTACTTCAGGCCTCTGTTCAAATATCACCTTATCAGAGAAGCTCACCTTGTCTATCTTACATAAAATGGCATCCATTCCTGACACTCTTTCTCCTCCTTACTCCATGGCACTTATCTCAACCTATCATAGTACATATTGATATAAATTTTTGTCTATATTTTCTTGCTAGAACGTAAGCCACAAGGGGTCAATGAATTTTCTCTCATGTTCATTGATTTACCCACACTACTGACCCAGAAAAGTACCTGGCACATGACAAGCACTTAATAAATATAAATTGAATAAATCACTGAATAAATTTTATTGTGCCTGCTATCATTGGGAAACAAAAGCAAACAGCCCAGTACAACTATCACAAGCCATTTTATTGGGATACTAACTCTAATACCAATAAAGCCATTTACATATCATCAATTAATCATCCTGCTGCTGATTTTTACACTCCTAATTTCTGATTGCTAAGCTTATCTAGAACTATGGGGTTACTTGTAACACCTTGATGCTCTTTTCAGTTAAAATGACATTTCTGGAAAAACAAAGTTTTCCATTTTACTTTACAGATATGCAAATTAACTTTGTAATATTCTTTTGAGTTTCTATATAATAGTGTCACTTCTCAGCTTCAAAATAGTCTTAAAGAAGTATTTACCTTCTTGTCATCTATAAAACATTAGCCTGTCATCATGTTTTTTAAAAGTACATTTTCTTTACTTTGCAGAAGGCAGGAAATGTTAAAGAAGTTCAATAAATTTCCATATGGTTTTCTGAAGTCTTCCTACATATTGGAATAAGCTATGGGGTCTTCTTATGTGGTTGCCATTTAAAAAAATTGCAATTTTTTTTTTTTTGCCATGCATCTGCTCTTTAATGTTTTTCTACAATATATTAAAAGAAAAACAAAATTTCCATCTCTTCACAAGCAGTAGTTTATATTGTCTGGACTTTTTCAGCCTAAACAACTAGATTCTCTCTTTTGATTTTTGCTGCAGCTTCTGCTTTGTATTCATATGGGCAGTTTCACTTGTCAGAGTAATGGTGACATCCACAAAACAAATTTTCGTATCAGCAATCAAACCCTGAAGGCTGACTTTCTTTCTGCACATGAAACATGTTTTTATTGGAATGTATGTGTGTGCTTTACATGTGAGTAGGGAATGACAGGCAAAGTAGGAATGTGTTGCTATGTATTAATTTTTCATATTTTGAATGGTGAGATATAGCTCACACTTTTATGCTTTACCCTATCTGCCCAGATGTGCACATCTTTCACTCCCAAGATTTCATACTTAAATTTTTATCTACAGAACTATCACATTGTAAGAATGCTCCAAAAGAAAGGCACTTGCAGTTGGTTAGACCTGCGTTTTTATTGCCTACTCCACCTCTTTGTAGCTCTGAAACAACTGGCAAGTCATTTTAACCTTTTTGAGCTTCAATTTCACCATCTATAAAATGGGATTAATAATAGACATTTCACAGAGTAGTGTAAAGCTCAAATAAAAATAGGTTTTCTAAGCTCACACTTAGCAAGGAGGCTGATGAACACTTACTGAGTAAAAAATAAAAGGTAGCCATCACTGGCTACCGAAGTGGCACCACGAGGTAGCACCCACATCTGATGGAGAGGCCCTGGCACCTAAGCCTGAGGTCACATTCTCATCTGGAGCTCCAGGTGTTCTAAAATGCATAACAGTTTTGACCACATGAGTGACCCAGGAAATTGTGCTGGGATGGTAGGATTTCAGGAGGCTTCTTTGAGAATTCCTTACTAATTCTGCTGCTACCTTTAGCCTCAGAGTTCAATGGTAACATAAAGAAATCCTTCAAATTTCTCTGAATAGTTCCTTGCAGACCACAGCTGACCTGACTCTAAACAAACTGTCTCATGTGGGTTAATAGGCTCTCTTACTGACACTGAGCCATGAAAATATTCTGACTTGATTCACACTCCATGATTACCACATTCTTATAACACCTGCTAAACTATCTATGAAGAATGTCCACCTTTCATATGACTTAGTAATTGTCTTAAATTTATGAAGTAATTTCCAAACCTAGATAACATCTAAGCAAACATTTTACAATAATTTGGGAATATGTGAATGGTAAGTTCTCCTCTACAGGAGCTAAGCATTTCAATATGCCAATAGCTTCCTTAATGAATGGACTAGTATCCATTCATTCATATATTCAGTATCTATGCAACAAATATATATTGGTACACTAAGTATATTATGCTAGGCATTACTCAGGCAGGCCCTCTCCTCCAGTCCACTCTTAAACCACCATCAGAGTTATATTCCCCAAATCCAAATCTGATTATTTAAGTCCCAATTTAAGACAAAAAACAAAAAACAAAACAGAAACAAAACTCCATAAGTTCACTATTGCCATCAGGAAAAAAAATTCAAATGCATTATTATGACATAAGAGATCTATCCCCTATTTACTGCAACTTAAATTCCACATACATACTAAGGTCTTCACCAGTACCAGCAAATACGATGTCCTTGTGTTCATCTCTACCCATGTAAAAATTGTTACTTTTGCCTAGAAATTTCCTACTCCTTTCTCCTTTTTCTTTAAGACAGCTCACAGCTCACCTCAAGTCCCATATCCAGAAAAAAATCTCCTTGTCCATAATGCTCTGATGGCACATATTCATGTTTCTATTTGAGCTCTTTGCGCTGTGTTGCATTTTATCTCAAAGTGATAAAAGTGACAGACAGGAATGGAGGAAGGAAAAGGAGATGAGGATAGAGTGATAGACTGTGGTAGGAAAGAGTGAGGGGGAAAAAAGAAAAAAGATAAAGAGATAAAGGGAAAAGACCCTCATAAATCTGGTTGTCCAAAATGATCACAGTCCTGTATTGTCCATCTCAAAGTAGAGCAAACATATTGCTAGGACTATATTACCATGTGCCAAGAGAATGGAAATCCATAGGATTGATTTGTTACTGATCCTTGGAATGTCAATTCTCCCTGAAGACTAAATTTAAAACATTTTATAGGTAATCATACCATTATATATCATACAGGAGAATATCAAATGTGAATCAATGGTTATTATATTCACATTAGTTTTATACTTACCCAGGTTTTTTTAAGCTAAGCTTACCAATCCTTTTACTAAACTTCAGCCTGTGTGTTTACTCTCTCTAAAAGGGATCCTTGCTTTTAAGTGGCTTCAAATAATGGTTTATTTACCTTAGTATTCAACATGTGCTCTTCATAAATTTTAAAAGAGGCAAAATATCAGACTATACTACAAAGCTATAGCAATCAAAACAGCATGGTATTGGCACAAAAACAAACATATAGATCAATGGAACAGGATAGAGAGCCCAGAAATAAACCCATGTGCCTATGGTCAATTAATCTATGACAAAGGAGGCAAGAATATACAATGGAGAAAAGACAGCCTCTTCCATAAGTGGTGCTGGGAAAACTGGACAGCTACATTTAAAAGAATGAAATTACAACATTCTCTAACACCATATGCAAAAACAAGCTCAAAATGGATTACAGACCTAAATGTAAGGCCAGAAACCACAAAACTCCTAGAAAGGAACTTAGGCAGAACACTCTTGACATAAATCATAGTAATATTTTTTCAGATCTGTCTCCTAATGCAAAAGAAACAAAAGAAAAAATAAACAAATGGGACCTAATTAAACCTAAAAGCTTTTGCACAGCAAAGGAAACCACCAACAAAACGAAAAGATAACTTACAGGATGGGAGAAAATATTTGCAAGTGATACCACCAACAAGGGGTTAATATCCAAAATATATAGCTCATACAACTTAATGTCAAAAAAAGCAAACAACTGAATCAAAAAATGGGCAGAAAACCTGAACAGATATTTTTCCAAAGAAGACAAACAGATGGCTAACATATACATGAAAAAATGCTCAACATCATTAATCATCAGAGAAATGCAAGTTAAAACCACAACGAGATATCCCCTCACATTTGTCAGAATGGCTACCATAAAAAAATAAAATAACAGACGTGGCAAGGATGTGGAGAAAAGGGGAACCCTTGTACACTGTTGGTGGGAATATAAATGATTAGCATGATTACCACACTCTTATAACACCTGATAAACTATCTATGAAGAATGTTCACCTTTCATATGACTTAGCAATTGTCTTGAATTTATGAACTAATTTCCAAACCTAGATAATATCCAAGAAAACATTTTACAATAACTTGGGACTATCTGAATGGCAGAGTTCTCCCCCAAAGGAGCTAACAGGCACATGAAAAGATGCTCAACATTGCTACTTATTAGAGAAATGCAAATCAAAACCACAATGAAGTATCATCTCATACCTGTCAAAATGGCTATCAACAAAATGTCTACAAATAACAAATGCCGGCAAGGATGTGGAGAAAAGCAAACCCTAGTACACTGTTGGTGGGACTTTAAATTGGTGTAGTCACTAAAGGAAAGAGTATGGGGTACCTAAAAAACTAAAAATAGAGCTACCATATGATCCAGCAATTCCACGCCTGGGTATATATCCAAGGAAAATGAAAACACTAATTCAAAAAGATACATGCACCTAATGTTCATCGTAGCATTATTTACAATAGCCAAGATATGAATGCAACCTAAGTGTCCATTAACAGACTAATGAATAAAGAAGAGGTAGTGTACACACACACACACAAACACACACACATACACACACACACACACACAATGGAATACTACTCAACCATAAAAAAGAATGAAATTTTGCCTTCTCCAACAACATGGATGGAACTGGAGGGTATTATGTTTAGTGAAATAAGTCAGACAGGGAAAGACAAGTATGCTACGTTAACATTTATATATGTAGAATCTAAGAAAATAAAACAAACTAATGAATATGACAAAAAAGAAACTGACTCACATATATAGTGAACAAACCAGTGGTTACCAGTGGGGAGAGGGAAGCAAGGAGGGGCAAGATTGGGGTATGGGATTATGTATAAAACAGAAAAGCAACAAGGATCTATTGTATGACACAGGAATTACAGCCATTATCTTGTAATAACTTCTATGGAGTATAAACTGCAAAAATACTGAATCACTATGTTGTACACCAGAAACTAATATAATGTTGTAAATCAACTATACTTCAATCAAAAAACTATATATTGAATTGTTTAAAATAATTTTTTCTGCTAATATATGATGAAATTTTCATTTAGAATTTTTTCTAATGTAAGACATATAAGGAAAATGACATTTTAGCACAGCTTAAAATTATTAAATGACAACAGTATAAATACATTTATTTTTATTTCATTTCTTCTCTTGAAGATAATAAGGCACAAAGGGACTCAAATAAACAGGTCTTCCAGTGCAACTGTATAACTGCATTGACAATATATGCATAATGGTACATATCTGTAGAGTTATTTTAATAAAATAAATCATTATCAATTAATGCTACTCAAGTACACACCAGGTATATAGAATATCAAAAAAACACTGATGAGGAAATAAGAATAACTTTTTGGTGCTGATTTCCCTCAACACTCATCTATGCCACACATGTTTATACACTCAGCACATGATGTTTCTCCCCCACTCATCCCTTTGTGTTAGTCACAATTCCTCCTCCTCTTTTTATTTCACCTTTCCCTTTGCTTGTTCCTTCAATTCCATCCTGCTCTTACACAGTCTCTGAGTAATGGAGACCCACAAAATTATATTTCTCTTCATCAAGAAAGCCCTTATTGAGGCACTTTTTTTTTTTTTGGATAAATTCAGTGTGCAAGCCTTCCTCTTACTCAATAAATATAAAATTTCTTTGCAGATCTTGGCCGAAATTATGAAATATGGCAGGTAAGATAAACATCTAAAAGACTTGAGGCTTACAATGAGGTCAGTAAGCTTGAGAAGCTGATGACGAGGGCCTAATTGGTCAGACTCCAGACCAAACAGTTGGAGGTGGGGGTCCGGGGAAGTCTAAGGTAAGTAACTTTTATCTGGTTGTGAAATGCAGTTCTCACCAGCTAAAAGGGGTATTGAGGCACTATGTGAGGTACAGCAGTGTTGTTTGTTGCTATGGGGTTATGCCACTTAGAAAAATCGATTTTACTTACCAGAAAATGAACTCTAGCACATTTACCTGCAGAGAGGAAGGGTTTCAGGAATAGTTGAAGTGAATTCCTTGTTTGAGTAATGGGAACCTGATACTTAAGTCCCTGGTTGACTTGAGATGAGCAGTTAAAAACCCATTCAATATGCAGAGACTGTTGGCCATAGCTGAAAAACGCGATTGCATTAATATCAGAAGCATCTCTATGCTTTGAGATTATTGTTGAAATTGTTTTAAAGGTTTTCATGCTTAAATCAAAATGCTTTTCAGCTTCTTTCTTCTTAGTCCAGTTAAGCTGTACAATTAAACATGTCAAGCTCCAAGTCTCTGGCATAGAATAAATAGGACATTAAAGGTCTGAGGGAAGTCTCAGGTTCCTGGTGCCACATGCTTTCATTCATCTGTCACATATACTATACGATATGACCTTATCATTACAGCTGAATCACAAGTTCAGTTCTGAGATCAGGATTAAAGACAATCACATGCCTTATTTTATCTCTTCCTTTAGGAATTTCACTATCCTAAACATTAGAAACAATGCATTTTTTTCCATTTGAGCAGTTTTTTTGAAGATCAACATCTATAAATCAAGATGAATCAAAATCTCATAATTTTTAACAAGCCAAGAAACAATATCCTTCTGAAAATTTGATTAGCTGAGGCACCCAGCTAAAGAAAAACAAGAAGTGAAATGCATTAAAGATTACTAAGATTGCTCACTTTAGTAAATGTTTTTAAAATTACTTTAGCCAGAAGAAGAGAAATCAGATGCACTATTGAAAAATTAATGTTAGATTCAATTGCCCAGAGGTTCCTTCGCAAGCAAGTAGAATATATTGAAATTATTCAGTGGAAAGAGGAGAAATCAATGGAAATCTTGCAGAAAACCTGTTTGGAAACAAAAACTTCATGGGAAATGGAAACAGTATGATGGTTACAAGTTACTTATATTTTCAATTCTGTAATAAATGTAATCTGAATTTAGGCTGTTTTATTGTTCTTTCAGGTTATTCTTCCTGTTTCTCTCACATAGACTGAAAGAAGCAGAAAAATCATCCTTGATCTCTTTCTTTCCCACTACACATTCAATCCATCAACAAGTCTTTTCTTTCTCCACCTTAAAATATATTCTAAATTTCCACTTCTCCTCACCTCTACCGCTAACACTCTTGTGTAAACAACTTCATCTCCACCCCGGATGCCTGCAGTGGCCTGACTGCTCCCACTCATCCCACTGTCCCCTATGGTTTTGTCTTTGCACAGCAGCAATATTACAAATTCATCAAATCATGGTCTTGATTGAGACGCTTCAGTGATACACTGAAGGATAAAACCCATATCTGTACCATGTCTCACAAGTCCCCACTTGTCTGGTCTCTATCCATCACTCTGACCTCATCACCTCTTACTGCTCCCCCTCCCTCACTTTTCTGCAGCTGAGCTGCCCTCAAAAGGGGCTCCACTAGTTATATTAGACAAATCCCTACATCAGAACACTGATTTACACTTGTTCTTCTGCCCACCTGGAATGGCCTTACCTTAGATCTTTTTTTTTTTAGATCTTTATTTGCCTTACTTCTTCTTATAATTTGAGTTTCCACTTACATGTCACTTCCTCAGAGTCTTCCCTTTGGCATTCACTATCCCTTTATCTTGGTTTTTTTTTTTTCTTTCTGACACTTATCACTACATACACTATATTGTCTATCTACTTCTTTGTTATCTTCCTCTCCCATTAGAATGTAACCTCCATAACAGGGACCTTGAAAAATCAGACTATGCCAAACTGTCCAGCAATTTAGGCATGCATATCTTTTTCTTTTCTCCTTTTCCTACAAAGTCACTAAGTATTTCTGATGTGGGGTTTGGTTCTTGCTGCCACTGTTTACTGTTTTATTAGAGACTTTGATTTCATTGAACACATTAGCAGTTAATCCAAAGGAAGGTTTCAGAAACTTTTAAGTTTTGGTAAATCTTTTCGTTATTTGACTAGTTCTTATTGTCTACATAAGCACTGTAAGATAGTGACCCAGCACACACACTCAAGACAGACTAGCTGGGTTTGACTTCTCATTCAAATCACTTGCTAAATGATCTTCTTATAATTTATTCATTTATAAATGATGAATAATAATGATAATATTAATAATATACATATTACATTCATGCTGCATAGTGTCCTTGTAAGGGCTCAGAGTTAATACATAGAAAGCTCTATGAACAATTCTTGGCACAATATGAGCGTTTAAGAATGTTAATTTTGAGTTTCTTCTTGTATAAACTTCCCGAGATAGAAATGATTACTATGCTTCACAGAAATAAGACTCAGTATTAATTACTACATCAGAGGATTTAGGTTTGGAAAATATGGCTTCTGCTGTCTATGAGAGATCCTATAGCCATTGTATCAATTTCCACAAATCTCATTAAGGCCACAGAAGTGGGAGGCCTTCAAAACACTGCCACATTTTCTAGGAAGTATGTGGCTCTGGGGTGAAGAGTGACAGTGCTTCCATTTTCTCTAAAGTAGGGGTTGATTCTTTGTAGAAAGCCTCAACACTTTGAATGCATAATCGATTTGACTGAACTGATTTTCTGTTTCAGTCAAACAACTTGTCAATTGGTACAAATTGCAGCAAAGTAGTTATGTTCACAGTGGAGACCCATGTCACCTCATCCTTTGTCTTTTATGGCCTATGCATACAAATCTTGTGATAATCAATGCAAACAGGCAGGGAGTATTTTGGAAGTATGTGAGGAAATAAACGAGATTTGAATGAGAATAAGTAGATAAAACCAAAAGAGAACAAATAGATATGGAATATGTATTACTCTTAAGTTTTAAAATAATTCTTAAATATGACACTGGCAATATATTTTAGGGATTATGAGACATTAGTTTGTTGATTTGGGAGTCTTTAGGGTCTAATAATAGAAATTTTATTCCAAAATAACATGGAATTAGTGACAAAGTGTGTGTGTATGGCTGTACACATGCAGTTGTGTATGTGGTGCGGTTGTTTTATAAAGAATGGAAAAAACCCTGGCTCAGCAGACAGAACTAAGGTTAGGAGTTCTGTGAGTTGGCTGAGATATCTAACTTAGGTAATGTTAATGAATGTAGGTATATAATTCTTACTTCACGAGCTTGAGTATGCAAGAATGGTCAAAGTCGTTTTTCTTTTTTACCATTTCTTTAAGTCTGACTTAATCTGACCTCATTTCTGCCCAGGCTGATAGACAATTTTATCTTAGCAATTTTTAGGACTCTTGCCCATGCCCATGCCCTTGCCCAAGGAGGTGCAAAGATTCCAAACACCTTTGCAATGACATGTTTGAGAAATCATTCCTAGCTCTGGTCTTCACTTGCCCAAGCCCACATGTTCCTTAAAGTCCAGTGGCTCCTGAAATTCTACTCCTTGTTTAGCCTTGATTAACTTAATTATCACAGACACTGGAAAGGTCATTAAAATCTATCATTGAAAAAGGCATGAAGACCATATCATTTCACCATTTTCAAATTAAATCCATAAGGCAGAGATAACTCCAGAGTTATTTAAACTAATCTAGGCCATAGAAAGTGATAGAAAACTCCCCAATTATCTTTATAAGGTAAAAATAACAACAAAATGCAGAAAAGCTAGTTTTAAGAAAGTCTACAGGCCCAAAGTAGCATATGAAAATAGGTTAGAAAGTTAAGTTAAAAAGTTCATCAATATATGAAAAGAATAATAATCAATGACCTATCTGCATTTACTCCAGAAAGGCAAGAATAGCTTAAATATCAGAAACACATCAAAGTAATGGATTTAATTAACAAATTGACTGAGAAAGTTAATAAAAATCCATCCAATAAATGTTTTAAGGTGTTTAAGATAATTTAGCATCTATTTATAACAAAATCTCTAAGGAACAGGAAAGAGCATATAATTCACTAAGGAATACTTAGCATTTTTAAAAAATTACAAAACAGTATAAATTTTGAATACTGAAATGCTAGACTATTTGAACAAAAAGCAGAAACAAGACAGACAGACATGCCTACTACATTTCATCATTGAATTGCAGGTTCAGGTGAATGCAGTAAGACAAAAAAGAAATAACAGTAAAAATGCAGGAAAAGAAGAACTGAAAGATTTCTTTTTACTATGATATACTTTTATGTCTAGAAAAACCAAGAGACTTTAGAAATATCCTGCTGGAATTAACAATATATTTTAATAATGTGGCTTGATTCAAGGTAAATGTAAAAATTTAATATTTTTTCTTTATATAAAGCTATATTCTCCTAGATAATGTAACGAGAAAAATTAATTTGCAAGATTGGGTTAGAATATAAGAAAATCAGGAAAACATTATTAAATGTTACATTATTAAATGAGCTATCTGAAGAATTATAAATAAAAAAATATAAAACAAGGTTTAGACAGAGACTCTATATCATATTCTTAGATAAGAAGTTCTCTTAAGAACTCGATTATTTTAAGAGTACTTAACAGTGTTACTCTTAGCTAGTTAACTACTCAATAACTCTTTGTCCCCTTTTTACAGTAACTGAGACCCTATATTGTTGAGTATAGCACTGTATAACAGTTTTGTTCCATTTTGGAGTAACCAATAAGATGAAAACAGGATGCTGGGTGGGGTCCCTGGCAAGCTCTTCAAAAGGGGCTGACTTGACTGGCTCATCCTTTTTTTTTCCGTTTTCCCTCTCTCTATTTTTGATGGCTAGAATGTTAATGTGACATAAATAGATGTTCAGTTGTGATCTTTAAGCGAGCTTGAGGATTTTAGCCATGTTCTAAAAGAATGACAAACAGAAAGATGCCTGATCCCTGATGATGGTGGAGCCACCGTGCCATCTCATGTCTGCCTCTCTGTACTTAGCTGCTGCTTTTTTGTGATTTCTGTTAAGTGCAGCTAAACTTAATCCTGCTAATATAGTGCATCTTAATGAAATCTCCATCCTTGGAGGAACTTCCTAAGTGTGCTTGTAACTGTGTCCATCTCCTGCTTAAAATACTTCTATGAATCCTTATTGCTTAGAGGATAAAGTTGAAATTCTTTAGGTTGCCACTTACTATCCTCTATGACCCCTTCTTAAGTCTTCAGCCATCTCTATACTCTCTCCAACTCAGATCACTTCCCAGTTTATAAAATGACCTGTAGACTTCTGAGAAGTCATGTGTGATCTTCTAAGTTCCACTGCAAAGCCCTTTCTTGGCTGTTTCTGGAATCCGTCAGTTCCTTTATCAATAGCTTTTATTTTGAATTTTCTTTTTTTTAAAGAGTGTTTGAATAATTTTATTTATAACAAATGTAACAATTAGTAAAGCT
Organism: Balaenoptera borealis; assembly: GCF_965194805.1. NCBI lineage: Eukaryota > Metazoa > Chordata > Mammalia > Artiodactyla > Balaenopteridae > Balaenoptera > Balaenoptera borealis. The sequence goes on along the minus strand of NC_138867.1, from coordinate 109,983,706 downwards.
AGGAGCTCAAGAGCTTCCCTTAATTCTTTCTTACAGTTTATTTTGAATTTTCTATTTATTATTTGCCTCCCTTCCAACCAAACAGGGGTGATTTACTTGAATACAGATGCAATTTCTTTCTTCTTTATTTCTCTAGGTCCTTGTAAGTAAACTGGAAAATATCAGACGTTCCATAAATATGTGTTGCATTATTGATTAGAATATATGTTAACTAAATTCTCAAGGAAAAGCTTTCCATCTATAGCTTCCTTTACTCTGCCCACCAGTGTTGTCTCAGACAGATACAGAAAATCCTCCTTCCTATGAGAATGTCGAATTCTGTGCACATTGGGGTAGATAATATTCATAGAGCACTTAGGATGTGCTGGATATGGTGCTAAGTACTTTACATACCTTTTCTCATACAGCTTTAAAACAACACAATGAGATAAATTAAACTATTAACCTCTCCATTTTGGTTTGGGAGATCTCTAGAGTTAGGAAAATAAATGAATTGCCCCAGATTACACAGGTAGCGAGTTGTGAAGCTGGGGTTTGATTCCAGGCAATGAGACGCCAGAGCTCCATCTACTGCTCTGCTTCCCTGGTGCAGTCACTAATTGTTTGGCACTGAAACCAAATTAGATCCAGGGTTTAATCACGCCCCTGCCACTTAGCATGTATGTGACCTCAGGAAAACCACTTAAATTCTATGCATTTATTTCTTCATTTGTAAAACAGACATAATAATTACCCCCCTCAGTGATTTGTTGTAAGAATTAAATAAGCTTGTGCTTGGATTATTCTAAGTCATTTTTTTCTTAGAATATTGGGTTTCTTTGCTTGTTTGTATTTTAAGGCATTCATTTTGGGGAAGCTGAGATAAGATGTGACATATTTTTTCTATGAAAATATTAGTTTTATTCAATTTTCAGCCTTGGATGATTAAAAAATGGCAGGAAATCAAGTAACACTCTTAATGTTCTGAGTTTCAATAGCAGGACTGTGGAGTTAGCCACAATGAAACAGCATCCGTCCCAGCCCTTATGGGGATTAACCAAATCCTCTCATAATTAAATGGGTCAGTTAGTTATGCACATTCAATGAAATGATAGAAACACTCATATCTCCAAGGACTTTAGTTGATTCTGACTGATTGAACACACACTTCTTATTTTGTTAATCAGAATTATCAAAAATAGATATATTGCTTCACCTGAAATTTTTACTTCTGCATAAACCCTTTGGAAAATATTCACAACATATTCTGAACAAAATATTAAAATCTTTTAAGTCAAAATGACTTGCAGAAGAAAAACTCAACATCCAGGACTGACTAGAAAAAATGATCCCTAGTAATAATGCATATGTTCAAGTATAGTAGCATTATTCTATGTGTAACATTATGGAGAAAATCAAGGATTGAGCTATGCACAAATGAGACATGATAACACAAAGTCTTTTGGGGAAACTATGGAGCATCTGTTTCAAGGTACTACTAAGATTAACAGAATATAGGCAGGTTGCAATCTAGCAACTTTCAAAGTAGTATTAAAGGTTAACACTGAAGTTTTCTAAGGGAAAGCTACAAGAAATTTTTGGTTACACTCCTAAATTGGGACCATTGTTTATGAATATAACTAGCAACTGCATGTTGTAATTTGAGACAATTACCACTAGTTTTCAATTCTCAGCTGCAGTCTCTTTTAGCTTCTCTGCCAGAAATTGACTGATTGGACCTCAAAATCCATAAACACAGATCTGTATCCAGGCAGGCATGCAGTCCTCTCCCTTTGTAATTATGGCTTCATTTCTTTAATAGAGGAATAGAGGAACCAAAAAATTAACAATGATTAGTTTCCAGAAGGAGGAGGTTGCTAAAATTCTGAACTCAGTGTGCTTTTCACCTTCAGAGACCTAGACCAAGACTGATAGCTTTAGAAAATAACTGCCTTATTGCCATAGTTCCAGACTAGGTGCTCAGTATCCTCAGCCATACAGGACTTTAAGAACTCATACTATGACTCACACTTGTTTTACCCAGGAAAACAGCATCTTTTTGGCTACTGCTTTTTACACACACTCCAATCAGCAACGCCCCCTCTATCCTTCAGGTGCCTGGCTCCTTTCCAACTTTGCAAGAGAAGTGACTCCTCAAGGATTATTATCTGAGAATTGGCCATGCATTAGCCATGTGTGCATTCACTACTGCTCTTTTCTAATCTTATGCTTCTTTCCATCAATTAAAATGCTGAAGGATCTGATTTTATTTGTCCTTTGGCTAAATAAATGCTTCCAACAGATTATTTCCAACAGGTCCCTCTAGTTTTAAACTAATTAGTATATAAAAAGCATTTTCTCTTGTTTATCTAATTGCATACCCAGCATGTCACAAGAGGTTTTTAAGAATGAGGGTGGAGGATCAAGGTTTGGGATTCTCATGGTTCCATTTATACTGTTCCTAAGGCTGGCTCTGAGTGCTACCATTCTTTAGACATCCAGAGATACAAATTTGTTACTAGTCACAGTGTCAGACTGCTTGGACTCTACTCCTTTTTTGGTTATTGTTCTTGATTAATAAAGTAAATACTACATATATAATTTGTTTTTAATATTTGCTACTCATATACCATGGTTGATTAATAACTAAAAAAAAAATGACCCCTTGTCTCTTTCTATAATATTTCCCATTTAGAGTTAAACTGAATCTTATATGAAGGTAATACTTGACACATTTGTCAGGTTTAAAGTATTAAATTATAATCCAACTGCTTTGGAGAGTGAATGTTGCTCAATCTTTCACAGGAAGATTAATGCCATCTGTTCTGTACAATGACCCCCTCCCCCCCATTTTCCTGCAATAGTTTGCTGAGATAGGTGAATTGAGAGTATAATGATAAGTTACCATACTATAGGCAAACATATTCAATAAATGACTATGGAAAACAATTTTTTGATTAAAAAAAAAGTGCTAGCAAATCTTATTTCTACTAAGACAACTGCTATTTTCTTTCCTAATGGAAGAGTTCAAACATACTGAAAAATAATCATATAGCAATAACTGATCTATCAATCAACAAATATTTACTGAGCAGGTACTTCGTGTGAGATTGTTCAAGGTACTGAACATGGCTGTGAGCAAGAAGGACAAAAATATCTGACCTCAAGGAACTTACATTCTCACAGGGGAAACATACATGACAAAAATATATGAGTATATTATTTATAAAATGTTGGGTTAAAAGTGATAATGAAGAAAATATAAAGCAGGATAAGTGTATAGACTACGAAGAATCATACATTGTGATCCGAAAATGCATCTTTGAAGAGATGACATTTAAGCAAAAGCTTAAACTAAAAATATCTTTGGAGAAGTCTTCTAGGCAGAAGAAACTGCTAGAACAAAGATCTTAAGGCAAGAGCATTTGTGACTTGTTAGGGAAACAGCTGTGTAGCTGTTCGGAGAAGTAGCTAGAGGCCAGGTCACTTGAAGCCCAATAAACTATAGCAAGGAATTAAGATTTTGTTTTAAAAGTCATGGTACACCAATAGAGATTTCCACATGGGAGTGATACTACATTATTCTGCATGCTGTATGCATGCAGAACAGGCATAGATATATGAAATTTTCAATGTAGAGTAAATCACTGCATCACGTGAGTTAGGAATTCTGGAGTGATCAAGACTACAAGATACATATGGGAGTGTAGTATTTAAAGGCACAACAGTAAATAGATCACCCAAGAATTATTACACATAAGGAAGAGCAGATAGCCCTATTCCCTGGAGTTCCCCAATACAGTGGTCAGAAGGAGAGTCATCTCAAAGTTTACTGGGAACATAATACACTCAAAGTCAAGAGTTTCAAGAGGTAGCAAATGATAAACTGTGTCAACTGCTGCTGAGAGGTCAAGCAAGATGGCTGCCAAGTAATCACTGTATTTGCAACCTAGAGTTTATTGTAGATTTTTTGTAAGATTTTTTTAAAACAAGTAACAGGGAATAAAGCCTAATAGAATTATCTCTCAATTTTTTCGTTAATATTCTGCTTTTATTTGCTTCAAATCTGTTTCTAAAATAAGGATACAGTTTGAAATCTGACTCTTCCTTTTCTATGCCTTTTCCTCTGAAGTATCATGACTATCCTGTATGTTTATATTCCTCCTATGATTTTATGTTTGTAACGATAAAATATTTTTTGTGCTTTTAACGATTACACTGCTACTATCAAATTTTTACCTATCCTTTTGTGATTCATTTTTTAAAGCTCATCTGTAAAATGTACAGATTTCCATTTTGATACATATACACACATATACATATTAATAAATTTATTTTAATTACCATAATGTACCCATTATGTACTCTAAGTTAGTCATGTATTTCCCAGTTGATAAATGTTTACATTTCTAATTTTTTTTGCTATTATAAGAGATTCAATGAACATCCTTTTATATGTCTCGTATATGTTCTTGTGCACATATGGAAGAACTTTTAGTATATAAATCATGAAAGGGTAAATACTGAAAGTTACATCTTCAATTTTATCTCACATAACCAACATTTTCCCCCCAAAACAAGGTAGGTGTGTTTGTATATGTTACTCATTTTGTCTTTCATGTCTCTTAATTACACTCTGTTTTCTCTCTGTGTGATTTCCTTGTATCTATCTTCTACTTCTCTAGTATCTATCTCTTAAGGTGTGTCTAGTTTGTGGCTTTTTTAATCTATCAAGCTTTTAATTTCAGTACATTTTTAAAATCAAAAACTTGTTTGCTTATTTTTATAAACCTATTTGTTCTATTTTATAGTGTTTTTTAAAAATATGTATTTTCATTTGCTTTATTTCTTTAATCATATGAAATAAGTTCATTTCACAGCCTCTATCAGAATTTCCTATTATTTTCACTTTTTGGGGTGCTAACTTTTGCCTTCTTGCATCTGTTGATCCTTCCTCAGTATGTTTCATTTTCTTGCATATTGTACAACATTGTGAGTTCATCTACCACAAGAGATGTCTACTGTGTGGTAATCCCCTGTGAATTGTGTTTTGAAAAGGTCACTATGGAACAGTTCGAACCTACTTCTGCTTTTGATGATCCTGGAAAAGTTTACAAACATTTCTCTGTTTATGATACTTGAACCTGTAGATTGTACATTTATGAGTGTTATAGGTCTGAGGACTCAATTTCTACTTCACTCATTCATTCATTTATTTGGCTGCACCACATGGCATGCAGGATCTTAGTTCCCAGATCAGGTATCAAACCTGAGCCCCCTGCAGTGGAAGCGCGGGGTCTTAACTGTTGGACAGCCAGGGAATTCCCTCTATTTCTTTTAAAATGTATTTATCTATATTTCCACGGGCCTGTAGCAGAATCGGTGGCATCTGCTCTGGCTCAGTCTGCTTTGTAGCTAAAAGTAGCATACTTTATTGTTGTCGAATTTTACAATTAATTAAGTCCTACCCACCACTCATTACATTCTCATGCCACTTTCTACTTCCATGTCATTCCCTATTACTAAATTCACCGTGCTTTTGTAGCGTTTCCACATTTGGGGGGTAAGCATGCTGTACTCATATTCTGGGGCAAGCTGGAAAACAGCCGTTTGGGGATTATATTCCCTGGGCACATCTGGAAAGCATGTGGGTTGGAGAGTTTCTCAACTGATGGCATTTTGGACCTGTATCTGAACACTTAGCAGGATAATTTGTTGAGATTGTAGCTAAATTTTTTTGAAAAGAGTCAGATTTAGTACTTAAACCTCTGAGTAAGCAACTAAACTATTATAAAAATACACATTAAGTATCTGTTACTTTTAAAACATCTTTTCACAATGGAATGAATATTGAGTTTATTCTCTTTCTATGGCAGTTCATGAAGGTTATCAATGTGTTGGGCAACTGCACTGATTTCATCCCAAGCCATTATGTCATCTGGATTGGGTGGGTGCTGTTTATTACCAGGTATTGACTAAATGTCCACATAAATGACAAAGTATTTGTCTTCACCAGTCAGGTTTCTGCCTTTGTCCACTCCACTGTGAAAAGATATCTTACTTACAGGATACCTACAGTACTAGACTTGAGATTTTTACTAGAGGGAACAAAAACAACATTATCTTCTTGGTTTGGTTAATACCAAAAAAAAAAAAAAAAGCCCAAGAACTGTGTATACAAGAGAAATAGCAACACTGCAATTCTTCTGTGGAGCTACCACTTTATCACCAATCACTGCTGAACACAATTAACCAGCTCAAAAACTCAGATCTCAACTCTCCTGCATATGTTCTCTATAGATTTCAGTTTGTCAACTTAGCATAACTGAGAAAAAATCCTTTATGTTTTCTGTTCAATAAGTAACTTCCTGGTACCCATCTTGTGGCACCTCAGCTTTGAATTTTGCACTTTAAAATAAATGTTCTTTCAATGCCAAATAATATATCTCAATTCTATGCTCTTTATTAATTAATTCCAAGCAAGTCTTTGAAAAATACACTGGATTTTATACGGTTTCCTAAGGACTGTTCCAAGACCAATGAGAAGACGAGATTGATGTGACACCCCCGCACAAGGTCCAAAAGTTACCTAGAGCCAGGATTTAACGGCTTCATAAGCAGTCAGTATGAGTGACGCTGTTGGTGAAGAAATTTTACTGAAATAATTAATTGGGTACACAGAGCAAATCCTCTTCAATAAGGCATTACTCTATCATTCCTCAAGGGAAGATATAGTGAGATTCACATGTGCAGATAATTTACTAAATCAAAATAAATAGATATGATCTCTTTCTAGAAAAATAAGATTGCTATTTTAGGAAGTAAAATAGGTAAATATCAAACAGTATAATAAATTGCCTTCTCAATTTTTTTTTTCCATTTCTCCTGTCAATGTGATGTTACTTCTAGGTTTTACATTGGTTTTCAAACCTGCAGTTGAAACCATGAGCTCAGCCCAAAAAATAAAAATAAAATGAAAGGCTAAGTCAAGAATACTACTGACTCCAGGACAGTGAGAAAAATGTTTTATAAATGATTCCTCTTTTTCTTGTCCCTCCTACTGCTGTCTGATTGGAAACATTAAATAAGAAGTACCCATGGAAGATGCATGAGTAGGGCTTCCCTGGTGGCACAGTGGTTAAGAATCCGCCTGCCAATGCAGGGGAGGTGGGTTTGAGCCCTGGTCCAGGAAGATCCCGCATGCTGCGGAGCAACTAGCCCATCCACCACAACTACTGAGTCTGCACTCTAGAGCCCGCAAGCCACAGCTACTGAGCCCACGTGCCATAACTACTGAAGCCTGCACGCCTAGAGCCTGTGCTCCGCAACAAGAGAAGCCACCGCAATGAGAAGCCCGCGCACCGCAAGCAGAGTAGCCCCCACTCGCTGCAACTAGAGAAAGCCTGCGCGCAGCAACAAAGACCCAATGCAGCTGAAAATAAATAAATAAATTTATTAATAAAAAAAAGATGCATGAGTAGATCCTATCTGTAATAAATCTCTAATTTGGAAAGTATAACCTGTCAGAAATATCAATTTGTAAATTTTCACAATAATTAGACCAAATCAGTTTACACCTAGTTTGGCTACTGCACAAAAACCTTGTGCAGTTACTCCTAGCCTGAAATCCATGATCCTGGGGATTCCTGAGTTACAACATGATAACAGACAAAACACTCTGCAAAGATGGGAGAAGAAATATAGCAGATTCTGAATTCAGATCCTTTCAAAATATGTAAGCAGATTAGTTAATTGGACAAAAATATGTCATGAAGTTCTTGCTGATTATAGTACATACAACATCTAATGTGTATAACAGATTATACCAGTCATTTTCAAATGAGGTATACAGAAATTTCCTTGTGACTTTTTCCAGTGGTGATTACAGAGATTATATCCAGTACAATCCATGAGAAAATGCCTCTCAGTCTATGCTACAACATTGCCTTATTATAACTCACTTATAATCTATATTCAACTTTCTATCAGGTTTTAGGTATAATAACATATTTGCATAATGATTTATGCTATATGAAGTGCTTTCTCATCAATTCTCTCTTAGGATCTATGTATAATTCTATATTGCACACAACCAAGAGTTCAAAGTAAATCTGGAGAACAATAAAATAAACTGTTATTTATTATTTTTATCCATATTCTGGGTTTATGGACTAGAGTGTGTTAGTGACACAACACTGGAAGTAATGAACTCTATCTCTGCAAACAGGACTAAAATTCACAAGCTTTATGATAACTAGAAGATAGGTTAGTCATAAACAGAAGAGGCCTTGTAGGAAAAAGTGGTCAGGGAGAAATTATAAAGGAGGTATCTTAGCCCATTCAGGATGCTATACTAAAATACCACATCCTGAGTGGCTTAAACAATAAAAATTTATTTCTTACAGTTCTGGAGGCTGGGAAGTCCAAGAACAAGGCACCAGCAGACTTGGTGTCTGGTGAGAGCCAGCTTCTGGGTTGCAAACCCACACCTCTTCTGTGTCCTCACATAGTGGAAGAGGTGTGGGAACTCTCCCAGTCTCTTTTGTAAGGGCACAAATCCCACTCACTAGGGCTCTGACAAAGAGCCCTACCTCCAATACCATCACACTGGGGGATAGGATTTCAACATATGAATTTCAGGGGGGGCACACAAACATTCAGTCTACAACAGGAGACAAAGATTATTTCCTACAATCTTACCCACTTTTATCTTTCAAGGGTACAAGCTCTGTGATCTCTGCCCATCCTCTCTATCAATATGTCTCTAAAACTTCTAATAAATACTTTGATGGTCAGAATAATGCTCCCCGAAAGATATCCATGCTCTAATCCCCAGAGTCTGTGAATATTTTGCCTTATGTGGCGAATTATAGAGAACTTTTGGATATCCAAATTTGAGGAAGAGAAGTAAAATTTTTCTCTTAGGCAGAATTTACATGAGCACTATAGTTAGCAGTTGAATTTATGAGGGAAATAGGAGGATAACTAATTTTAGATGTATCTATTTTTTTTTAAGAATTAAAAAAAAATTTTATTTATTTATGTATTTCTTTTTGGCTGCGTTGGGTCTTTGTTGCTGTGTGCGGGCTTCTCATTGCAGTGGCTTCTCTTGTTGTGGAGCACGGGCTCTAGGCATGCGGGCTTCAATAGTTGTGGCACGCAGGCTCAGTAGTTGTGGCATATGGGCTTAGTTGCTCTGCGGCATGTGGGATCTTTGCGGACCAGGGCTCGAACCTGTGTCCCCTGCATTGGCAGGTGGATTCTTAGCCACTGCGCCACCAGGGAAGCCCTCTACTTCTTTCAATCTTGTTTTACATTACATTTACTTATTTATATTTTAAAAGATATTACATTTCCAAGTATGCATTTTGTTATTTTAATAAAGAATTCCATTCCTAAAGAATAAGCAGAATCATGAAGATCTTGTACTTCTTTCAAGTTCCCACTTCTGAAGAGTCTCTCCAGAGAGTCATATATCCATTAACGGGCTACCAGAATGGCAGGCACTAAGTCAGTGCGGACAGGATCAACCTCCAGTGATTTATGTGAGACAGTGTTGGGAAATAATCAAAGCAAAAGTATACAGAAAAAGCATGTCTATATTTGAAAACAGGTAAAGACTAATCCTAAGTAATCATGTAGCAGAGATGAACAAAATAACAAATTTTGATACATTTGAGCCATAGGAAATAATTATTTCCTTAGAATGTGAAATAATATGGTTTTGTTGAATGACAAAGTAGACAAGGGAGAGGAATATAAGAAATATGCCTTCATAGAGGGAATCAAAGACCTTGGGCAAACAAAAATCTAACTTTGTTTCAAAGAAGGACTCTGCTCTTCAAAAAATGTTTTTTTTGCTATTCAGGGGAAGACTCATTTTCTACACCTGTATTTTTAGTTTTATTTTTAAATGGATTAAATAAAGCTATCAAATTCCAAGCCTCTCCTTCCATCTTCATTTTTTCTTTTTCTTGCCTTTTGCCAAGTTGGGAAAATGTTAATTTTCTTTATCTTTCTTATTAATACAAAGATTTTCTGTCCCACTGATATTTATTTTCCCATCTCTGTCATTCAATTTTTTAAAGATGTGTAACTATATAAAAAGTATGTAATTATATAAATATGAGAACAGCACTGCCCTCGAGATACTTAATCTGTTATTCTTCCTGTGCATCTGCACTTCACAATGAAAGCTTTGATTTCCCATTCACCTCATCCTTATTCAAATCTTGTGCTTTCTGGAGACAGTATGGAAGTGTTGGTTGTACACTATTATTATTCTGTTCCTTTCATCTATTTTTCAACTTCACAAATAATTAACACATGTATTAAAGAATCCTAACTTTATAATCCATTTAGAATTGAATTGCAAAAAATTCTAACAATATTTCACATATGTTGTATCTGTCTTCCTCTTAGATCTGTGTTTAATTTTTAATATTTAGAATATTTTCTTCAACATTTTCTCAGATAAATAATGTGGTTGGTATCCCTGCTAAATCCGGTCATGCTCAAAATGTTTCTCTTTTATCCGACAGATAAATTACATCTCAGCTGGATATAGTTTTCTTGAAACACAATCCTTTGCTCTCAACAATCTGTAGATAATTACCCCGTATCTTAGCTTCCATTGTGGCAGATACAAATTCTTTACCTTAAATGGGTTTTTAAAAAAGTGTTTCTGTCCAGATGCTTGTAAAATTCTCTTCTTACTCTTTTTTTTCTTTTAATTAAACTTTTTATTTTGAGATAAATTGTACATTATCATGCAGCTATAAGAAAAAATACAGAGATTCGAACTTTATCTAGTTTTTTCTAATGGTAACATATTGCAAAACTATAGTGCAATATTGTAGGATACTGACATTGATACAGGCAAGATACAAAATATTTCTATCACCACTAGGATTCCTTATGTTGCCCTTTTACTGGCACACCCACTTCCTTCCTGTCCCCACCACTTTCATAACTCCTGGCAATCACTAATCTCCATTTATATAATTTTGTCATTTCAAGAATATGTAAATGGAATATTACAGTATATAACCTTTTGGGATTTGCTTTTTTCACTCAGCATAGTTCTCTGGAGGCTCATCCAGGTTGTTGCATGTATCAGTAGATTGTTCCTTTTTATTGCTGAGTAGTATTCCATGCTAGGGATATACCATAGTTTGTTTATCCATTCACCCCACTGAAGGACATCTAAGTTATTTCCAGCTTGGGGCTACTACAAATAAATCTGCCATGAACATTTGTGTACAAAATTTGTGTGAATGTAAGTTTTCATTTCTCTGGGATAGAAGCCAGGAACATGATCGCCAGATTGCATATTAGTTGCATGTTTAATTTTTTATTCTTATTCTTGAAATTCAGAAATTTAGCCACAGTATATCTAACAGCATGTCTTCTTCTCTGTCTTCCTTTTCCTCATCCTCCACTGAACAACTTGGCAAGCAGATAACTTCCTCCTTCTTTAAACTCTCTGCTCTTTGATGCCACATCTCTTGGTTTTTAAACTTTTTTCTTGCTATTTCTTCTCAGTCTATATTCCCTAGGACTGTCTTCCATGCTTCTGCTTGCATACAATCTTCCTGGTTGATTTTGTCTGTTTGACTTCTATTACCTCCTGGTAGTCAAGGACTCTTAAATGTGTCTCTAGTTCTAATAGCTTATATGCAACTGCTTTCTAGTCTTTTCTACTTTAGGGATCTATTGAAACAAAACTCAACACGTCCAAAACCAACTCCTACTCGGTCTTCAAAATTCACCTCTACCTTACACTTGCTTCTTTCATCTTTCCAAATCTTTTTTTTCCCTCCCTCCCCCACATATCTTTTCTTCCTTTTAATTTTGAATCAATTTTAACTTTTCAAAAATGTTGCAAAAATAATACACAGAATTCCTTTATACTCTTCACCCAGCTTTTCCCAGTGTTAGCATTTTATATAACCATATGTAATCTTATGTAAGCTATCAACACTAAAAAATCAGACTAATGTGGTGTTTGCTAAATGGTGATTTTTCTAGTTCCTTCACTATTTCTACATTTATTGGAATTACACTGTAAAAAAGATCTGTCCCATCTCATTTATTTATATATTATGTTATTTATATCAGTACAGACTCATAGGTATTTATTTTATTTGATGGGCTATAACTCATCATTTTCATTAAGTATTTCATCTTAAATTGTCCTGGATTTGGTCATTGGGCACACCTTCAAATTATTTTCTATACTGTTTCGACATACTCCTATCATGTTTTGAAGGTTTCCTTACTTTCTGGTCTCACAACATGTTCCAGTTTCATTTAGTATTTTTCCTGCCCAAGCCCTGGATTCAACCACTACTCTAAGAAGTGTTGGTTCCTTTTATTGGAGAATAGTATTTGCAATAGGTATACACAATATCTGTGTGCTAGTTGTGCCTATTCCTACTGGGATGTCATTGCTTCTAGGCTTTCCCAGCAGAAAAAGCCAGCAAAAATATACACTGATCACACATACACACACTACACAAACACACACATCTATACCTATATATCTATCTGTCCATATATTAAAAAACATGAGTTCATAGCAATAGCTTCGACTGCAATACAATAGCACAGGTTTATTTTAGCCTTCCCCTTTTCCTTATTTGTAAATTCTTTTCCTGTTGGTGAGAAACCTAGCTCTCATAATTCACAAAATATTTACTTGTTTTCTCAATCCTAGAATACACATAAAGTTGATTCAGAGTTAAATTGTTAATCCAAAACCCTGTGAGAAAAATATTTACTAAAAAGCATAAAATATTTGTGTATATTTTTTAATCAACTGTACAATTTGGTCAAAAGTAGAGGGTTTTGGTCAAAATGATGTTGTCCAACTTGGCTTTTTTTTTTTAATTTCTTTCAGTGTGGATCTATTATTCATTTGTAATAGAGTTATAGTTGCTTACCTTCATTATATTTCTGTAGTTATTTGCTTTATTTAACATTTTTATATAATGATACCTACCATTTAGTTAGCACTTACTATGTATCAGGTCCATTCTAAGCACTACTTTACAAAATGAATATGAAATGAATATAACTTTTTACCAAACAAGAGACCTGATATTTGCTTAATACACGTAACTAGCCAACATTCTCACAGCTAATAAATGACTTTGAATTCCTTCTTCTTCACAACTAGTCTATTTATTGGACTTTTCTTGTTTTCCTTTATGAGTTAATGGCCCATGATCTTTGCCCATACAGTTATAAAAAAATAAAATGTCTTTTTCTTTGATTTCTAAAAAAAGAGTTCTTTAAATGGTAAAGATTAAATCTCTCTTGCAGTGTGATAAAAATATTTTTATTTACTTTATCATTTGCTCTTTAAATAAAATCTATGCTCTTTTAGGAGCTATACATATCACTTATTTTTCTTTTTTAATTAATTAATTTATTTATTTATTTTTGGCTGTGTTGGGTCTTCGTTGTTCTAGTTGCACTGAGCAGGGGCTACTCTTTGTTGTGGTACGCGGGTTTCTCACTGCGGTGACTTCTCTTGTTGTGGAGCACGGGCTCTAGGCACACGGGCTTCAGTAGTTGTGGCACGCAGGCTCAGTAGTTGTGGCTCACAGGCTCTAGAGCGCAGGATCAATAGTTGTGGTGCACAGACTTAGTTGCTCTGCGGCATGTGGGATCTTCCCGGAGCAGGGCTCAAACCCGTGTCCCCTGTATTGGCAGGTGGATTCTTAACCACTGCACCACCAGGGAAGTTCATCATTTATTTTTAATGTATTTAAATGTATCAATATTTTCAATTATGGCTTCTTGAATGCCTACCAAGATAGAGGTCTTGCAAGAGCCGAGAGAGAACAATAAACAGTATCAACTAAGCAAAATAAAATCATGTTACCCTTTCTAACTCCCATCTCTAACCCAAAGGAGTCGGATGTAATAGCCACCAGGAGGAGCATGACAGTGTGAAACAGGCCTCAAGTTCTCTTCTCTAAGCTTCTCCCCACAAGGCTCAAGCATGAGCCAGGAAAGAGGACAAGTTTTTAATTAAAGATAAGAGTAATACTTTGATTTAGGCTTGACTCTTTTGATACCTAAAAATGAAACAAATCCATGGGGTCTGTATAAGATATTCAAATGTAGGAAAGACACATCACAGGCAGTATGAGGGCAATATGGGTAAAGGGTGTTGTGACACTTAATTTTACATGTTAACTTGACTGGGCCACGGGATGCCCAGATATTTGGTTAAACATTATCTGGGTGTTTCTGTGAGGATGTTTCTTAATGAGATTAATATCTGAATTGGGTAGACTGAGTAAAGCAGATTGCCATTCCCAATGCAGGGACGCCCAATCAGTTGAAGGGCTGAATGGAACAAAAAAGGCTTAAGTAAGGGAGAATTTGTTCTCTTTCTGCCTGACTGTCTTTGAGCTGGGACACTGGACTTCTCCTTCCTTCGGGCTCCAACTTGAACTGGAACTTACACGATTGGCTCTCTTGCTTCTCAGGCCTTTGGACTCAGACTAAAACTACATCATCACCTCTCCTGGGTCTCCAGCTTGCCAACTGTAGATCTTGGGACTTCTCAGCCTCCATAACTGCATAAGCCAATTCCTTATTATACACACATACACACACACACACACACACACGCCTTCCAGTGGTTCTGTTTCTCTGAAGAACCCCAAGTAATACAGAAGTTCTTTTCTATTTGCACTTCATTAAGTCCAGTTCATTTAAAAAACATGTTACACTAACATTTATTAAATACTTATGATATAATGTGCTAAGAATTTTGCATATTTTTTCATGTTTAATTCTCACATTTATCTTTGATAGTAGGTACTATTATGCCAGTTTTATAGAGGGGGAAACAAACTCTAAGAGAAGTCAGTAACTTGCCTAAAATAACAACACAAATTAGTGCTAAGTTTTAGGATTCAGTTCTCTGATGCCAAAATCAGCAATCTTAATTTGTTTTCAAGTAGCAATAATCCTACATTGATAGATCTGCTTTTTTAGAAACCTGCTTTGTAACATACAGAGGGAACAACCCTGCCTAATTTTCTTACACCACCAGCATTCATTCAGATTTTATTTATAACCTTGAATTTCACTGTAATATTTTAAAAGGCACTACTAAAGATTAAAACTCTGTCTTGAGTGCTAAAAATCTAGTACATTCAGGGTCAAAGTAGCTGATCTTAGTGAACCATATTTTTGTACTTGGCATTTTTTTTTCCATGGATAGAATTACTTATAACTTGAGAAACTGTATACACTCTACATTCATGAAATGCAAAAGAGGCAGTTCACTTGTTCTTTACAATGTGTATTAAGAAGAAGGTAATTGGACTAATAAAAATTATGCCCTTTAACAATGAGTACATTCTTGAATTACTTTTCTAAATATGTTTTTACCTTGGCAGCTAAATGTAAATGGCATATTCTCTTTTAGAAATATGAAATGATAAAATAGCATCATAGGAAATGCATAAAAATTTCCATTTCAATATTCAGTTAATAAGCTGAATCACCCATAGAATGCTAAAAGAGAAGAAAGGTGCACTACTTATGATTTTAAGACGTTTTCAACTTAAATAGATATGACATATTGTAGGAAATAGCCTCCTTCATCGCAGCTTTATCCTGCTTTTAGGAAAATGAGTTAAATCAGAAATAAAAAAAACACACACGTGCACACACGTGTATCAGATATCTGCTTTTCCCTCACACACTTTTGCATGGCTTGCTCTTTCATCTCCTTTAAGATTTGGCTTCAATGTCACATTCTCAGTCATAGTTTCTCTAACCACTCAATTTAAAACTGAATACTTTTCTTCCCCCTATCTTTCCCAGCACTCCCTCACCACCTTCCATGCTTTATTTTTCTCCTTAACAGTTACCAGCCTCTGGCATCTTATTTATTGTCTGCCCCTCCACACCAACATGTAAACTTCCAAGAAAGCAGGAAATTTGTCCATTTTGTTCACCTGTCCTAGAACAGTGCCTGACACATAAGAGGTATTCAATGCAATGCTGACTTCTCACATATTTTAAATTACCTTATAAATTTAAATTTCTTTTATAATTTTTCTTTAACATGGGATTTATTTGGCACTTTATCTTTCAAAATATATAAAGGGTCATTATCATTTTGCTATCAATTTACATCTTAATTTATTGTTGTAAAACAATTCAATCAACAATATTGCTTCTTTGAGATTATTTTTCATTCTGCTTATGTCCTAATAGTTACTCAATTTTTATAAATTTTCCATGTGGCCTTGAGAAATAATCTTTATTTTCCAATTATTCAGTATATGGTTCTGTATACTCGTTTAGGAAGACTTTTTCAAATCTATATACTTACCAAATATTTTGTCTTCTTCATCTATCATTTACCAAGAGAAATGTGTTTAAAATTTCACAGAAAATATCAAATGGTGGATTTATCCACTTCCCTTTGTATCTTGTGATGCTTTGTGTCTTAATGAATTTAGCATTATTATATGTTCTACTGAATTAAAGCTTTTAAAATTTATGGTAATCTTTAATTTCTAGCCACATTTTTCTGCCTTAAAAAGCTTTCCTTATGCTAATATAGCTAGATCAGTTCTATTTTTGTTTATATTTGTCTGGTGTTTTTTCCATATTTTAACTTTTAATCTTCCTCTGTTCTATAGGAACAACATGGGAAACTTAGATTTGCAAATCTGAATGTCATTTACTGGCCAGAAGAGTTAATGTGACTGCCAGATCCCCAGATGATGTAATTTAAACCTAGACAAAAATAGTAACCTAGTATGATGCCATAAAATATTTTAAAATTTATATTAAATATCTTGTATGCTGTAGTGAGTACCATATTTTATGATAGGCATAGAAGAACAAATACTGGCTAAAATGAATGTATCTGATTCTTACAATAACTCTGTGAGATAGTGAAAGTGTTATCTCTACATTACAGGTAGAGATATATAGGCTTAGGTAGTTTTTAATGATTTTTCAAGCTTACTCAGGCGGCAGAAGAAGAACTAGCTTGATATCTTTGGACTCCCAGTCTAGGTTTCTTTCACTCTATGACAATGCCTTTCTCTAGCACTCATATTTCTCAAGTAAGTAAACATGTGATGTGGAGATTGTTCCAGATAACATATAGGGGATGTTATAATGCTAGATGTCTGCTACTCACCACAGGCTCAACGATGGCGTCACCAAGACTAAAACTATCAGTAAACCCCTTTGAACAGGAGCATAATGGAAATAATTAAACTAAGATAATCATGCTAATAAAGGCAAGAAGGGAAAAATAACAATATAGAAAAATACATTAGCCTTGGTAAGTCTCTGAATCTTTCTTTTGTCCGTAATTAGTTTTTATGTCGTCTCCCACCAGGGCATGCATATGTATCACTTAGTAAACAAATGAAATATAAGGCCACTGAAAAATCATAGCTTTAATAATAAAATCACTGTCTTTGTGTTTAATGTGTGCTCTCTTTTTATTTTACAAACTACATCTGTTTAAATATAATCTCTTCCCAGTGAATAGAAACATTTCTATGAAGAAAGCTTATCTTATGCAGCAAAGTACAGAAATAGCCTTGTAGAGCTGGGTATTTAAAGCAATCAATTGCATGTCTAGTTAAGGAAATATGCCATAATCATTAAACACATGAATGGTAACAAGCCATTTCCTTAATGAATCCCTATCAAGGTATATTAAAGCCAGCTTTACAAATAGCCTTAAAAAATCATTTGGAATAACAAAATTTATCTAGTCTGCCAGATTAGCAGAGTCCTCAATTATGTTCCAGCTTCTTCTGTGTTCTGAGAAACTTACCCTCCCTTCTTCAGCTTCCTTTTTCCTATTGCTGCAGCTGACAACCTTCTCTATGAATCCCTCAGTTTTGCTCTTAAGCTCTGTTTCTCTTTTTCTCTGCAACTACTAATGGAATATACAGTGATGAGAGCGCACTTTTTAATACTCAGTTGTACTTAGTGGACATCATCTAGACATATAACATTTATATCTCTCCGCAACTGTACCCACAGCTCTGTAGAATGTCTACAATGACACGACGTTCCAGCATCTCCATTCACTGATGCAGACTTCCCCATAAACATAACCTTTTATCATTGACACTCATGATTTTCACTCTTAATTTCCCTTAGACAGCATTTTAGCTCTATCCAAAGCGATGTGGTGCTCTGAACAAACCATGCTGAGGCTCCCAAAGAAGATGAAGAGTATGTAACATCCATAGATATTTACTGAGACTCTTCTTTGGGCCTAACACAATGCTTAGTGTTGAGGCGCTGAGTATGGGTAACTGGAAGTTATGTTTTATAAGTGAAAATAGTATGACAGGAATAATAACTAAGTTGAAATTGCATTATTTGTCACACCTGAATAACACCAAGATATCCAAAGGAAAATCTAGAGAACTGAAAAGTATGAATAGAATTCTAGACAGTCTGGGTCTTAGACTTTAATTCAGCTGTACAGCAGTGACATTAGAGGCCCTGGAAGTGTATGTGGTCTTTAAAGGAAAAATCATAGAGAATATAACCACACCTCAATCATGTTAAATACCTACCAATGGAGGTAGAAAAGAAGTTATAATGCAGGAGATTAAGAATACACTCATGATAAATGTGCCAGAAATAGCAGAGCAGAGTCTAGGCTTTCCTAATGCTCTAAAGAAAGAGAAGAAAGCTCTGAAGGAAAACTATCTCTTTGTACCTTCATTAAAATCAAATCAAACCAGTGAAGTTGTATGGAGTAAGTATGACTATTCCTACTTCACCTCTGTCAAAAACAAGGCCCACAGGGATTAGAAAATTTTTACTGAGATCAACAATTTATTATAGAACTGAAATTGTTTTCTAGGTATCCTGTTTTCTCAAAGTCTTTACTTTCTATTAGGCGCATTCAAAGTGAAGCTCGGGGGAGAGTGAAAGGCACTGCTGCTCATTTATTAGGAATAGTGGAAAAGCCACTTGGTTTATCAAAAAAGCAGCTGTTGTGAGAAGTCAGATGACTGGACAACTTTCTTAAATCTCCCCTCTTCTCTGCGATGAGTCATCAGAATAGGTTAAATTTCTACTGAAAATGCTGTACTTTTCCCTCATCTGGTCTATAAATAGCATGTTAAAATAGGGCAGAATCTGTGTTAGAACTAGTTGATAGAAAATAATTTAATAAAGATTAAAAATAATTTGGGGCATATTAAGATGTTCTCATACTTTAACCAAAAACACCAATATTTACTCCTTGTTATACATGCATTGAGAAGGTCTATGGTAACATTAAAAGGAGAAAAAAATAGAATATCTGTTCCAGAAAGGAGTGTAGATAACATGGTCTTCGAAGGGTGTTTAAAAAAATAGGTTTACTGAGGTATAAATGATGTAGGATAAACTGCACATATTTAAAGTGTACAATTTGATAAGTTGTGATATATGCATAGATCTGTGACATCACCACCAAATCAACACAATGAATATATCCATCATCCCTAAAAGTTTCCTCATACTCTTTTGTAATCCTTCTCTTTTATTCCCACCTCTATCCCCAGGCAACCACTGATTTGCTTTCTGTCACTATACCTTAAATTTGCATTAAATTGTGTGTGTCTGTGTGTGTGAGTAAGTGTGTATGTGTGTGTCAGTATGTGTGTGTGTGTGTGTGTGCATCTGATCTAATAAAAGCAGTTTAGGGGCTTCCCTTGTGGTGCAGTGGTTGAGACTCTGCCTGCCAATGCAGGGGACAAGGGTTTGAGACCTGGTCTGGGAAGATCCCACATGCCGCGGAGCAGCTGGGCCCGTGAGCCACAATTACTGAGCCTGCGCGTCTGGAGCCTGTGCTCCGCAACAAGAGAGGCCGCAATAGTGAGAGGTCCGCGCACCGCGATGAGGAGTGGCCCCCGCTTGCCGCAATTAGAGAAAGCCCTCGCACAGAAACGAAGACTCAACACAGCCATAAATAAATAAAAATAAATAAATAAATAAAATATAAAAAAAAAAAACAAATTTGCCAAAGAACACATAACTAATAATTGGCAGCACTAGGGTCCAAAGCATTTAAAAAAAAAAAAAAAAGCAGTTTAAAAAAGCATTTGGAAGCTAATTATGAATTGATAATTTTTTCTTAGAAATGTTAGAAAACTGTGACTTACTTCAGTATCTGTAGCCTTCTTCAGGTCACCCGGGTAACTGAGAAAGAGAATAGATACCATTCTCACTTTCAGATTCTTCAGAATTTATCAACCTCATTTTGTCACAGGACATCCTAGATGTAGGTGACTTAGAATGACAAGTTCAGCTAAAAGCTGTAAACTCTTCTCCTTTGCAACATATTTTGAATCACCTTTCTGCATTAAAAACAAGAATAACAAAAAACCTACAGTCTGTTATAGACATTTGGAGTATTTTCAGAAAAACAGGAGATTTTGAATTTAAACATTGTCCCCAATCACAGGCTCCAGTACTCAAGGGGCCCATCTGGTGATTTTGTCTCCTTGTGAGCTCTCATTATCTTGTAATAAACTATGACCTTTTAAAGTAGGACAGCCATGGATTTCAATCCTAGATCCACCATTAATCCTATACAACCTTGGGAAATTATGGACTAATTTAGCATCTTACTATTGTCACCAAAAGTTAGCCAGAGAAAGACAAATATCATATGATATCACTTATATGTGGAATCTAAAAAAAACGGTACAAATGAACTTATTTACAAAACAGAAATAGAATCACAGATGTAGGAAAAAAACTTCTGGTTACTGGGTGGGGGAGAGGCGGGAGGTATAAATTGCGAGATTGGGATTGACATATATACACTACTATATATAAAATACATAACTAACAAGAACCTACTGTATAGCACAGGGAACTCTACTCAGTACTCTGTAATAACCTATATGGGAATAGAATCTTAAAAGGAGTGGATATATGTCTATGTATAACTGATTCACTTTGCTGTACAGCAGAAACTAACACAACAGAGAGATTGGTTCAAGATGGCGGAGTAGAAGGATGGACGCTCACTCCCCCTTGCAACAGCACTGGAATCGCAACTAACTGCTGAACAATCATCAACAGGAAGACACCGGAATTCACCAAAAAAAGATACCCCGCATCCAAAGACAAAGGAGAAGCTGCAGTGAGATGGTAGGAGGGACGCAATCACAATAAAATCAAATCCCATAACCACTGGGTGGGTGACTCACAAACTGGAGAACAATTATACCACAGAAGTCCCCCAGTGGAGTGAAGGTTCTGAGCCCCACATCAGGCTTACCAAGCTGGGGGTCTGGCAACAGGAGGAGGAATACCCAGAGAATCAGACTTTGAAAGCTAGCGGGATTTGATTGCAGGACTTCGACAGGACTGGGGGAAACAGAGACTCCACTCTTGGAGCGCACACACAAAGTAGTGTGAGCATTGGGACCCAGGGGAAGGGGCAGTGACCCCATAGGAGACTGAACCAGACATACCTGCCAGTGTTGGTGGGTCTCGGGCAGAGGCGGGGGTGGCTGTGGCTCACCGTGGGGAAAAGAACACTGACAACAGAAGTTCTGGGAAGTACTCCTTGGCATGAGCTTTCCTGGAGTCCTCCATTAGCCCCACCAAAGAGCCTGTAGCCTCCAGTGCTGCGTCGCCTCAGGCCAAACAACCAACAGGGAGGGAACTCAGCCCCACCCATCAGCAGACAAGAGGATTAAAGTTTTGCTGAGCTCTGCCCACCAGAGCAACACCCAGCTCTACCCACCACCAGTCCCTCCCATCAGGAAACTTGCACAAGCCTCTTAGATAGCCTCATCCACCAAAGGGCAGACAGCAGAAGCATGAAGAACTACAATCCTGCAGCCTGTGGAACGAAAACCATATTCACAGAGATAGATAAAATGAAAACGCAGAGGGCTATGTACCAGATGAAGGAACAAGATAAAACCCCAGAAAACCAACTAAATCAAGTGGAGATAGGCAACCTTCCAGAAAAATAATTCAGAATAATGACAGTGAAGATGATCCAGGACCTCGGAAAAAGAATGGAGGCAAAGATCAATATGATACAAGAAATGTTTAACAAAGACCTAGAAGAATTAAAGAACAAAGACCTAGAAGAATTAAAGAACAAACAGAGATGTACAATACAATAAATGAAATGAAAAATACACTAGAAGGAATCAATAGCAGAATAACTGAGGCAGAAGAACGGATAAGTGACCTGGAAGACAGAATGGTGGAATTCACTGCCACAGAACAGAATAAAGAAAAAAGAAAGAAAAGAAATGAAGACAACCTAGGAGACCTCTGGGACAACATTAAACACACTCACATTCGCATTATAGGGGTCCCAGAAGGAGAAGAGAGAGAGAAAGGACCCGAGAAAATATTTGAAGAGATTATAGTCAAAAACCTCCCTAAAATGGGAAAGGAAATAGCCACCCAAGTCCAGGAAGTGCAGAGAGTCCCAGGCAGGATAAACTCAAGGAGAAACACAGCGAGACACACAGTAATCAAATTAACAAAAATTACAGACAAAGAAAAATGATTAAAAGCAACAAGGGAAAAATAACAACATACAAGGGAACTCTCATAAGGTTAACAGCTGATGTCTCAGCAGAAACTCTACAAGCCAGAGGGAGTGGCATGATATAGTTAAAGTGATGAAAGGGAAGAACCTACAACCAAGATTACTCTACCTGGCAAGGATCTCATTCAGATTTGATGGAAAATCAAAAGCTTTACAGACAAGCAAAAGCTAGGAGAATTCAGCACCACCAAACCAGCTCTACAACAAATGCTAAAGGAACATCTCTAAGTGGGAAACACAAGATAAGAAAACGAGCTACAAAAACAAACCCAAAACATTTAAGAAAATGGTAAAAGGAACATACATATCGATAATTACTTTAAATGTGAATGAATTAAATGCTCCAACCAAAAGACACAGGCTCGCTGAATGGATACAAAAACAAGACTCATATATATGCTGTCTACAAGAGACCCACTTCAGACCTAGGAACACATACAGGCTGAAAGTGAAGGGATGGAAAACGATATTCCATGCAAATGGAAATCAAAAGAAAGCTGAAGTAGCAATACTCATATCAGATAAAATAGACTTTAAAATAAAGAATGTTACAAGAGACAAGGAAGGACACTACATACATAATGATCAAGGGATCAATCCAAGAAGAAAATATAACAATTATAAATATATATGCACCCAACACAGGAGCACCTCAATACATAAGGCAAATGCTAACAGTTATAGAAGAGGAAATCGACAGTAACACAATAATAGTGGGGGACTTTAACACCTCACTTATACCAACGGACAGATCATCCAGACAGAAAATTAATAAGGAAACACAAGCTTTAAATGACACAATAGACCAGATAGATCTAATTGATATTTATAGGACATTCCATCCAAAAACAGCAGATTACACTTTCTTCTCAAGTGTACATGGAACATTCTCCAGGATAGATCACATTTCGGGTCACAGATCAAGCCTCAGTAAATTTAAGAAAACTGAAATCTTATCAAGCATCTTTTCCGACTAGAACACTATGATATTAGAAATAAATTACAGGGAAAAAAATGTAAAAAACACAAACACAAGGAGGTTAAAGAATACATTACTAACTAACTAAGAGATCACTGAAGAAATCAAGCGTGAAATAAAAAAATACCTAGAGACAAATGACAACGAAAACACGATAATCCAAAACCTATGGGATGCAGCAAAAGCAGTTCTACAAGGGAAGTTTACAGCAATACAAGCCTGCCTCAAGAAACAACAAACATCTCAAATAAACAATCTAACCTTACACCTAAGGGAACTAGAGAAAGAAGAACAAACAAAACCCACAGTTAGTAGAAGGAAAGAAATCATAAAGATCAGAACAGAAATAAATGAAATAGAAAGAAAGAAAACAGTTGCAAAGATCAATAAAACTAAAAGCTGGTTCTTTGAGAAGATAAACAAAATTGATAAACCTTTAGCCAGACTCATCAAGAAAAAGGGGGAGAGGACTCAAACCAATAAAATTAGCAATGAAAAAGGAGAAGTTACAACAGACACCACAGAAATACAAAGCAAAAGGAGACTACTACAAGCAACTCTATGCCAATAAAATGGACAACCTGGAAGAAATGGACAAATTCTTAGAAAGCTATAACCTTCCAAGACTGAAGCAGGAAGAAATAAAAAATATGAACAGACCAATCACAAGTAATGAAATGGAAACTGTGATTAAAAAACTTCTAGCAAACAAAAGTCCAGGACCAGATGGCTTCACAGATGAATTCTATCAAACATTTAGGGAAGAGCTAACACCCATCCTTCTCAAACTCTTCCCAAAAATTGCAGAGGAAGGAACACTCCTGAACTGATTCTACAAGGCCACCATCACCCTGTTACCAAAACCACACAAAGATCCTACAAAAAAAGAAAATTACAGACCAATATCACTGATGAATATAGATGCAAAAATCCTCAACAAAATACTAGCAAACAGAATCCAACAGCACATTAAAAGGATCATACCCCATGATCAAGGGAGATTTATCCAAGGAATACAAGGATTCTTCAATGTACGCAAATCATTGTGATACACCATATTAACAAACTGAAGAATAAAAACCGTATGATCATCTCAATAGATGCAGAAAATGCTTGTGACAAAATTCAACACTGATTTCTGATAAAAACCCTTCAGAGAGTGGGCATAGGGGGAACCTATCTCAACATCATAAAGGCCATATACAACAAACCCACAGCAAACATCATTCTCAATGATGAAAAACTGAAAGCACTTCCTCTAAGATCAGGAACAAGACAAGGATGTCCACTCTTGCCACTCTTATTAAACATAGTTTTGGAAGTCCTAGCCACAGCAATCAGAGAAGAAACAGAAATAAAAGGAATACAAATTGGAAATGAAGAAGTAAAACTGTCACTGTTTGCAGGTGACATGATACTATACATAGAGAATCCTAAAGATGCCACCAGAAAACTACTAGAGCTAATCAATGAATTTGGTAAAGTTGTAGGATACAAAATTAATGCACAGAAATCTCTGGCATTCCTATACACTAACAACAAATGTCTGAAAGAGAAATTAAGGAAACAATCCCATTCACCATTGCAACAAAAAGAATAAAATACCTAGGAATAAACCTACCTAAGGAGGCAAAAGACCTATACTCAGAAAACTATAAAACACTGATGAAAGAAATGAAAGATAGCATAAAGATATGGAGAGATATACCATGTTATTGGATTGGAAGAATCAATATTGTGAAAATGACAATACTACCCAAAACAATCTACAGATTCAGTGCAATCCCTATCAAATTACCAATGACAACCCTCACAGAATTAGAACAAAAAATTTTACAGTCTGTATGGAAACACAAAAGACCCCGAATAGCCAAAGCAATCTTGAGAAAGAAAAACAGAGCTGGAAGAATCAGGCTCCCCAACTTCAAACTGTAATACAAAGGTACAGTAATCAAGACAATGTGGTACTGGCACAAAAACAGAAATATACATCAGTGGAACAGGATAGAAAGCCCAGAGATAAACCCACACACCTATGGTCAACTAATCTATGACAAAGGAGGCAAGGATATACAATGGACAAAAGACAACCTCTTCAATAAGTGGTGCTGGGAAAATTAGACAGCTACATGTAAAAGGATTAAATTAGAACACTCCCTAAAACCACACACAAAAATAAACTCAAAATGGATTAAAGACCTAAATCTAAGACTGGACACTATAAAACTCTTAGAGGAAAACATAGGAAGAACACTCTGACATAAATCACAGCAAGATATTTTTTGACCCACCTCCTAGAGTAATGGAAATAAAAACAAAAATAAACAAATGGGACCTAATGAAACTTAAAAGCTTTTGCAAAGCAAAGGAAACCATAAACAAGACGAAAAGACAACCCTTAGAATGGGATAAAATATTTGCAAACGAATCAACAAAGGATTAATCTCCAAAATATATAAACAGCTCATACAGCTCAATAGTAAAAAAACAAACAACCCAATCAAAAAATGGGCAGAAGACCTAAATAGACATTTCTCCAAAGAAGATATACAGACTGCCAACAAACACATGAAAGGATGCTCAACATCACTAATCATTAGAGAAATGCAAGCCAAAACTACAATGAGGTATCACCTCACACCGGTTACAATGCACATCATCAGAAAATCTACAAACAACAAATACTGGAGAGGGTGTGGAGAAAGGGAACCCTCTTGCACTGTTGGTGGGAATGTAAATTGATACAGTCACTACGGAGAACAGTATGGAGGTTCCTTAAAAATCTAAAAATAGAACTACCATATGACCCAGCAATCCCACTACTGGGCATATACCCTGAGAAAACCATAATTCAAAAAGACACATGCACCCCAATGTTCACTGCAGCACTATTTACAATAGCCAGGACACAGAAGCAACATAATTGCCCATCGACAGACGAATGGTTAAAGAAGTTGTGGTACATATATACAATGGAATATTACTCAGCCATAATAAGGAATGAAACTGGGTCATTTGTAGAGATGTGGATGGACCTAGAGACTGTCATACTGAGTGAAGTAAGTCAGAAAGAGAAAAACAAATATCGTATATTAATGTATATATGTGGAATCTAGAAAAATGGTACAGATGAACCAGTTTGCAAGGCAGAAATAGAGACACAAATGTAGCGAACAAACATATGGACACCAAGGGGGGAAAGCGGGGGTTGGGGGGCTGTTGGTGGTGGGATCAACTGGGAGATTGGGATTGACATATATACACTAATATCTATAAAATAGATAACTAATAAGAACCTGCTATATAAAAAAATTAAATTCAAAAAAAAAAAAACCAGACACACTAAGTACAGGTGAGGATGTGGAGAAACTGGAACCCTCATACACTGTTGGTGGGAATGTGTAGCCACTTCTTAAAAGTCTGCAGTTCCTCAAATGGTTAAACAGTTACTATATGACAAGAAATGCCACTCTTAGGTATACATCTAAGAGATATGAAAACATTAAGTCCACACAAAAACATGTACATGAGTGCTTATAGTAGCATTCTTTATAAAATCCAAAAGATAGAAGCAACCCCACTGTCTATAAACTGATGAATGGATAAATAAAATATGGCACATCCATACAATGGAAAATTATTCAGCAATAAGAAGGAATAAGTAATAATATAGGCTATAACAAGGATGAACCTTGAAAACATTATGCTAAGTGAAAGAAGCCAGTCACAATAGACCACATATTGTTATTATTTCATTCATGTAAAATGTCCAAATGCATAGAGAGAAAAAGTAGATAATAAAAAATAAATTATAAAAAGAAACTAACACAACATTGTAAATCAACTATACTCCAATAAAAATTAATTTAAAAACATAAATAAAACCATATGCTTTATGTTAGAGACCATTTAATGACTTTGGAGAATTTAGAATAGATAAAAAACCATAAATAGTTTAAAAAAAAACCCCAAAAACATAAAAACCAAATATCTATCACAGAAAAACACTGTGCAACTCCAAAGAATCCTACCCAATCTGCAAATATACCCAATAACAAACAATAAAATAATCTAAGACAAAAGGAAATCGAGGGTGTCAGTAGATAAGAAATTACCCACTGTAAAGGAAAACAGGAGGGGGCAAACAGGCCGAGGCTCCTGTGGGCTGTTTACTGATGGTTTGACATTGCTCTTTAAGGTAGCTGCCCAGTATAGAACACAACAGTTCCATCTAGATTTCCTCCTTTAACTTTTATCATAACTAAAATAACAATCACTAAAATAAATTACATTTGGGTAACAAGCTTTATAAACATAAAGATTTCTCACTAAAGAGGGATTATAAATCACAAAACACATTAATTTAGTCAATTTTACCTTTCCGGAACATTCTGTATTTTGAATAAATACTAAAGTACAATGCAGTTGGTAGAGTTATGATTATTCAAACACCACTGATTGCTAATAGTTTTTAATTTTGAAAAATTTCCCAACTTTTTAGTTTGTCAAATTGAACACCCAAAGAATACAGTACAGGAAAAGATAACCTTTAATTTAGAAATAACTGACAGTCCATTGACATTTCATATCCCTTCCTAAAGTATCTGTCAAATATTCTCACTTTGTCCTTCCTCAGTAATCACTAGGAGGGGTCTGTTAACTGGGAAGACAAGAGGTGCATACCAGAACGGATGACAATGTGACCTTTAGAGGACAGTCATGGATTTCATCCTCAGCTTCGTCATTCATCCTGATGATGCTGGAAAATGTTTCTTCAATTTCAAAATGCAAAGGACTCTTTCATTGGCTCTTGTGATGAATAATTGACATAATGCATATAAAGTAGTGAGTATATATGTTCGTTGAGAAAAAATTACACAGAGAATGACTTAAGGTTTTTAGATTGTGACACACACACTATTGTGAACTAGAGCAGACTGGTTCAAACTTTTTTTTTTTTTTAATTTATTTATTTAATTTATTTATTTTTGGCTGTGTTGGGTCTTCGTTTCTGTGCGAGGGCTTTCTCTAGTTGTGGCAAGTGGGGGCCACTCTTCATCGCGGTGCACGGGCCTCTCACTATCGTGGCCTTTCCTGTTGCGGAGCACAGGCTCCAGACGCGCAGGCTCAGTAGTCGTGGCTCACGGGCCTAGTTGCTCCGCGGCATGTGGGATCTTCCCAGACCAGGGCTTGAACCCGTGTCCCCTGCATTAGCAGGCAGACTCTCAACCACTGCGCCACCAGGGAAGCCCTGGTTCAAACTTTTAAAAACAGATTCTAGGGAGGGCCTCTCTCTCTCTCCCCCGCCCCTCCCTCTCACTCCTTCCCTCCTTCACTCCTTCTTTCTTCTCATCTACTTCTCACCCTCCATTTCACTTCCCTTTCTGTATTGATAAGTACCCTACACAGTGAACACTGAAATTCCTTTTCCAGCTATTAATGGATAAATGGCTAGACACATTCAGGGTAGTTTTTTTTTTTTTTTTTTTTTATTTATTTATTTATTTATGGCTGTGTTGGATCTTCGTTTCTGTGCAAGGGCTTTCTCCAGTTGCGGCAAGCGGGGGCCACTCTTCATCGCGGTACGCGGGCCTCTCACTATTGCAGCCTCTCCTGTTGCGGAGCACAGGCTCCAGACGGGCAGGCTCAGTAATTGTGGCTCATGGGCCCATTTGCTCCGCGGCATGTGGGATCTTCCCGGACCAGGGCTCGAACCCATGTCCCCTACACTGGCAGGCAGATTCCCAACCACTGCGCCACCAGGGAAGCCCAGGGTAGTTTTAAAATTAGAAATTATCTTTTCATTATCAGGTAACTGTAGATGCCTTTAATTTTGACATTAAAATGTGTGGAAGATTTATTAAGATCTTTTTTCTGGCCACGCACATAAAAAGATTCAACACAATATTTACCCTCTTGTCACCAGTGCTTCAATCTATTCATATAATACAGATACTTCTCACTTACTTTCCATAGTGATGCCAATATAAGTCATGTAATTTTTTTAAATTTATTTATTTTATTTATTTATTTTTGGCTGCGTTGGGTCTTCGTTGCTGCGCGCAGGCTTTCTGTAGTTGCGGTGAGCGGGGGCTACTCTTCATTGCAGTGCACAGGCTTCTCATTGCGGTGGCTTCTCTTGTTGTGGAGCACAGGCTCTAGGCACGCGGGCTTCAGTAGTTGTGGCACGCAGGCTCAGTAGTTGTGGTGCACGGGCTTAGTTGCTCCACGGCATGTGGGATCTTCCCGGACCAGGGCTCAAACCCGTGTCCCCTGCATTGGCAGGCAGATTCTTAACCACTGCGCCACCAGGGAAGCCATATAATGTTTTAAAAATAACAAAATTCAGTATTAAGCAAAGTAGGTTATTAGGAAATACTTAGTACAACTCTCATTGTACAGATAATGAAAAGACTTCCAAATGGGTGGCTCTTAATACCCTTTTTGATTCTTTTATTGTTTTTAAGATAATTCCAGAAGAAATGCGAGACAGATGTGTGTTCCATGTACCATCCTGAACTAGATGAATTCATATAATCTTCTACTCATAATTTCGTTGGAAGGACAACGCATCCACTAACATAATCTGAAAATCATTAGACCACATACCTATTCCTGCTTCCAAAATGCTATATCATCGGTTGTTTTTCATGGGTCTGGCATCTCTCTCCCGCTGGCTACTGTGAATTCTCCTACTTTATAGGGAGCCCTGAGAATAATTCTTCCAGACAATCATTAAAGTTGTTCATTAAAAGTTGTTCATTAATAAATGCATGTTTATCAAAATAGAAATGCAGCCAGAAGCTTCCTTCTGCTTTCTATTCCCAGCTGTTCAAGTTAAAAATGACTGAAGATACGGCTGATTTAGTATTTTTACTTTCAAGTCAACTTTTGGTGATTGGGTAGGAGCCCTGGGGGCACTAGTAATATTCTATTTCTTATAGGAATGGTAGTTTTCATGATTATGTTCATTTTTTAAAAATTCACATACAAAAAATTCACTTCTCTGAACACTTACAATTTATGTACTCTTTGCATGTATATTTTACTTTGATAAAATTTAAAATTAAAAAAATTGTTTTAAAAAGAAAATAAAATTATATAACATTAAAATTTTTAAATGTGCTTTTCAAGAAGTTATCTGGTTTAGAAAAATCACAGGAGATAACTGAAAAGATAAATGTGCTTACATGAAAGTGAGAAATATTTTACTGGATAAGTTTTAGAATATTAACTCTAATTTGGCCAGTGAAAGTACATCAAGGGAAACACATTGTGCTTTTTAAATTAAAAGAAATTAGTTCATTTCTATCTTTTATATAAATGTTAAATAAACATTAAAATAATTATGTAGGTCTATAAAGAGTGATATGGGAAGAATTCCAAGAGTTATTAAGTAAAAAAAGTAAGTTGCAAAGAGGTGTATACTGCATGACCTATTTGGGGATTTTGTTTCTAGTTTTTCTAAGTAGGTTAGTTTTTGCCTTACTTTGAACTTTATATAAATGAAACTATAAAGCATGATTCTTGTATGTCAGTAAAGAAATACAAATGTTACCAAATGCAGGGAAGAATAAGATCAAGTGAAATATTCCCAAAACTGTAAGTGGAATTCATATTTGATGACTGAGATAATGAGAGATTTTCCATCACTATACTATATAGTTTCATAATATTTTCTTATGACTGTGCATTGATTTGATAATCAGGAGAAAGAATTCCAGCTCTTTCGTGTTAGAAGTTTTCTCATTTATTCTGGCACTTGGGGATTTCTCTTTCTCTTACTGAGCAGAGCTATGAACATATATAATTCTTTACAAATACTTTAACCACCATTTCTATTTGCTTTTCATGAAAAGAGGTTCCACATTAGAACTGAGTGTCCTATTTATTTTCTGTCTTTCCAGTATAGCAAAAGTTCTGTTCCCTCTGAAGATACTCTTTTTCTAGTAATGTTAGATTTTTGTTTCTTTTCTTATATCTGCTCTCTTCCTTTGTAACAAAGGAAATTGTGCCGGGAGAAGAAGTAGAAATATGTTTCAGGCTATCACCTTGATTTAATGGCCCATAATATTTATTAAATTCACTGACTGTATCTAAATTCCTGGGGTGAGCCCTAGAGAAACAAGATGAGACAGATTGTGTGGTTGTGAAGATATGGAAAAAGAAGAGCTGAAGAACTACATTCATTGACCAGATTTTCACATGCAGGTCACAGTGCAAAGTGCTATAAATTACTACATTTTATCCTTACAAAAATCCTATGATATAGATTTTATTCTCTTTATTGGTTTTGTTTAGTTTTGCAGACAGCTGTAACAAATGATCACCAACTTGGTGGCTCAAAACAACAGAAATTTATTCTCCAGAGTTGTGGAGGCTAGCAGTCCAAAGTCAGTAGCACATGTCGCAAAATCAAGGTGTCAAGAGGGCCATACTTTCTCCAGAGGCTCTGGAGGAAAATCTATTTCTGGCCTATTCCAGCATTTGGCAGCTGCTAGCATTCCTTGGCTTACAGCCATATCACTCCAATCTTTAAGGTCAGCATCTTCACATCTCTTTATGCTCCATCTTCACATTGTATTCTCTCTGTTTCAGATTTCCCTCTGTCTCTTTATTACAAGGATACTAG
Source organism: Balaenoptera borealis (assembly GCF_965194805.1). Classification (NCBI taxonomy): domain Eukaryota; kingdom Metazoa; phylum Chordata; class Mammalia; order Artiodactyla; family Balaenopteridae; genus Balaenoptera; species Balaenoptera borealis. The sequence goes on along the minus strand of NC_138867.1, from coordinate 109,951,510 downwards.
TGTTTGTCTTTAGGGCTCATCCTTTTTTTCTTTCCAATTTCTCCCTTTGGGGATAGTAATGTCTATAATATGGTTGTCCCACCATCGTATTTTGGAAGCAGATAATCTGTCTGACTGCACGGATTCATAGCTGAAGAGGAATTTTGCCTCCAGATGAACCATACTTCAAGTCTCACCCATTATCTGATTTAGATGATACTTAGGTGAAATTTTGGACTTTGAGTTGATACTGGAATTGATTACGACTTTTGGGGTTATTGAAATCAGGTGACTGTATTTAGCATGTTACAAGAACATGAATTTGGAGGGCTGGAGGGTGGAATGTTATGGGATGAACTGTGCCCCCACTTGGACCACAGTCATACATTAAAATCCTAATCTCCAGTACCTGAGAAAGTGACTGCATTTAAAAATAGGGTCTTTATGGAGAGGACCCAAATGTCCATCAACTGATGAATGGGTAAATGAAATGTGGTCCTTCCATTCAATGGACTATGATTAGCCAACAAAAGGAATGAAATACGGATACAGGCTCAACATGGATGAACCTCGAAAACATTACGTTCAGTGAAAGAAGTAAATTTTACAATTTACATAAATTGTAAAATTCCATTTACAAAAGTGTCCAGGATAGGTAAATCCATAATTGTAGAGAGTACCTCTGTGGTTGCCAGGTGCTGGGGGACCTAGTGGGATGGCACTGACTGCTAGTGGCTATGGCTCCCTTTTTGGGGACAAAATGTTCTAAACTTAGATTATGGTAATGGTTGCACACCACTTTGTAAATATGCTAAAACCACTGAATTGTACACTTTAAGCAGGGAGCTTTCGGGCATGTAAACTGTATCTCAATAAAATTGTTTAACAAATAAAAAAAATAGGGTCTTTGAAGATGTAATTAAGTTGAAATGAGGTTATTAGTTTATGCCCTAATCCAATATGATTAGTATCCTCACAAAAAGAGGAAATTAGGACACAGACACACACAGAGTGAAGACCATGTGAGAAGACAGGGAGAAGATAGTCATCTATGAGCCCCAAGGAGAGAGACCTCAGACCTTGGATAGTAGCCTCCAGCACTGTGAGAAAATAAGTTTCTGTTGTTTAAGCAACTCAGTCTGTTGCCCTTTGTTATGGCAGCCCCAGTAAACTACTACACCCCATCTCAAGATCCTAACATAATCATATCTGCAAAGTCTCTGCCATGTAAGATAATATTTACAGGATCTGTATATTAGGACCTGATAGTTTTGAAGGGCAATTTTTCAGCTGATCACACTTTCATTTTACAAATGAAGAAATAGAGTTTGAGAGGTTCAGAACAACTGGCTTTACATTATCTATTTATAGTTTAAGGCAAGATTTAACAAAAATATAGGACACATAAAAACTAGTGTATTAAATCAACAATGGTACTTTCACAGTGCCATGCTCCACTTCCACTCCCGTCAAGAATGGAAAACTGAAATTATAGCAGATATTAATAGAGGGTAAGTAGTAAGAGAATATTTTATTTTTCTTGTATGTTATCTGAGGTATATAAGATCATTTTGAAATAGCAATTAATAGTATTTGTTGACAATACAGTGACCAGAAAAAGGATCAAAAAGCAAAACATTGGTAACAACCTATGGATCCCACAGTTGTGAATGTAGATACCTGTAGAGAATTGAGCACAAAGGTAAAAGTAAGACGCAAAGGAAATTCCAGTTCCAGAATCCTGTGAGCATGTGTATTCCCAACCCTTTTCTACAGTTTTTCAAAAATACGTTTTAAAATATCAATATGATTAATATGAGACATTGTGTAGCTTTTTCTTTTAAGAAGTTATTCCTTTTCAACACATTTGAAAAATTAAATTTGCTCACACATCTATCCTCCACCATGTAAAAACAATTAAAAATTCTTTCACTTAAAAAGAAATAAAATCAGTTCTATGAAAATGACAGATAATTTGGCAGCAAGCTTCAGTAGCTCAGAGAATTGTTACACTTTATGAACTGTATTTTCAATTATTATTGAAAACTGTTCAAGCTTGCAATTTGAATTCTCTCATGCCTGACCTAAAGTTTTTGTTTTGAGCCCACAGGACTATGCTAATTTATGAGTTGTGAAGAATTTACTGGAAATTCATTTCAATTTTTATAAGCAGCAACCTGAGGACCTTTGAATTCCTCCTATCTAGAACTAGCATCACTAATCAGTGATATCTGGCCATTGCCAAATCTCCATGAACTACTTATAAGCACGTTTTAATCCATTTCAGAGGAATTTTTTCTTGGCTTTGTTAATCCTACATACTTTGGTTTTCTGATTTCCTCCCTCCATAAACTCCACTCTCCTTTCTGTCTTATTCTTTTGTGTTAGTTGAGACAATCCACTGTTGGACTATTCATCATCCTCCTCCTTCCCCAGAACAGCAGCACCTTAACTCATGTCTCCTATCAAGCCATAAGTTATGTCAAACATAACTTACATGAAGCACAAGTTAAAATGTCAAGCACAGTAATATTAAAAAAAAAAATGTTATTTAAAAAGCCTATGTTTGGGCTTCCCTGGTGGTGCAGTGGTTGAGAATCTGCCTGCTAATGCAGAGGACACGGGTTCGAGCCCTGGTCCGGGAAGATCCCACATGCCGCGGAGCAACTAAGCCCGTGCGCCACAACTACTGAGCCTGCGCGTCTGGAGCCTGTGCTCCGCAACAAGAGAGGCCGCGATAGCGAGAGGCCCGCGCACCGCGATGAAGAGTGGCCCCCACTTGCCACAACTAGAAGAAAGCCCTCGCACAGAAATGAAGACCCAACACAGCCAAAAACAAATAAATAAATAAATAAATAATTTTTTAAAAGCCTATGTTTTGCCTTCATTTAGCTGATTATCAATCTTGGCTCAGCTCCACAAACTAGCCCTGCTTCTTTGGACAAGACACTGAAACTTTCTGGAATCCACTGTCAATATTTATAAAATTATTAAGTATGACTATATGTTTATGTACTTGTCAGTTCTGTGACTCTTATCTAACCATCTAAGAATTATTTGATAAATATTGTATAGTTTCCCTGTGTATAATACTGTATGAATTACCTTAAAGATAAAAATATTTTGTGCTAAAAAAAAGAAAAAATTTGTGCTTATATTTGTCACAGCATTAGTATAAAAATAGTTAAGAGGCAATATAACAAAATACCTTTCAAAATATTACTTGTTGAAGAACGCAGATAATAAGTATCATCTTTTCAAAGTACTAGAGATCAAACCATACTGGCAAGGTCAAGAAGACTTCCAGAAAAATATAATTTGAATTAAATGACTTATCTATACATTCATCCACACATTTATCAATTAAATAAATATTTACTGAGCCCTGGGGCAGATGCTGGGGACATAGAAATCTCTGTCCTCAAGATTCTTAGTAGAATTTTACTAGGGATAAAGAAACATGGAAAAAGAAAATGCAACATTTTTATAGGTGCTACAAGCATTTGCGTAAAAATGGTCATAGAGAAAGACTATAGTTCATTCTGTTTGGAACATGGAGGAGGTAAGGTCATTTGGTTTTAAATGCCAGGTTATCAACCTTAGCTAGCTTAAGTTAAAAATGAAGGATTGATGATGAGGATCAAGGAGGTCTCCAGTGTTCATAAATGAAAATGCAGCTTGGATTCTGGAAGGAATGGGAACCAAAAGCTAAAAAATGGTGTCAGGATTCTCTCTAGTTCTTGTGCCAGTTTCTGTCTACACATGAAAATATTCAGTAATAAGGTGAAGTTAGGTGAAGATTTAAACCATTAGAGTAGTTAACATCGGAATGAGAGGATGTGACGACTCCAGATTCAATCCCAAGTTTGGTTTGTAGTTATTTGGAGCATGTTCTTATCTACCAACATTGGGCAAGCTTAAGTGTAAATATAGTAAGTTCAGTGCAGCATTTATTGAGGTTAAAGTCACTGTGGAGCTTCTAAGTAGAGCTAACCGATAAGCATGAGGATATGTGGAAATGGAACTCAACAAAAAGGACACTTACAAGCAGATTCATTGAACTTAGTTTTTCACAGATGATGGCAGGGTATACTTTGGAAATAAAAATGAGAGGCATTGTGTACAAGCGTAGAGTTAGGAATGATTATTATATGCCTCTATGGCTTTGGAGAAGGAAGTCTGAATGATAAAAAAATGGAGAGACCAATGTGAAGTGACTTAATGAAAGAAATGTTTTATTATTTTTTTCATGTATATAAAGTTCACATATGTGAATTTTACCTTCTCAGCAGCAACCATGTTTTCATTATATGACATATTGCTCGAATTGGTGTTAGTGTTCAATAAATATTTGATGACTAAATGAATGAAATAACACTTCAAGATCAGGGATTAACAATGTGTTAAGGGGGGCTTCCCTGGTGGCGCAGTGGTTGAGAATCTGCCTGCCAATGCAGGGCACACGGGTTCGAGCCCTGGTCTGGGAAGATCCCACACGCCGCGGAGCAACTGGGCCCGTGAGCCACAATTACTGAGCCTGCGCGTCTGGAGCCTGTCCTCTGCAACAAGAGAGGCCGCGATGGTGAAAGGCCCGCGCACCGCAATGAAGAGTGGTCCCCACTTGGCACAACTAGAGAAAGCCCTCGCACAGAAACGAAGACCCAACACAGTCATAAATAAATTAATTAATTAATTAATAAAAAACAAACAAACAAACAAAAAAACGTGTTAAGGAAAATGTTGCATTTGAAACAAGACTGTTTTGTCTGAGTGGCTTTGTTTGTGTTTATCATTTCAGTGGATGACTAATTGATAAGAGGCACTGAGCTAATAATACTGCTTATGGTGGTAGAAAAAATGGAGTCCATAATATTGAGCAAAAGCCTTGTGTAATCAGACAACGGATTACCTAAAAGTAATGCTTGCTTTTTATAGCTAAACATTTTGAACTATACAAATACGTTTAACATTTGAAGCTTATACAGAAAAAATGACCATGTCATTCCAAGTCTAAAACTCTCTAGCCCTAACCTGCTGAAATGAAAGATTTTGTAACTTGATATTTGCTCTTCTAAATTTGCTTAAGAACATAATTATATTGAACAGATGAGGCTGAAGCTGCTTAGTTTCAGCATGCCATGTTTTCAATCCTGATCATCAGGACACATGTCTCTGATAAGAGATTTATTAGCAACCACTGAAAAGGAGGGTGATTGCCCAGACAATTAGCAAAGGTGACATTTTTGGGCTTTACCTGATAGACTACCTAGTTCATGAAGTGAAAGAATCAAGATCGTAAAATACCTCAAAACTAATCTACAGATTTAACGAGATCACATTCAAAATCTTAGCAAGTCTTTTTGTGGAAACTAACATGAAATTTCTAAAATTTATATGGAAATATGAAGAGCTAAGGCTAACAAAGATATGTATTTATTTATTTATGATTTGTTTGTTTTTATTAAAATATAGTGGACATATATTATCATGTTAGTTTCAGGTGTACTATATAGTGAGTTTACATTTGCATACATCAGGAGGTGATCACCACGAGAAGTCTAGTAACCACCTGTCCCCATACAAAGTTACTATAATATTACTGACCAAATTCCTTATGCTGTATATTATAGCCTTATACCTTATTTATTTTAAAACTGGAGGTTTGTACCCCTTAATCCCCCTTACCTATTTTGTCCCCCCTCCTTTCCAGCACCACCCATTTGTTTTCTATAACTATGAGTATGTTTTTATTTTGTTTTGTTTGCTTTGTTTTTTAGATTCCACATATAAGTGAGATCATACAATATTTATCTTTCTCTGTCTGACTTATTTCAACTAGCATAATAACCTCTAGGTCCGTCCATGTTGTCACAGATGGCAAAATTTCATATTTTTTAGTCAGGTTGTTTGTTTTCTCAATGTTGAATTGTGTGAGTCTTCTGTATATTTTTAATATTAACTCCTTAATAGATATATCATTTGCAAACATCTTCTCCCGCTTAGTAGGGTAAGCAAAGACATTCTTGAAGGAGAACAAAATTAAAGATGTATGCTACCTAATAGCTAGTATTAAAATAAAGCCACACTATTTAAAAATTTTTTGTTATTTCAATGAGGATGGTCAAATTGACCAATGGAACAAAATAGATTCTGGTGATTAATATATTTAAGGACATTCAATTTATGATAAAGGTGGCACTGCAAAACAATGAAGCAAGTAAATTTTTTTTTAAAAAGTCTTGGCCAAGTGTATATTTAAATAGAAAAATGAAAACTTACCCATTCCTCATACTATATAAGTCAATTGCAGGGGAACTGTAAATCTAAATAAGAAAGATAAAACAATAATGCATCTAGAAAATAACATATACAAATAACTTATTGACTTTTAGATAACTAAAAATTTCTTAAACAGGTCACACAAAGCACAAAACAGACAACAATAATGACTGATAAGCTGAACTACGTTAAAATTAGGGAAATCTGTTCATCAAAAGCCACCCTTAAGAATGAAAAGTCAAGCTGCATAATGGGAGAAGATATTTGTAAAACATACAATCCATAACAATCTTTTATCCAACCACAGAAAGAACTCAACAGTGAATATGAAAAAAAGATGGACAACCCAATAAAAGAAGAGGAAAATATGTGAACAGATACTTTACAAAAGAACATGATAAAATGGCCAATAAACATATGAAAGAGTGCTCAAAATAGTTAGTCATCAAGAATTATAATTAAAATCCAAATGAAATACCCCTTTACACCTACTGTAATGGCTAAAATTTTAAAATACTGAAAAATATTCGTAAACACATCAAGCAACAGAAAATTTCCTACACTGTTGCTGGAAATGTAAATTAGTACAATTAACTATCAATTCTGCTTGACAGAATCTAAAGTTGAGCATATAACATAACCCATAATCTGACAATTTCATTCATAATTAAACAGCCAAAAGAAACAGGTACATGTGTGGTGAAAAGACAAATACCAGAATATTCATAGCAGCATTATTCATACTGGAATGAATAAACTAGAATTCATTCATAAAATAGAATATGATCCAGTGATGAAAATGCATAGACTGCTGCCACTTGGAGCAATTTGGAAAAACTCACACATATAATATAAGCAAAAGAGGTAAGACAAAAAATATACACCATATGATTTTATTGATATAAAGTTTAGAACTAATCTTTGGTGTCAGATGTCAAAATACAAGAATAAACTTGAGGAATGGAGAAGGGTTATTAGTGACTAAGAAGGGCCAGGGAGTTTGTGGAGTGCAGATAATGTTCTATTTCAAAATCTAGTTTATAAATGCATGAATGTGTTCATTTTTTCATACTTCTGATAACTCAAGCTTTGTGACATTTAAGGAAATCAATTGAATGTTCATGAAGCAATCTGGCCAGCAGAACACAAATTATGCTTATTGGCTATTAGGCCTTCTGGGTCAAAAAACCTTTTGCGTACTCAGCGGGCAATGGAGGGCCCCATATTGATGACTGTATTACAAAGGAATACATTTATTATTTATAAGTAAAATAAGCACACTACATACCCATTTACATTTCATGCCTAGTGGAATTGAGAATGATTTGTTACCATCACCACCATCATCAATTTGATGTATTTGAACTGTTAAAGACTTAGATCAATTAATTTCAGAAAGGTTTCCTAAGGTTATTGACTCAAACATGATGAATAAATTGAGTACATGGACTTTTGATTGCTCCTATTTCTAGGAAGTTTCTAAAGAGTAATTCTTAAATATATTTTCAGCTAGTGTTGCCACCATTAGGTAGTTTTAAAAAATGTTTTAGGTTCTATCATTGACCATTAAACATCATTTTCATACCAGCATTTAGATACTTTAACAATCTTTTTACATGGAGGAGATGTTTTTAGTGATAGAGAAAAAGAGAAGCAAGACAGAATAAAGGAAAAAAAAAACACTTTAAGGCAAAAATTCTAAATTATACTTAAAAAAATAGAAAAAGAATATACACCAAAATGATATATCTCATTGGTAAAACTATGAGCTTTTAAATTTTTTTCATTTTGCTTGCAGTATATTTTCTAATTTTCTTAATGAACATGTATCATTAACTAGTTATGTAATAATAAAACATTCTAAAGGTTATAGAGCTAAATACACACGTGGTTGTTTACTGGCATTTGATTCAATGTTGAGAAAACTCTCAGTACAAAGAAAGAAACCTTACAGTTCAGTGTACCTACTGGCCCAGTGATCCCAATACATTTGTGCTTTTTGACTCACAGGAACCAAGGAAAATAAAGTTAAAGAGAGTTCACACAATCTGCCCTTACATACTTGCAAACTGTGTCCTGTAGAAAGGTTGCCTGCATATTGTGCCTCCCAAAATGACAGAAGAGTTTTTAGTTATCCTCTCTTTTCCAGTAAGCAATCTGACATGCAGTTAGTTTGAACGCTAGTTATTTTGATGTGCTCGTTTGCTATTTTAAAATGGGGAAATTTAAAGAGATAATAGCATATAAAACAAATAACAAATCAATTTTCTTCAGTCATATATTTGCCTGTCATAATGCCTGACTTCCTGAAAAGGTGGGAAACCTCTAGGCAAAAGTAATTAACTATTTAATTTTCAAAATACAATTTTAATCGGATGATTAATTTCTTTCTTTCATAGTGAGAAACATCAACTTTTCTAACTTTCTATTGTTAATATGTCAAGAATAACCTACTTTATTATTTCACTGAAAGTTGTATTTATGATTAAAATTCCCTACAAATAAGCTAGAAACAACCTGAGAAAATAATATACATCATAGAAAAACATACCATAGCCATCAAGATTTTATGCCAGATTTCCAAAGCCATAAAAGGATAAATTTACTTAGTGCTTATTATAGGAGTGAAATGACCATTTCAGGATCTAAAGAACTTTGTATTTCTACTACTAAAATATCATGAGTTCAATTTTGAATGAGTTCTCTATAATATTAATAAATTGGGAAAAATCAACATGGTTTTGGGTTTGATATGCACAGGTCCACATGACACATTCACCTCCAGAAATATTTAACAAATATACGGTAAGAAATATGAAATCTAAAAGAGTTGACATCTTAAGAAAGATAATTAAGGCTTTTAATTTATAATCATCTTAACTGCTTGATGTCATAATTTGCTGAACCATAATTTGAGAACTTTCATCAGATGCCCAAGTTTACTCTTTTAAATATTACATGTTGTGTCCTTTTTTGCCTTGAACTTTTTTCATGTTCCACAAAATTTATAAACTTCGGAAATCACCCACTGTACTTAATCAATTTGTCTACAACCTAATGAATAAGAACCCAAAGTGAGTTTGGGGGGATCTCAAACATCAAGTTTCAGTACACAGTCTACTAAACTGGAAACTTACCAAATCTCCACTTGGTTCTGTTGTGTGTTGGAATGAACACGCAACTTCGAACTGGAAGACCCATATTAGCCCTGGTTCAGTCACTTGACTGGTTGTTCTTCAGAGGATCGGAATGCATAGAAGCAGAGGTACAGGATGTTGTTTCAGGAGCCTCCCATATTAGACTGAGATGAGAATCACTAAATATCTGTGAATATAATCAGTGATCTTGAGGTACACCTATCTATCATTCACTTTTTAATAAAGATGAAGAATTTTATTACACAAGGCGGAAGAGATTTTCCAAAAAGAAAAAATCTAAAGCTATAGAAGAAAGCCAAAGGCAGTGTCAAGAGGCTGATGATAGAAATAAGATAAAAGAGAAGAAAAGAGGAAGAAAATAACACCATTTGAGCTGTATTTTTACCGACTGAACAGAACTATAAATATGGATGTTCTGAGGAAATAACAGCATCAAGTATCCAATATAACCTTAAGATGAACAAACAGTCACATGTAAAAATGGTTAGATACTTTTAACAGTCCCATGGAGAAAACATGGGTTTTCATTGTCAGTGAGTCTCTAACGTGGATATGGAAGTAGATGTAGATACAGTAATGATGATTGTTGTCTTCATTATTAACATATTCAAGAACCCTCTCCGAAATTTTCAAACCCTTTGTGACTTGTATGGGAACAAATGTATCCCTAGTCTCTTTAAAATCATTGAAAGGAAACAGAGTAGAATAAGAACAGAGTAGAATAAGAAAAACTTTCTTTTTCTTTTCTTCTACTTGAGATCCATTCTGGCAGTCCCATCCCTTTCTAATATAATTTGCCCTTTTTCAGTTTCTTCCTTTCCACATCTCCTTGCATATTTCCTTTATGGCTCTGATCAAATTCAGTAATTGCTTTGTGTGTTTAGTTACTTGCTGCCTGTCTCCCTCACAGGAGTATGAGTTCCATGAGCGTAGGGACCTTGTTAATCTTCACTTCATCGTCAGAACCTACTGCATATTTGTTGAATCATTAGTTTTTAAAAAACATATTTGACATTGTAGACAAGGTTATTTCATAGATAAATATTAAATGGTGGTCTATAGCCAAGAGGAAAGTGCTCTTTAGAAAATCAGTATGAATATTTTTGGTAGGCAATAGAGTGAACTTTTTTAAAGCATCAAAGTGAAATTTGAAACCAAGAGAACACAATTCTAAATTACACTGAGCAACCATATATATACTATGTAGGACAAAGCTGTATTGTAATAAGAAAAAATAATGTGGAAAATATTTCAGTAATTATCGGCAGGAAACTAAAGATGATGGTCAGGAACAATACTCAGGTATGTTCATGTTAGACATGTGCCACAGATACATATACATATAATACTTATGTCATACATATATATCTATGTCTCATTGCAAAGAATGTATATGATGAAATAAGCTTGTTTTTAAATTAACAAAATTTATATGTTCTTATGAGTATACTTGAGACTTTTGTAGTACTATTTATGGCTTGAATATGAGAACCAGAAATACACAGGCATTAGAAGTTAAAAATAATCACATTGTCAGATAAAAATCGGTATTTCTATAGAAATACATGCTAAATGTTTATTCTTTTCAATAAAAGCACTTAGCAATGGGAAAAAAATTACATTTATCTGTACAAAAATTCAAGACTTGGGGGCTCATAGCCTACAGGCAAGTTAACACTGAGGAAGAAAGGAGTAATATTTTGGGGAAAATTAATATGCTACAGATATTCTAGACACACAGAAAATGTGAATAATTATAGCAGCAAAACAAATCTGTGATTTTAAAAATATCAACTATCTGGACATCTAATGGTAATCTTCTGCCAAAAGTGATCTCAGAAGCTAAAAGAAGGAGCAAGGATTTTTATTAATCTGGATTTGTTTCTGGAGTTAAAGAAGAAATGGCTAATAATAAGGAATAGCAAGTTTGGAAGAAAATTTTGATGATTCCAATAATAAAGGAACTGAGTAATTATATTCATATAGGTACACAGATGCCAGGCCTTAGGAAATCAGATTAATTTTTAATATGAGAAAAGCTATGTTTTATCTCATGACAAGAAATTCTATGACTAAAGATGGGAAAGTCTTCAAATAAATTTTTATAAAATATAGATGAGGACAAGAAAGCAGCCAATTAATTTAAAAATTACCAAAATAAGAAAACTGCTGATAAACTAAGATTTAAAGAATTAGAAAACAGAGGGCACATGATCAAAGAGCAACACGAATGTTAGAGGCTGAAATTCACTAGACCAATGGCCACAATGTATTGAAGCTTTGAAGAAAAAACTAAGAAGACTAAAAACAATTTTGTAAATATATGAGTAAAGTAAATAAAATAAAAATAGAAGGGATGAACTCAATTTTTCATAAAGTTGGTGAAGACAGATGAGAAAAAACAGTTATATTATACAAGATGTGTTTGCTTCCATCTTCTCCATCTGGCAGAATTATCTTCAAACTGGAAGGAGTGGAACAGATTTTTATGAAGATTATAGAGTGACTAAAACATGACATACCAAATGAGACAGTGAGATAGTGTACCTTCCTAAATAAATTCAAAGCACCTGTATTCAGAGGAATTAAGTTATAGGGTACTGAGAAAATATACTCATCAGATGTGAATGAACATAAAGCATTTTCAGTAAGTTTTGGGAATCCATTGAGGATAGGAGACCTGCCAGATCTAAACACTAGCACATCTTGTTCCAGATTTTCAGACATGGAAATGGGGATTTCATATGCTACTGTTAAATACATAATAAATTATACTTTGGAAAAATTCTAGAAAAGATTTTTGTACAGATGGCTTGTGAACATTTAAATAAAGACACATTTTCTAGGAATGAGGATGAATTGACTTAGAATGTCATGAAAAATTTAAATAGCTTGCTTTTTGAGAGTAGTTTCCAGATTGGCAGATTGGATGAACACTATTCGTGTGAAGCCTTTCAATACATCTTTATTGAAAGCATGGAAAATGTTTTCACATAGTAACAGAGTTTGGGGAGACATAATAGGTTAAATAAATGTACTGAAATAATGTTTATCAGTAGGTTGGTATTTTGAGGGTGGTTCTAAAAGGATATTTGAAGAACTTGCTCAATAACTTGGACAAAGCAATGGAAGTCAGATTTTTCAAATTTCCTGTTGGCACATCTTGGGAAGAATTGTCAAATCAAGATGGAAACATCCTGACAGGCCCAAATTATAGACAGAAGTAATAAGATAAAATTCAATAGGAATAAATATAAAACCCTGACTTCAGGCTAAATATTCAATTGTACAATTTCAGTATGAAAGTTGTAGTCCTTAATTAAAAGCAATTGATGCAAAGGCCCTTGAGGACTTTGAAGGACCTCAAGCTCATTGTACATCCTACATTAGGTAAATAAAAGCTAAGTGACGGTTTATAGTGTCCAGCATCACGGTAGCTAAAGCTGCAGAGGAAACGAGATTGGCGTTTTCCACAGTACTTTGAGCTGCATGTGAAGATGTAATTGGAAAATTCAAGTGATGAAAGAAATGGGCAGAATGGCAATTAGTTGTCAAACCACACTATAAAGGTAAGGCTTGAAGGAAATTGTAAAGAAGGAAAGAGCTGCAGGTGTATAATACATATCTTCTAAGGGCTGCAGTGGGAATAAGGAAAGGAGGGGAGGAGGGCAGGAGATAGGAAGGAGTAAGAGGAAAGATATATCTTATTTTCTTTTCCACTTTAAAAAGCTTTCATTTATTTATTTATTTCAGCTTTATTGAGATATAATTGACATATAACATTGTGTAAGCTTAAGGTGTACAATGTGGTGATTTGACATACTCATATATCACAAAATGATTACCACAATAAGGTTAGTTAATACATATTTTAAAAAGAAGCAGGAAGCTGAAGAAGGGGAATATTTTAAATGCCTATTTTTCCCAATAAGCTTTGCTAAATAAGTACTTTTAAAGTGGTTGTTCATTTATTCGTAGAGGAAGTGATATGTTTCCTTTTTGACACAAGATGGAGTAGACACATTATTTAGGTGGCAGAACAAAATACATTGCATAGAAGTTAAAGGGAGTGTTACTTTTGATACAAGATGAAGCAGAACTTCATAAAAATTACAGCTATCCAGCAACCATAGGGTGCGCTGCCTTAAAAGCAGAGTTTTTCCCATTTCTTGAAGTGTTACAGCAAATTTGAGGTTTAGTGAGTATTTGTCAGGGATGTTTTAAAACCAATCTCCACATTTGGAAGTTCCATAATGAAATAACCACCAGTAGCACCTCCAATACAAAATCATGATGACTCTTTATGTTAATGACCAGAGAAGAGTCTAAAAACAAATGCAAGATAGTTTCCAGTAGCTAACTTCTGATTGTGTTTGTTATTGGGAAGAGAAGCCATGAATAATAAAATCTAAGGATAAACCAGTAACTTTATTAGTTTACATTTTTCCTTGTCTTTTAAGTCTTAAAGTTTAGAAAAATACGTTTTGGGGGTTTAAATGCTCTTCTTTGTAAAAACGACATTATATATTTACATAGCACTTACTATGTGCCATGCATTATTCTGAAAACATTAATCGTATTAACCCATTTAATCCTCAGAAAAACCCTACGGCTTAGATATCATTATTATTCTGTTCTTTCTTACAGATGAAGAAAATGAGGCATATAGAGATGAATAACTTCCCAAATCTCACAGCCAGTAAGTAGAAAATTCAAGACACCTAGAGTCTAAGCTGGTAAGTGCTACTCTTTGCTGCTTTTTAATTTCCCCTTATATTTAAGTGGAGTGGATTAAGAGCAGTAAAATACCCAAAACACTGATAAAAACAAAGAGTTTGAGATGCAAAAGCAAAGACAAGGTCTACATATGTGAGGAGTTAAACCACATGAAATTACATTACACAAAATATTACTTCTACAGAGTCACATATTTGGTATTTCATATAAATCCTATAGATATGCTCTCTACCTCAAAGACTCAAACAATAAGACAATTTTCTGTCCCCAAGTTAAGATATCATTATGGATGCTTGTCCAACAGAACGGCAGCACATTCTCTGGACAGACCTAACCACCGTATGTAACTAAAAGTGAAAAATAAAATATATTTTATAATCATCTTAATGTATCTAAGAACTGACCAAAAATCAATAATCAGATGCTGCTGATAAAAGTGTACATGAAAGCTGATTTTTTTCTCCTTAGGACATTTGCCAAAATGGGTTAATTTGAGCTAAGTTTTGAAGTATTTCAGAATTCAGAGGTTAAGAGACCAAGCCCAGAGCTCACCCAAATTGAAGACTGCCACTATAAAATGAGATGCAGGGGTTACATCTACAGCTTAGTGGTAAATTTTACCCTTAAAGAAAATTGCTTGTTTCAAACGCTGGCACTGAGTGTAGAAGATAAAAAATCTCTTTTTAGAATTCATAACCATAAGCTGCTCCTTACATATACTGCTACCAAAATTCACACTACATAGATGATGTTAAAGATAAAATTACAGTGACACTTATTAAAATAGTAAGGCAGATTTTATTCAGGACCACCATGATAGGTATAAGGACTACTGTAATGGCGTTTTGCAGTAGGGGAGAGAGATTGTGCTCAATTTCATATACAAGGGAAAATGGGGATTCATAGCTAAGGAGCAGAGCATGCACGTGTGTGTGTGTGTGTGTGTGTGTAACGGGTGTGTGTGTGTGAGGGTGGAAAATTACTAAGAGGAAACATCAGGAGTAAGGGAGGATTCTGGCTAAACTGATCTAACAGGATTCTAGCTGAAGACCGGCCAGCATCATCAGACCTTGGAGATGGTGGGGGATGTGGAATTTGGTCGGATATTGAGGGGGGATCAGATATCGAGGGTGGGGGATTATGGCTAAACTGACTTAGCAGGATTCTTGTTAAAATGGGGCTTTTGAGGACATGCCCAAAGATGGGACCTAATTGGGAAAGAGCTCAGAGGAGCTTGATTAGAGTTTGGTCAAGAAGAGAATGTGTGTCAGTGGTTATGAACTGGAAGTAGTTCCAGAAGGAGAAAGAGAGGAAATGGAGCAGAGGTATTATTTGAAGAAATAATGGCTGAGGATTTTTCTGAATCTACAGTTAAGAAGCCCAGTTTTCTAAGGGTGAAAAACAAAATAAATCTGTACTTATGCATACAATAAAACTGTAAAAAAATTTTAAATAAATATATAAAATATAGCTACAAATAAATTATTTTAAAAGTATCAGTTGGAAGCTATGTGTCAGTGGAATGACATCCTTCAATGTGCTAAGAGAAGTACTTGCCAATTTCAAACTCTATATCCAACAAAATTATCCTTCAAAATTCCATGTGGGGAAAAATAAATTTTCAAACAAACAAAAATTGTGTTTCACACGATTCTCATTAAAAGGTAATTTAAACATATACTTCTGCCAGAAGAAAAGAGATTACCAGATGGGAGTTCTGAGACACAAGAAGAAAGAAGAGTTGAGACAATGGTTGATATGTGTATTTATCAGTTTAGGCAGCTGTAACAAATTACAACAATCTGGGTGGCTTAAAGACCAGACATTTATTTCTCAGTTCTGGAGGCTAGAAAGTCCAGATCAAGGCATTAGCAGATTTGATGGCTGGTGAGAGCCCACTTCCTGGTTTGCAGATGGCCATTCTTCTCATTGCATTCTCACACGACACAGAAAAGAAACAAGCTCTCTTGTGTCTCTTCTTACAAGGGCAGTAATCCCATTCATAGGGGCCCTAATCTCGTGACCCAATTACCCCCTCCAAAGGCCTCATCTCCTAATACTATCACATTCGGGGTTAGGATTTTGACATGTAAATTTTGGAAAGACATATTCAGCCCATAACCTACATAGATAAATACACATTGATTTTCATATATAAAAAAGTTTTAAATGCCTCAAGAGATAAAAACAAAAGTTGGAGCTAACATAAATTAGAACAATACAGCATGTAAATAGACAAAGTCCTCTGAAATAAAAGTGTTCTAAGATCCCTGTACTTTTTAAGGGGAAGATGAAGTTATTAGTAATTTTAGATGTTGAATCTTAAGCATATCCTTTAAAATTCTTAGGGTAACCATTGAAGAATAATGGGAGAAATAAATTCAACTATAACTGTAATTATAATAGATTAAATACAAGGTTGATACACAAAATCAATATATAAAAGTAATTTGATTGTCAAACTTTATCACTAAGCACTGAGAAATTTAATTAAAAGATTACTATTTATAACAGAAATATGACTATAAAAGTTCTTTGGAACATATGCATAAAATATGTTCAAGAAACGTGTAGATAAAAGTATAATCTTTCCTTCAAAGCACCGAAGCAAGTCCTAAATAAAGGAGAAGCTGTATCATTTTATGTTTAATGATTTGGAGTATTCAAAGCAGATGTGTTAATTTGCCCTAAACTGATCCACATAGACTCTTTACAACTTCAGCCAAAATCCAAGCAGATATTTTTATTGAGGTTTGGGGGTGGGGTGGGAAACCTGACAAGCTAACTTAGATATTCACAATGAAGAACTTATGAATATTATAAAGGAAGGGTTAAGAATAATCAAGATATTCTTCAAGGTGAGTAATAAGGTAGGACTGGGAGGCTTGTTCAACTAGATATAAAAAAATCTCTCTGAAGTATTAATTAAGAGAATGTGGTGTTGACAGAGGGATAAAAAGCTGTCATTTGATTTACATGAGAGATAATAGCATTGCTGCTACAGATTCAACAGAATCATATTCTCTGGCTTCTCATTCATAAACTATCCTTTTAAACTGGAATGAAGATATTATGAAACCATTTGGAAAGTTTGCACAAGCTGTAATTTTGAAACCCCTATCTAATGTACATGTAGTACTGGAATTTGTACATGTAGAACTAAGTCATGAAATTGTATTTCTATCTTTTAGCTCATAGGTCTGGTCCCTATTCATCATGAGGCAACTCAAAGCTCTCAGTTCTACAATCGTAGTGCCTTGATTTGAAATTTCCATTTCTATAATCATTAATAACTGAAAAGTCTTTAAAATGAATATATTAAAGGGCAAATCTCAGAGACAAAAACCTCAACACGTCACGCTTCCTCTTTACTCCCACTCCCGCCCACATACACCATTTACTTCTTTCCTCAGAGTGGTGCAGTTTAACAATGTGCTGATATCATTGCTTCCTATGACTGTTTTTATTGTTTGCATGCTAAACAAGATGTTGTTTCACTGTTTCATCAACTTTTAGCTGATGTCTGAGGATTTACTAACTAGATGACATTCCATAGGAAGAATTAAGTTCAAAATTCTGGTTTTTTCCTCATAAGAGAAATAAAAATAATAATCTTATATTTTACAAAAAATATCCCTCTTAAACATATGAAAAATACAAGGCCCATAAGGGTAAGGACTTTTTCTTTATATCCCTAGTACCTAGAACATCACCAGGATCACTGCAGCATTTCAGGTAGGTACTCATTAAGCATTTTTGAACAATGAATGAGAAATATAACAATATTTAAAATCTATATAGCATTTTATTGTTTATAATGTAGATTTAATAAATCATATTAATTTGCACATTTGAACCACAGAACAAACTTTGTTTCAGCCACTGCTATCCTAGGTCACAAATGAGAAATTCCATTTAGGTGGGAGCACTAACTGGGGGTGAGCCCACATATTCTGGCACTTAGTGCAGAGACTGACCACAGGAACATGTTTCCTTAAAGGTGCTCACATGAAAATAATGACAAATATGATGATATCTGTATGACAGATGAATAGGAAGTGAAATGTACCACATTATCAAATGTAACATCAATAATTGTTATTTTAAAATCACAAATAATAGCTACTACTTCTGGCATTATTTCTTTCTAGAGAATATGGGCTTTTGTCTGAAAGAATACCTGAATAAGGAGATACAAGATCATGCTTTGAAAAGAGACAGCAAAACAAAGTGGTAATCTTGCTGTTCTAAATTAAGAAAGACTAGGAATAAAGGATAGGAGCTTTAAAAGTAAAAGAAACACAAAAGGGAATGAATTACCAACACGACCATGGAACAGAGTCTGTTCTACATGACTAGAAACCTATTAGTAAGATGTTCTTAGTGAGCAGTTTAGTTGAAAGATTTTTTAAATGCAGAAGTACAACACCCCTTCCATTGCATTACATCTTTATTGAAACTTACTACACACAAAGGGGCTAGTGTGCTTATTTCTCTGTGGAGACCATACAATGTGAGATATGAGTGAATAATAAAAGCAACAAGAAATTAGTACAGCAAAAGAACCTACTCTGATCCTCCTGGAATTCACAGATATGGGTAGTGCGTTTTACTTGTCACAAAATGTGGAATAGAAGATTTAGTAACATTAAAAACATGAAAATATAAAACTGATAGAGATAAATATGTATTCAAATTCAGAATATTCTAATACTAATACTATAAAACGCTGGTGCATTAATCACTTAATTTAGTACAAAGGTTAAAAGGACAAATAACCATAGCTACAATTTATTAATGGAGACACAATAGAAAAGGATTTAAGTTGTGACATCAAAAACATAAAATGAGAGGGGTATATAAAAGGGTAGAGTTTTTGTATGAGATAGAAGTCAAGTTGCTATCAACTTAAAATAGACTGTTATATCTGTAAGATGTTTTATGTAAACCTCAAGGTAACAAGAATGCAAAAACCTACAGTACATACATAAGATAAAGAGAAGAGAATCAAAGCATACCACTATGGAAAATCATCAATTCACAAAGGAAGACAGCAAGAAAGGAACAAATGAATTTTAAAACGTTCAGGAAACAATTAACAAAATGGTGTTAGTAAATCCTTACCTATCAATCATTATTTTAAATGTAAATGGATTAAATTCTCCAACCAAAAGACACAGAATAGCAGAATAGATTTTTTTTTAAAAAAAGAATTTTAAAGCTAAGAATTGAATTTTTTTGAAGATAAACAAAACTGACAAAATTTTAGATAGACTGTGAAAAAAATCAAACAAAATCAGGAATGAAAGGGAAAACATTACAACTGATATTAAAGAAGTATAAAAGTAATAAGAGATTACTATGAACAATTAAATGCCAACAAACTGGATAACAGAAGAAATGGATACATCCCTAGAAACATACAACCTATGACGCTTGATTCATGAAGAAATAGGAAATCTGAGCACACCAAAAATGATTAAAGAGATTGAATCAGTAATTAAAAATCTCCCAACAAACAAAACCCCAGGACTAGATGCTTTCCCTGGTAAATTCTACCAAACATTGTATTTGAGGTACTACCTGGTATACTGGGGCAAGAAAAATCGATAAAATATATCTAGATCATAAAGGAAGAGTTAAAACTGCCTTAATTCACACATGACATTATTTAATTAGGAAAAAATATTAAAAGATTTGCATGACATTGTAAGTCTAAAATACTGCTTAGGGAAATAAAAGAAAACCTATATAAATAGAGGTATGCTGTGTTCATGAGTCAGATGATTCAATTTTCTAAAATGTCCATTCTCTCCTAATTGATAGAACCAATTCAATTCTGATATAAAGAAATTCATAAAGTTTTTTTATGTAGAACTTAACAAGCTGATTTTATAATTTATGTGGAAATTCAAACAAAATACAATACTGAAGACAACTTTAAAAAAGAGTGCTTGAAACCTTTAAAAGATGACACTTCTAATTTCCATATTTATTATAACACTGCAGTTATCAAGACCGTGCCTCTTTGGCATAAATAAAAAGATTAGTTGAAGAGAACAGAGACTTCAGAAAGTGATCTACACATGTTTGGACAACTGATTTTGAACAAAAGTGAAAAGACAATTTAGTCGAGAAAGTATAGTCTTTTCAATAAATAAGTCTGGAACATTTAGATATCCATATGCAAAAACATGAACTTCAATCTATACCTTGGAATGTTTATAAAAATTAACTAAAAATATATGCTAGACCTAAATGTAAAACCTATAACTATAAATTTCTAGAAGAAAATATAAAGGTAAATATTTTTGTGACTTTAGAGCAAAGATTTCTTAGATACAAAACCAAATGCACAGCCTTTTAAAGAAATACATGATTAATTACCTTTCATGAAATTTTAAAACTTTTACTCTAAAAAATATCCTGTTAAGAGAATAAATATACACACACAAACACAACACACACACACACACACACACACAAATTGGGAAAATATTTACATATCATATATCTGATAAAGTACTTGTATAGAGAATGTATAAAGAACTCTCAAAACTCACTATTAAGATAAGAAATCCAATGAAAAGAATGGGCAAAGGATTTTATCAGACATTTCACCAAAGAAGATATACATGTGACAAACAAGCACTTGAAAAGATGTCCAATGTCGTTCATTATAAGAAAAATACTGGGACTTCCCTGGTGGTGCAGTGGTTAAGAATCTGCCTGCCAATACAAGGGACACGGGTTCAAGCTCTGGTCTGGGAGGATCCCACATGCTGCGGAGCAACTAAGCCCGTGCACCACAACTACTGAGCCTGTGTGGCACACCTACTGAACCCCGTGAGCCTACAGCCCGTGCTCCACAACAAGAGAAGCCCCGCAATAAGCCCATGCATCACAATGAAGAGTAGCCCCGGATCGCCACAACTAGAGAGAGCCTGTGCGCAGCAACGGAGACCCAACGCAGCCAAAAATAAATAAATAAATAAATAAATAAATAAATAAATAAATAAATAAATAAAATTTTTTAAAAAGAAAAATACTTATTGAAACCACAATGAGATACTACGATTATGTGAAAGGCTGAAATTACAAAGACTGATCCAACAGAGCGTTAGCAAAAATGTGCTGGAACTGGAACTCTCATTCACTGCTGGTGGGAAGCATTGCGAAAAACAGTTGGCGGCATCTAAAAAAATTGAACACATACCCACTATACAATTCATTCATTCTACACCTAAGGATTCACCCAAGAGAAACTAAAGTATATATCTGTACAAAGTTTTGTCCATGAATAGTCACAGCAGCTTTATCTGCAACAGCAACAAAAAAAAGGAAATAACCTATATATCCATCAACTATCAACATATGAATAAATAATCTGTGGTATATCCATACAATGAAATACACCAAGACAAAGGAAGGAACAACTGATATACGCATGATGTACGGATCTCAAAATAATTATACTGATTGGCAGAAGACAGGCACAAAAGATTACATACTGTATGATTCCATTTATAAACAGTTTTAAAAATTCAAACTAATCTATAGTGACCAAAAGCACATCAGTAATGGTTGTCTGAGGGTTCACAAAGCTTCATGAGGTACATTTTTTGGTGATAGATATGCTCATTATATTGATTGTTGGCAAGGTTTCATGGGTGCATACATGCATTAAACATATCAACTTGTATACTGTAAATATTTGCCATTTATAGTATGCCAGAAGTTGTTTATCATCAATTTTCAGGAAAATAAAAATTAAAAACCACAATGACATAGTACTTCAAACCCATTAGAAAAGCTAAAATTTAAAAGTCAGACAAAATGAAATGTTAGTAAGAATGTGTGGCAACAGAAACTTTTATACATTCCTGCTGGTTGTATAAAATGGAACAACCACTTTGGAAAACTACTTGGCAATTTCTTATAAATTTAAAACTACATTTATCCTGTGACTTAGAAATTTAACTCTTGGATATTTACCCAAGGGAATGAAAACATACACCCTCACAAAGACTTTCACAACACTGTTTCTAGCAACTTTATTCATATCAGCACCAAAATGGAAACAATTCAAATGTCCTTCAATAGGACATTTCATAATTCATGAAATCTTTACAGACTAAAGTAGTACTAAGTAATACAAGGGAGCAAGCTACTGATGCATGCATCCCCAAAACATTGTTGAGAGAAAGTACCCAGATACAAAATAGTACACACTGTCACTACCATATGATTTTATTTGTATGAAGTTCAAAAACAGGCAAAACTAATCAACGATGACAGAAATTAAAGCTACTATTTCTGTGGGGTAGGGCATTGTCTGGACAAGGGGACAAGGGAAATTTTGGTGCAATGGAAATGTTCTGTATCTTTATTGGGATGGTTATTACATGAGTGTATGTATTTGTTAAGCTCATCAAATTGAACACTTAAAAAATCTGTGTATTTCACTGTATATACATATATATTTTACCTCAATACAATGGAATATTACTCAGCCATAAAAAGAATGAAATAATGCCATTTGCAGCAACATGGATGAACCTAGAGATTATCATACTAAGTGAAGTAAGTCAGACAGAGAAAGATAAATATCATATATCACTCATATGTAGAATCTAATTTTTTTAAAAATGATACAAATGAACTTACTTACAAAACAGAAACAGACTTACAGATACTGAAAACAAACTTATGGTTACCAAAGGTGAAACATAGGGGGGCGGAATAAATGAGGAGCTTGGGATGAACATACATACACTACCACATATAAGATAGATAACCAACAAGGACCTACTGTATAGCACAGGGGACTCTACTCAATATTCTGTGATAACCTATATGAGAAAAGAATCTAAAAAAGAATGGATATATGTATACGTATAATTGAATCACTTTGCTGTACATCAGAAACTAACACAACATTGTAAATCAACTATACTCCAATAAAATTAAAAGAAAAAAAGGAAAAATATATGTGGGTTAAAAAAAATCTAACCTTTTCATCATGGTTTGTAAGGCCTTTATCCGATGCTAACCCTGACCATCCCACTGACCATATCCTACTGCTCTCTTTATTGTTCAAATTACATTGCTTGAGTTGTATATTTCTTTTGAAATTTGAAATAAACTATGGGATATTAAAAACCAAATTCTGCTTAATAGTTCAATGACTTTTAGTGTCTAACACAGGTCCTACCTGGCAGGTTCTTTGGAGGAAAGCACTGAATCAAGGTCTAGGGAAATTCATGGTTTCACTGACTGCTTGTCATCTTTCTGTTGAACCTAAGAATGGAGCTATGAGGCCATGTAGAGAACTCCCCTCCCTAACATCTAAAATTACACACTAATTCTTGCTTATTACCGAAATGAAGGAAAGAAATTTCTGTTTCAGTAACTGGCACTGTCATTCAGGGTTCTGTAGATATGTTTTCTTCTTCAAAGGTTAATCAGAAGCTTTTGAAAACCATTTGGAAAAATTCTGCATTAAGGAGAGGATTTTGGAAAGGTCTAGCACTTTGCAACTAATTAGAAAAGTTGGCTAATCGTTTTTGATAAGAAAGGAAGAGCTACATCAAACATTTATTCTACATTCAATATTCTCTGCTTAGGGGCTTCCCTGGTGGCGCAGTGGTTGAGAGTCTGCCTGCCAATGCAGGGGACACGGGTTCGAGCCCTGGTCTGGGAGGATCCCACATGCCGTGGAGCAACTAGGCCCGTGAGCCACAACTACTGAGCCTGTGCGCCTGGAGCCTGTGCTCCGCAACAAGAGAGGCCGCGATAGTGAGAGGCCCGCGCACCGCAATGTGGAGTGGCCCCCACTTGCCGCAACTAGAGAAAGCCCTCGCACAGAAACGAAGATCCAACACAGCCATAAATAAATAAATAAAATTAAAAAAAAAAAAAGATTCCCTGCTTAGTAAAGAAAAATTAAAGATATTTAAATGTATTTTTCTGGAACATAAATACCATTACTATGATGAAAAACTTTCAGTGCCCAATAGAGACAATATATTTTAGTCTTCATGACTTCACAAATATAATAAACCTCATACATACAATAAATGTATGAATAAATTGTATGAATTATTTCATACAATAAATTTTCTTAATTGTGTACCATCAAGTAATGCGAAGATCTAATTATGCAAGCATTTTTAATAATAATAATAATGGCAGAAATAACAAAATTTATTGAGTGTTTAATATATGCCAGGGACTCTGTTAAGCACATTACATACATGTACTCACATAATCATCACAAAAGCTCCATGAAGTGGTTGCTATCATTATCCATATTTTTACGGAGCAATTAAGAAAGACTAAATTTTATGAATTCACATAACTAGTAACAGAAGAAGGACTTGAACCAGGTCTTTCTAACTGTAAATCTTATATTCTTAATCATCATGTAAATTTTCCTCCTCATCCATTCATTCATTTATTGTTTCAGCAAATTGTCTTAAATGCTTACTACATGCTAGAAGTACAGTGCTTGGTGCTGGATACAAAGATGAATAAGATATTATTAGGAAGCTCATAGTACGGCAAGAGTCAGACAGGTCAAAACAATTACAGAAACACTTTCTTATTATGCATAAGATTATAACTTACTTCCAGCTAATTTAATGTTTGGTAAAGAAAACTGAAAAGATAAAGGGGAAAAATGTTAGTTTACACAAAAGTTAAACTATCATGTGAGTGTACATGTTAATAATCTAATAAAATGAAAATTATGAGTAGTAAAATAATTCTCAATACATCTTAGGAAAGTGTCATGTTGGATGATGAGATGCCATTGCTCAGTAAATACAGTATTTCCTCCAGGGGCTGGTTCTCCAGTTGAGTCCCATCAGAGGCACTTGTTTTGAGTTAAGATGCCACGTCATAAGAAAGCTATTTATTCTTATAGACTAGAATCACATTCAGTTAGGCTGGATTCTCACAGCATGGGAGGTTCTGGGGAACTGATATCCATTATGGGTTCATCATTTTATATCTTCAATGTCTTGTTCACTCTCACTGGATGAAATGGCAGGCAATTTAACGTATTTCTCTATTTTTTAAATATATTTTTATTTATGCTATATATCTCATTTTCCTACTTACCTCAGTTTAAAGTAACATTCTGAATTCCATATTTATCATCCCTTTTTATACTCTCTTATTACATCTATGTATTCTTTGAACAGGCATATTTTATTTCTAACTGTATTAAATTATATCTAATATTCCATATCTAATATTTGGGGAATTGCTTTTTCAACTTAATATTTTTCCTAAACTCACTTGTACAGTTGCTTAGAACTTACATTTTGACTATTATAAATATTCTATTGTGTGATATACCACAATTTATTCATTGGCATTTGAATTATGCTAAGTTTTTGCTATTGTCAATCATGCTGCTATGAATATCCTTGTATGTATCTTTTGTTGTACATATGGGGTGGCTTTTTTTCATTTTGTTTTCATTGCCATATAGTTGATGTACAATATTATATAAGTTATGGGTGTAAATATAGTGATTCACGATTTTTTTTTTAAGTTTTTTTTTTTAATTTTATTTACTTATTTATTTATTTTTGGCTGTGTTGGGTCTTCGTTTCTGTGCGAGGGCTTTCTCTAGTTGCGGCAAGTGGGGGCCACTCCACATTGCAGTGTGCGGGCCTCTCATCGTTGCGGCCTCTCTCATTGCGGAGCACAGGCTCCAGACGCGCAGGCTCAGTAATTGTGGCTCACGGGCCCAGTTGCTCCGGGGCATGTGGGATCTTCCCAGACCAGGGTTCGAACCCGTGTCCCCTGCATTGGCAGGCGGACTCTCAACCACTGAGCCACCAGGGAAGCCCGTGATTCACAATTTTTAAAGGTTATATTCCATTTAGTTATTATAAAATATTGGCTATATTCCCTGTATTGTACAATATATCTTTTTAGTTTATTTTACACATAATAGTTTGTACTTCTTAATCTCCTACCCCTATATTGCCCTGAGGTGGGTTTTTTGGTTTTATATTTAGGAGTGTAATTTCTGTGCCATAAGGCAAAGAATGTTCAGGTTTAGGAAAAAGTGCCACTCCTTTCTGGCCGGTAAAGTTTTTGCTGAGGGCTTCCCTGGTGGTGCAGTGGTTAAGAATCTGCCCACCAATGCAGGGGACACGGGTTTGAGCCCTGGTCCAGGAAGATTCCACATGCCGCAGGGCAACTAAACCTGTGCGCCACAACTACTGAGCCTGCGCTCTAGAGCCCAAGCCACAACTACTGAGCCCATGTGCCACTACTGAAGCCCGCGCGCCTAGAGCCCGTGCTCTGCGACAAGAGAAGCCACCGCAATGAGAAGCCCGTGTACCGCAACGAAGAGTAGTCCCCACTGGCTGCAACTAGAGAAAGCCCATGCGCAGCAATGAAGACCCAACGCAGCCAAAAATAAATAATTAAAATAAATTAAAAAAAAAATTTCTGCTGAAAAATCAGGTGACTGTCTTATGGGTTTCCCTTGCATGTCATTAATTTTCTGTTGCTACCTATAAGATTCTCTCTTTAACTTTTGCAATTTTAATTATAGTATGTCTTGGTGTGGATCTCTTTGGGTTCATCTTGCTTTGGATGCTCTGTGCTTCCTATACCCAGATGTCTGTTTTCTTCTCCAGGTTAGTGAAGTTTTCAGCCATTATTTCTTCAAATAAATTTTCTGTCCCTTTCTTTCTCGCTTCTCCTTCTGGGACCCTTATAGTGCAGATGCTAGTATGCTTCATGTTGTCCTAGAGGTCCCTTAACCTCTCTTCTTAAAAAATTCTGTGTTTTGCTGTGCTGATTGGGTCATTATCACTATCCTTTCTTACAGATTGCTCATCCATTCTTCTGTATCATCTAATCTGCTGTTGATTCCCTCTAGTGTATTTTTTATTTCAGTTATTGTATTCTTAATTTCTGATTGGTTTTCTTATATTTTCTGAGTTCTTGCTGATGTTCTCACTGAGATCCTCTTTCTTCTCCTGAGTTCAAAGAGCATCCTTATAACTGTTTCTTTGAATCCTTTATCAGGTAAATTATCTGTTTCATTCCAGGGTTTTTTCCGGGGTTTTATTTTGTTCTTTCATTTGGAACATATTCCTCTGTCTCATTTTGTTTGACACTCAGTTTTTGTCTCTATGAATCAGGTGAAAAAGCTACCTTTCCGGGTCTTTAAGGAGTAGCCTTGTGTGGGAATATCCCCTGTGTAGACTGCTTGTGCCTGGTGGCTTCGGCAGGCCAGCTGGAGCAGGCACGGGCTGTGGGGGCAGTCTTTGGGGAGCAAGGTCCCCAAGGCCTACCTTGGTGGGGCAGCTGGGGCTAAAGTAAGCCCTGGCCAGAAGCTCTCCCTAGGGAGCACCATGCCTGAGGCTGCTTCAGTTGGACAGCTGGAGCTGAAACAGGTCTGAGACAGCAGGGCAATCCCTGGGGAGCACTATGCCCAAAGTCCCATTGGCAGGGCAGCTGGGACTGGAGCAGGCCCTATATCTTGATTATTATGGCTTCAAAATATGCTGTGGGACAAGTCACCCATCCTGCAATTATTCAAATGAGCCCTGGCAATTTACTGGCACTTTTTATATACATTTTATAATAATCTGAACAAGTTCCATTAAAAATGACTCTATAACATGGGCAACCTAAGTGTCCATCAACAGAGGAATGGATAAAGAAGATGTGGTACATATATACAATGGAATATTACTCAGCCATAAAAAAGAATGAAATAATGCCATTTGCAGTAACATGGATGGACCTAAGGATTGTCATACTGACTGAAGTAAGTCAGACAAAGTCAAATGTATGATATCACTTATATATGGAATCTCAAAAAAAAAAAAAGGGTACAAATGAACTTATCTACAAAACAGAAATAGCCATCACAGATGTAGAAAACAAACTTATGGTTATCAGGGGTAAGCGGAGGGGGAGGGATAAATTGGGAGATTGGGATTGACATATACATATTACCATATATAAAATAGATAACTAACAAGGACCTACTGTATAGCACAGGGAACTCTTCTCAATACTCTGTAATGGCCTATATAAGAATCTAAAAAAGAGTATATATATGTATATGTATAATTGATTCACTTTGCTGTACACCTAAAACTAACACAACATTGTAAATCAACTCTACTCCAATAAAATAAATGACCCTATAGAAATTTCTATTGTAATTACATTAAATCTGTAGATCTAATTAGGAAAAATTGACATTTATTACAATATTAAGTTTTCCTAATTATAAATATAGTATACCTTTGCAGGTTTTCAGCTATTTTTAACAGTTCTAAAATTTTTGTATTTTTACTGTAGACATTTCATGCATCTTGTGCTAGACATATATTCTTCTAAATGGTATTTACACTATTGCAAATAGTGTCTTCTCTTTATTTTTGTTTTCCAGGTGAAATGTTGACTTCTTACATACTGTCTTTTTGCTAGATTTATGGAATCTTTTGCATTTTCTATGTGAATGATAAAAATTATCTCCAAATAAATTTCGCTTTCCTATCCTATGCCCCTAATATATTTTTTATTTCTTCTTATACTACCTAGAGCCTCCAACAAAACATAGAATAGATGTGGTGGTATAGTGGGCATACTTGATTTGTTCACTATTTTTAAGGGATTACTTCTATTGTTACCTTATTTAAGATGATGTTTGTCCTAGATTTTTATGAAAAATTTTTATTAGGCTTTGGAAATTCCCATCTATTTCTACTTTACTAAGTGTTTTGTTTTGTTCTGTTTGTATTGTAATTACATATTGAATCACATATTGAAAGCAATGCCTATTCTGCATCTACCACGCTCTGGGGGTAGGGAATGTTGTTGATTAGAAACCAATTTGGCTCCTTGAGAATAGTGCTCCAGGGTTTTTGACTCTTCCCTCTGTGATTTTAGGTCCTCTGAGTCATTCTTCTTCTTGAAAAATGGCTCATATTTGCATCTGAGCAGCTCTATAGGACTGCTTTCTCTCCATAGAAGGTTGGGGGCCAAGAGTTCTCTTTTCATTTTCAACAATCTCTACCCTTTTCAGTCCAAGATAGTGTAAATCCTTTAAAAGTTTTGTTGGCTTCCTGCGTATTAGACTATAATCCACTCCATTAGACAAAAGCCACACCTGTATACATTTTTGATCCAGGATCATTTCTACTTTTGGCCGAAAAGTGAAGATTATGAGACAATGGCTTTAACTTTTGAAGCCTTCTGTCTAGCTGAGAAGCTATAAGGGCCACCTCAAATTTCTCAAAGTTTTGTCAAAAGTCTTATATTTGCACACATGACTTGATCTGATCTCAACTAGATTTTGGAATAAAAGCCCTTTAAAGCTCTTACTTAATGGACGTAAACCAATTTTCATGGTTAAATAAACAAAAAGGCAAGAAAAGCTGATTCTCAGGAAAAAGTACAATTATTTGAATATATCAATAATAGCAAGTATAAGAAAATAAAGTAAAATTAACAATCCATTGTTGTTTCAATCTTTTAATGGCAATAATTATGACACAATCCTCAAGGACTGGTTAATATTTCCTTTTAATTTTCAAATGTAGAAACTTTGGGGTAGGAAGACAAAGAACCTAATTTTTTACCTCTTGAATGATAAATTATTTTTAAGGGGACAGCCCACTGTCTTCATTCTTCCTTTATTCTTTCAGCTTCTGAAAAGATTAGTTACAGAGTCTCTATGTTAAAATCAGCTCTTTATGCAGACAATTTGTATTATTCCTATTGGACTTCTTCCTGACAAAATGTCACTGGACTAACTAAAGAAGAGAACAGGACTTCACATAAAAAATGTATGTGGTCATTAACTGCTCAACTGGATTAATTGAAGTGGTCATTTTACCTGCACTATTTAATTCTCATAATAATCACTGATATATTTAAAAACTCAATTGATGGCTTTTAAAACTAAAAGAAAGATCAACATTCATTTAACATCATGGAAAGAAAGAGTGTTTCTGGATAAATTCAATGTCTAGGTAAGAGACTCACAAATCTATTTAAATGGAAAGATCAGCCATAGAAACTTAAAGTAAATCAAAAGCTAAGCAGCCATGGCTGTTTCATTATCTCCAAGTGAAAGACAATCTCTGGAAATTGTGTGCTTATGATTAATATAACTTACATGGCCTGTTTTTATTTCCCTGCCAAATGTTGCCTGCAGAAAAATGAGTAGCTACCAAAATCTTCCTTTCATGGATAATAAGAGACAAAGATTACAAAATTTTATCAGAAGAAATTCATATATTTAACTTATATTTATAGAGCACCTGCTAAGTGCCAGGCTAGGCACTGACTAGGATTCTGCCTGGACGGAAGGCTTCTCCATGGGAGAATAAATGACAATGAAGACTTTGTAATTCAAAGAATACATTTTCATTGTAATTTATGATTATGAAACTTCTCTCAGAAGTGGACCAATCTTGTAACATTCATAATGTAAAACCCTCTGACTTTTCATGGTTTAAATAAAATGAGGGATTAAAAACTGTAGTAGGGCTTCCCTGGTGGCGCAGTGGTTGAGAGTCTGCCTGCCAATGCAGGGGACGTGGGTTCGAGCCCTGGTCTGGGAAGATCCCACATGCCGCGGAGCAACTAGGCCCGTGAGCCACAATTACTGAGCCTGCGCGTCTGGAGCCTGTGCTCCGCAACAAGAGAGGCCGCGATAGTGAGAGGCCCGCGCACCGCGATGAAGAGTGGCCCCCGCTTGCCGCAACTATAGAAAGCCCTCGCACAGAAACGAAGACCCAACACAGCCAAAAATAATAAATAAATAAATAAATTTAAAAAAAAAAACTGTAGTAAATGTGAAACAAAAATGATATATAATTCACTTTTATTCCACATTTACATCTCTAAGGAATCGCTATTTTGTTACTTATTAGGGATTCAAATTTGTGATCTTATATCAAGATATCTTTCATGTCGTAAGAGGTTTATTTATTTATACTGTAGCCCAAAGACATTAATCAAACAGTTGATTATATTTTAGTATGGCATTAATTAATATTTTGACTTTGAATTTTTCTGTACCAGATATCAACAAGTATTTTTCTATGAAGGTCCAGACAGTAAAAATTTTAGGCATGGGCCAGTCTCTGTAACACCTACTCAATTATATAGTTGTAGTGGGAAAGCAGTCATAAACAAAACAAACATGAGTGTATCTGTATTTGCATAAACTTAATTTCAAAAACATGAGGCGGGCTGGATTTGTGCTGTGGGACACAGTTTGCCAGTCTGTACTATATACTACAGGTACATTTTCTTTATTATCAATTTCAAGATTTATTTCTTTTTTTGCCTTTATTTTACGTAATAACTTATTATAAGGATTAAACAGTCCTTACTTATTCTTTTTCAGAAATTAACATTGAACCTCAAATACAATTGATATTATCATAAAGCATTTTTTCATGAGACCTTATGTACTTTAACTCAATTTCCTGCAAATTAATGATCATAGCATTTTCTTAAACTGTTTTTATTACTACATGATGGCATATTTGTATAAGCTTATACATTTTGCTTATGGTAGCTTCCACTGAAAATCTTAACTTTTAATCAAGTACAATACTTTGGAGGTACACAGTATCAAGCAACTTTGGAATAGGGACCAGAGAAAGATGAAAGGTAAAAGGATTTGTCCTATGCCACCAAAAGAGCCTCCCCAAATTCTCAAAGCATGTAGAATATTGCTTTTTCTATTGTACCATGAAAATTTTGAAACTGACCTTATTAATGTGCATGATTGCCCGTTATATTCATGGCCCTTTTAATTTCTCAGTTGGGTCTCTATATCCTTAAAATTATTTGTGGTGAGCATTACTTCATTTCTCTTAATAAAAATGAATGGTAAGTCCTTTTTTTCTGTATTATTCTCTTGACTATACAATTTGCATGCTTCATCATAAAAAAGATACAGGAATGCAAGCTCACTTGGAAAAATATATAAGCTCTTTTATCAAAAGGAAATATTGGATATATTTCTTGAGCCTTTACACAGTAAAATCTAGCACTTGATTGCAATAATTGAGGACACGTTCCCCTTAATAATTATGTTGTCTTCTTTAATAATAAAAACATTTTCTTCTGGCTAAATATTTTCAAGTTATCTGGGGTAAAAATGAAGAAAGTATGACACAAAACAATACCTAATTCCTAAGGAGTTGTTTAGTTTTTTCATATTTCTTTGGAGTGACTACAGAATCATGGCTACGTGATCTGTGATACCACGTTTTTATAGTAGAACACTATTGATGAAAAATATTTCAGTATTCCTACCAAGAGATCCTTCCTAAGTTTGCATTAAGAATGTTTAAATTAAAACAACAAATTAATACAATTATCCTGGAAGAGGTATTTTTACAAATTCCTCAAATTTCTGCCTTTTCCTATATACCTTTTGATGTTTGATTTTTTAAAATATATTCTTTCCCCAGGAAACAACATTTACTGAGATTTCATTTTTAAATCAAAGCTAAGTTTGTGTGCATGTATGTATAAATATTCTTAAATCTTAATTCCTCATAGAAGCTTTTATTTTTAAAAATATATAGATTTTATCAATCAGTAATATAAAGAATAACTTATTTATATTTTATTTAAATAACATAAGGAATCAAGAATGATTTTACTTGACTTCACTCACCCATTCAACTCTACATTTTGATAAGAAAATTTGGATTTTTATATACAGATAATATACCTTAGCATTATTTGTTACCTTTATAATAAATTTTATAAACGGATATAGCAACTCTCCAGATGGGGTTTTGGTTACTAGGTTTTGTAACTAGGTTTTCTGGTTCTTGAACCAAGACTTCCCATTGGGAAGGATGTTGCTGTTAGTTTTTGATTCCTGAAACCCACATCTCTCCAAGGGGTAGTGGAAATATTCTCCTATTTCTTCCTATGGTTGCAATTCACAGCCCTTTTGTGATTTGATGAGTGAAGATTCCTTTTATATATTGCAGATAATTAAATCTAAACTGAATTTTTAGAACTGTAGTGATGTTGTGTATATGTGTGCATTTTCATGAATGTTTCAACGGAAAATGAAGGTGACAGTTCAGGTTCCACTAGTAAATAGCCATTACTGCATCCTAGAAATTTGTATTTTCAGACAGAATAGCTTAAAATACCCTGGAAGAGCCATCATAAAAAAGATGTTTTGGAAAAAACAAACAAACAAAAAACTCAACTACAACATAAATGGTGACTATATTTTCACTATTTACTCTTACTTCAAATATCACAGCTGTTTTTGATCACAATGTTTCAAGATAAAACCTGCCTATTAGGAAAATTTTATGGCCCATTTTTCTTCCTTAAATGTTAAGTAGTTTAAAGAAAATATCTTTACTTATATGGAAGTTACTCTCTGAAAACCAATAAACATAGCTGTGCTTTGAAATATCTTATATAGCTTATTTGAGAACTACATTATTAAAAGCACAACACTTTCAATGAATTTTGGAACTATATATAATAAACCTGAACTACGTCCAACATATTGTCAGGTCTCTGGAACACAGCTGGTAAACAACAAACCATAATCAAGTAAAAAGATACTCTAAAAAGGAATAGCTATATAATCACTAAAACCAAAGAAACATTTACCTAGACTGTAACTTAATATGCTTCCTTCAAGTATATGAATCCAACTTCCTGACCTTTTTCTTTTTCACTAGGCAAGGTTGATGCTGTGCAATGGTTTAATTCTTTTGGAATTTTACTTTAAATTTGAGTATAGGGAGCATTTCTCTGAGCAGTGGATTCTTTTTCCAGACTCTTTTAAATTATGACTATTGATGATACCTGCCGAAGAACCCATATGCTTATTGGGCAAGTTGGGGAGGGTCTAGAAAATCAACCAGTAGTACAGAGATAAGATAAACTATTTTTACATGAGTGATTAGAGTTTGTATTATTTTCCTCTTTCATAACAACTTTCTCAGATTATATATATATACAATTTACAAATAAAGATTACATTTTTGGGGAATTGGTAAAAATAGGTATCTTCCAGCTTGAGAAGTTATAACAGAACCAGTAGTAAAAATAAAATCTAGAGAAATTCCCAGTACTTCAATGTTCTTACATCTGCTACCAGCTGTCTATGCCTCAGGCATACTTAGAACTGGAAGATTTCTACCCATATTCAGTGCAAAAGACTATCTCATCGCATCTTTTACTTAAAATTTAAAAATCACCTTGTTTGTACGCAGTACACTGGGCTATGCTCAGGAGAATGACATGAACAGAAAACTATAAGAGAGCTTAGTATATGAGAACAAATTCAACTTTCCATAGGTTTTCTACAGTGAATTTTCTTCAAAGAGAGTAAAAGCTAAAAGCTAGTTCCTTCTGTATAGAAGAAAGGAGGTCATACTGAAAGGCCAAGAATCTGCTCTAATTAAAACACTAGCAGTAATGGCACTTAAATCCTCATTTTCTTATGAACTATGTGAAGAATACACACACACGATTTTCGAAGCATTGTGTCTTGTCATCACTGTCAGTAAATTGTTCATCTCTCTCAAACCTCAATGCTTTGAGCTTCCACATGATTTTTTGCTATTAAATGGAGATGTAAAATGAGAAATAGCCTATATGCTCAATTTATGTATATTTCAGTATATGATAAATAGCAGAGTCTTGATTTGGGGGACAGATTATAAAGTATTACAATAAATCTAGGCTTATAAAGGAGTAACACAAAGCCATATGCATTGCACTTGTAAAAAAATCTTGTCTGTACCAGGCTTTAAAAAAGTCAAAATACAATTGGCACTAGAATTGTGATTTTATGCCACTATGATAAAATAAGGGGAAAAAAAGAACGATAAGTACTGATAAGATTATGGATTTCAATATGGTCATCAAAGTCAAACTCTAGGAAACTTACTAAGTTGTTAGTACCTAGAAATCTATGAACACACATATTTTCTAAGAAACACATATCATTCCTCAGGTAGAGGTTCCCTCATTTCATCCCCATATTATAGAACTTCTTTTTTTCACTTGTATAAACATTTAGGTTAGATGAAATGATGACAGAAATCAGTAACAAGTAACAAACAGTGGGTAGCACTACATATATTGCATATAAAATGTTAGGAGATAACATGAGCAAAATTATGTCCTAAAACATATAGAAATTTAATGTAAAACCCCATTGGAAAATCCCATGGCTCTGTTGATCACACAAGAATCAATGCCCTACTATATATAAAATAGATAACCAATAAGGACCTATTGTATAGCACAGGGAGCTCTACTCAATACTCTGTAAGGGCCTATATGGGAAAAGAATCTAAAAAAGTGTGGATATATGTATAACTGATTCTCTTTGCTGTACACCTGAAACTAACACAACATTGTAAATCACCTCTACGCCAATAAAAATTATATAATTAATTAACTAATTAAAAAAACAATCAATGCCCTTTGATGAGTGCACTGTGTGACTGAGGACAAATGGGAGATAGGACTGACCTCCTTTCACCTAAAATCACGCAAACCTGTCCTGTTTAACTTAGCATAGACTTATTTTTCATGTTTTTATTCATGACTACTGTCCAAATGCAAATAATCTGCATTCTACTTTGTCCATATATCCTCAGTCTAGTGCTCACTCATCACAAATCTAAGACTTTGCCTGCTCTAGTTCCCCAGGCAACAGCCTGAGAATTTACTAAAAAAAAAAAAAAAAGGAATTTCTCTCAAAATCTTTTCTTTTCACAACTTTCTTATCCAAATTCTCCAGTGTAAAATGGCAGACCTAGATTCTCTGTCTTACTTCCTCATCTGATACTCTGAGAGAATAAGAGATGGGTCTTGTTATTGAATCACTTGGGGTTTTCTGCTCTGGAGGTTAGCCATTAGTCACAGTTTGTAATGATTTTTTTTTCTCCCAAGGCTCACTGGGCTCAGACATGTGCAGAATGAATGAACTCACAGATTGTATTAGTTGTCCTCCTTCCCCTTCCACCTTTCAGATCACAAACATCAGTGATGACCATGTGAGACTGTATGGCCCTTAACTTTATCAAATAATAATTTAATTTCTGGAAATAAAGGTGAGGCATATAACGGGAGCCAATAAATACTTCAGCATCTAAGGTCTAGCTTATGCTTTAGAATTATGCTTTTCTCACTGTTATAAATTAAGGCAAAAGTAACAGAATTAAAGTATGGATTACAACACATCATGAGAATCAAATTGTAGGAAGATTTTGGCATTGTGGGTATGGGAGAAACTCTGATACACATCTTCGTTAAAAAAAAATTGATACACTGATGAATTTATAGATACCACTAATGTCTGTAGTTCTAAGTACACTCCACACAAAAAGTATGGTTAGCCAGAAACACATTTCTATTATTCTTCAGGATCTTTACTATACTAATATTACTGTAAGTAAGCAAACAAACAAATCATAAAACATTTGAATCAGAGCTAAATCTTACTTAAAACTATAAATTCATTAGATACGACGTTAAGTTGGATAAGGTACATATGTAAGAAAACTTTTGCTAAATAACTTACTCATTCAAACTGAAAAAGAAACAGAGTGGTCTGTTTACAGTATGACTTTTTAAAAGGTATGTAATATAGAGTGAAATTTATGTAAAAATTAAAATTTTCTGTTAAAAATGTAAAGCCCTATAATAGAGTCAATGTTAAAAAAAGACATGATGGAACTAATTCTCTCAAGGAGCTAACTCTTTCAAACTTAACAAATCTAATTCTTGACCTTGCATTCTCTTTCTCAGAACAATTCTTTTTCTTATCTCATTTGAGGCCCTTAGACATTCTATATTTGCTGTTTATCACTCCACTGAAACCTGTCTATAAAATCAACCAAATTTCCAAATTCATAAGCACAGAGGAAATTTTTCAGTCCCTTTTCCTTAACCATTCAACGGCATTTCGCACCATTCACCACGCCTTCCTTCACATAAACCTCTCCTCCCTCAGTCTTTGCTCTCTCTTAGAGGTCTCCTTCTCCTCAGCCTGTCCTTTACATGGTGTTAATCCTCTGGTTTTCTGCCTTCTGCTCCTCTTTGTTTTTTCTGAGAAATCTTAAACTTTCCTTCTGCTTTAGCTTTCACAATCATGCCAAATGTGATGCAGAAGCTTAGAATTTATTGCCACTTTATCCCCTGCTACATGCCCATGATTTAAAACAGAATCTGTTTATAAGTCCTTCCAGATTTGTTCATTCTCCAAATCCATCACACTGTGAACTTAAAATAGAGTTCATTTCCCCAGATGAAGTTTGACAGTCATGGGCAAATCTCCATCAAGGATATGGGAATGATTCCAAAGAAATATAAACTAAGTGCTCCTCACAGTGTCTTTTGCCAGGATATAGCTCATAGGTGGTTCGACAACTTTATATTAAAGAATACCAACTATGCATAGAACATCATTACCAGGAGCTCTGGGCGTTTCACATTAATAGTTGAAATCAAAGGAAAGCAACAAAAATATTCTTAAGAATCAGTCAAATCCAGGTAACTTTCTGGTTTGGGCAGCCTGTTTTCTGCATGTGTGTGGTTCATGTGTATCTGTGTTTTCTGTGCTTGCTGTTTATATTAAAAATGTATCAGCATATTTTTTCAAGATATTTATGTAATTTTCATTACACTAAAAATGGTCAAAGGTAAAAATCTGTAAGTTTACATGAAAAATAATATTTCCCACAGAAATAAGGTTTCTGAATAATTATTTAGATAATAAACATTAATTAATATCAGTTAATTATTATTGTTAACTGTTAATGTTTAACAATGCTCAGATATTTAAAACTAATAATAACAGATGCCATTACCTGAAAAATAAATGTTAACTGATGGTAAAAAGTACAGATAGGATACTGGCTGAGCTTCTCTGGTTATTCATATCAAAGCAAAGATAAGATATTTTATTAGAAGACCATGGAATTTAATCACTGGGTACATGTTAGAATTTTCTTGAAAAAAATTGTAAGAAATTATCATTTAGAGAGAAGGCTATCGTGTCTAGGGAATATCTCTTTTTTAAGCTTTAATTTTTCTCAGCAAAATCTCTTATTAACATATTTATCCACCAAAGTTATAGAAGAATTATATTTCTACAATAGGTAACAAAGTTGCAAGAACAAGACTATTTTAATTGGATTATTCTTATCTCTGTTAAGCTTTCCTCAAAATAATTAAAAAATAAAGCATTCAGCCAGCGGATAAAACGTTCAAGAAGGAATGGCAAGATAAATATATGAGAGAAAAGGGACAAACTGCTGTTTGGTTCAATAAATTGTCTGGTGTATTTGTTTGTTTTCCATTATGTGTTATGTATTTCAAAGGATTATGAAAATGAGATGGAATCAAGATGAGTGCTCTCTTTTCACAGCAAATGACTTTTTAATACAGCAGTTAATTGAACTGGTTTCCTGCAAAGAAGGTCACAGACAAGATTATTAATTATCAGAACTTTTAGAGAAAAGTGTCACACTCTGCTACAAATTAGGAAAAACATCTTGTTACATTTAGTTCTATTAAGTTACAAGAGGAAATTAAACATAATCTTCAAAATGAAGATAAACTACCGGTAGGGCTACATTTTTTTCGCTTATTTTAAATAAGTTTGCTCATTATTCACTTTACTGACCATCCTATTTTAGAGAATACAATAATACTAATATTAGAACCTGGAAAAATATCTTCAGGAGTGAGGGTCTGCATTTACACTGATACTTCCCATAAGCAGAGAAAACATAGATGACTGCAGCTGGTACAATCCTTGAACCAAGGCAAGAGGGGTCCTTGGCTTGGTTACGGTACTTGAGATGGCCCTTCCCTTGTCTTCCTCTCATTATGCTCTAAGGGCTAAGAGTTGGGAGGCCAAGGGACAAGTTCACTGTGATACTGTATGTTTCCCCGCTTCCACACCATGTTTCTGGTGACTGAGATGCTGGAATTCCTTGCCCAAATGGTGCCAAGCCCATATCCAAGGCATGTACCAGCCCCTTCCCCAGGTCCACCTTCAGAAATATAGACCAAATCTCCAGTGTGATCACCCCTAGAAAGACCAAGGAAGAGAAGTTGTATGAGAGAATGGGGCTGGATAGGGTGTACAGGTTGGGGAGGGAAAAGAAGGAAGGTGAGCCAGGCACCAGCTTTTCCTCTGTGGCTGTATCTGTACTTTTGCTCACATTGCTCTCTCCATGTGCTGTTCTCATCCTCCTGATGAATTCTGACTTACCCTTCAAGGTTAGCTTCCTAGGCATACTCCTGATTTCTTAAACAATTTATACATGTTCCTATAATTGCACTTGTATGATATTATGGTTGTTTGCTTATCTATTTCCCCTTTGAGCTCATGAGTGCTAATAAAGTATTTTATTCAGTTTTTGTATCCCTAGTGCCTTCCCCTGTGTGTGTATTAACTTGCCATGTGATAAATGTTGGTGATTTCTTTTCAGTGAAATAATGATCACATATTATCTGTTTAAACAAAATTTGAGACTCTATTCCAGCTAATTAGTGGGTGACCCAAATCAATTTACTGTGTAATATCCTTGTTACTGTGAATTGCTATTCGAAATATGTCTCACGGAATAATTGGGGGTTTTGTTGGTATGATAGTCTATTTGTTAATAGACTATTTGTTAAACTGGCATATAAGTACGAGGGAAAAGAAAAAATTGCTAGAATTAACATAAAATTAATAGTTCCAAGAAGTTCTGACTAATTGTTGAACTCAATAAGTATTCAGAATCAAGAAGATATTTGATAATAGAAACAAAAGCAATGGTGTAATGGAAGTTTGTCTTTTAGACTACTGCATGGAGACTTTATACTTGGTACCATAATTTCACCATACACCTTAAAAAATGGAAAAACTCCATTTCTGCATGCCTTGAACTGTTTTGTATCAAATTGTGCCTTGCATTATTCTGTATAATTCTGTGTAAAACTGTCCTTGTGAAAATGCTAAGTAACCACAAATACAGTTTTAATGAAAAAGTGTCAAGAAGCCTATCAACTGCTAAATATTATTTCCACCAATTACAATGAATTGAAATTTCTGCCTAAATATCACTTCATTTAATATTTCTAATAAGCACCTGTTAAAGTTTTGTTCAGTTACTGTTTGTTGAACATCTTAAACTCAGCAATGTGCTATGCAGGTTCCAAGAGAAATAATAATGAGCTGTAAGTCATTATTCAAATCACAAAGATTTCCTAGAAAATGAAATCAAGCATTTGGAAAAACAAAAAGGAGCAAGAATTACATAAATACTCAGCAAGGGCCTTAGAAAATTTAGGAAGAAGGACATCGATACAATTTGGTTTCTATTTGGTTTCAGGGAGGGTGAATGCCTGCCTGGGTCTTGAAGGGTGGAATTAAATAATTAAAAGAGGGAGAGGAATTTGGGGGACTCAGGGCTAGAGGTGGATCATGGTCATCTGTAAGAGGTAACACAACTGGAGCCATGCCGATCAGAACAAGCAGGTATCTGCTTTAAGATAACATTTTAACTCATAAGAACCAAATATTAGCCAATTGGCTGATTAGATCAGCTCACAATGGGACCCAGGGGACAATAATATTGATTGGAAATAAATAAAACAGGTAATTCTGAAGAAGCAACTTATTCATTACTATATCAAATAATTGACCTAAGGTAAGTAAAGAAAAGTAAGGGCTCTATGATAAAATCCGCAAAAGCCTGACAGGGGCTGTCTGAATGGTGGCCTGAGACCTCTGAATATGGCTTTTGTATGTATGGGGGATGACAAATGTGAATGTGAGGAAGGCTGTTGACTTCTAGGTGGCTGATACAGAAGCGAGGTACACAGTATATCCAGTAATATAAAAAGACTGGTAAGGGTGGTTATAGAAAAGATTAATAAAAAGATAAACAAATAGAAAGATAAACAACTGGAAATAGGAGTTTATGCCTCATGTCCTTCAGCGGAAGTGTACCTAGTCATGAACACATAATCATATTATCAGTAGAAAAGAGAATTCCTTCAAATAAAATCTACATATTGATAATAATATATACTTGTAGCCCAAGTCACTCCTCTGGGTTCAAAATTCCCATTTTCACATGAATTCTTAGCATTTGTAATTTAACACTTCAAATCTGTCAAACTCAACATGCAAAAGAGAACGCTTCATTTTCATTCAAATACCCACATATCAGTAAATGTTCCACCATATACCTAGTTTCTTAAGGCAGAAGTCTATTTTTTTCTAGTTTGTTGCCAACCCCTGCTTACTGTTACATCCAATTTGTCATCAAGTTTTAATCTACCTCTAAAATATATTATGAACATCTCTACCTTCCTATGTCCATAGTTACCACATTTATCAATTATATCATTTCTCATCTGAACTTCTGCAGCCACTCCTCAACTGGTCCCCTTGCCACCTCTAATCCTTCCCTATATATCATCTTAAAATGTAAAAAAGATCCTATCCCTTTGCTACTTAAAACCCCTTAAAGGCTTCCATTACACAGGGAATAAAAATTCCAATGACTTCCTGCATCTCTCCTGATCCTTCTTGCTCTCACCATGATCTATTTCTCCATCCTTATCATTTAATACACCTTCATCGATCACTATGCTCATGCCACAATTTTCTTTCCTGAGTTCTTTTGTTTATCATTCACTTCACTCCACTTTTCACACGGTTATCACCTTCTAATTATTCAATTCTCAGTTTAAACATCCACTCCTCAGAGGCTTTTTCTCATATAAAGTAGCTGTTTTTCATTTTCTCCATTTTTTCCATTTTTCTCCATTTTTCATTGCTTTCATAGTATTTACCACTATTTATAAAGACTTTTTCATTTGATAGCTATTATGTTTTTGTCTGTTATTCTGTGAGAGCAGGAACCACATCTGCTTGATTCACTACTATATTTCCTTCACTTAGCATGGTTTCTGGTACATAATAGGTCGTCAAGTAATATTTGTTAACAAATAAACAGATTTTTGGTACATTTACCAATATATAGCCTTCTGAAGCACTCTGAAAAAATATTTTAATGTAAATCATACTGATATTTCCTCTTAAAATTTTATTGAGACAAGATGGAATATAAGTATTTAAACAAAGACACAATCAAGCAACACAATTTTAGGTTCAATGGTGATGGTTAATTGGAACAACCATAATGAAAAACAGTACAGATATTCCTCAAAAACTTAAAAACAAAACTACCATATGATCCAGCAATCCCACTTCTGGGTATATAATCCAAGGAAATGAAATGAGCATCTCAAATATCTGCACACCTGTGTTCAGTTCAACACTATTCGCAGGAGCCAAGATATGCAAACAACATCAGTGTTCATAGAAAGATGAATGGATGAGGAAAATCTGGTGTATGGCTATGCGTGCGCATGCATGCATATGCGTGGGCACACATGCACGTGCGCGCACACACACACAGGACTATTATTCAGGCATAAGAAAGAAGAAAATCTTGCCATTTGTGACAACATGGATGAACTTGGAGGACATTATGCTAAGTGAGATAAGCCAGCCACAGAAAGACAAACATTGTATGATCTCACTTATATATGGAATCTTAAAAAAGTTGAACCTACAGGAGTGAAGAATAGAATCGTGATTGCCAGGGGCTACGGGGTATGGGAAATGGGGAGATGCTGGTCAAAGGCTACAAACTTCCAGTTATAAGATGAGTATAGTATAGTATAGATTCTGGGGATCTAATGTACAGCATGGTGACTATAGCTAATAATAATACGGTATTGTATACTTGAAATTTGCTAAGAAAGTAGATCTTAAGTATTCTTATCACACAAAAAAATGGTAACTATGTGATGTGATGGATATGTTAATTAACTTGATTATGGGAATCAGTTCACAATGTATACATATATCAAAACATCATGTTGTACACTTCAAATATATACAATTTTTACTTGTCAAATATATCTCAATAAAGCTGGAAAATGGTGAAGGTAATACATAATTTAATATATCACTATTCTGCAGACCTCAGTAATCTTTGATGTACCAATCAAGAACATACAAAAGCTTACCAAAATGTCCATTCTTAGGATGGTAAAAGGCACTTGCTACTTTCAAACCAGGTTGATTCTTATAATTATATTTAAGAAAAATGAACTGTTTAAAACATCAAATTTCATATATTAATTATACATTTTGCCTCATAATTTAAAAGTGAGGGCTTCCCTGGTGGCGCAGTGGTTAAGAATCCGCCTGCCAATGCAGGGGACACCGGTTCGAGCCCTGGTCCAGGAAGATCCCACATGCTGAGGAGCAACTAAGCCCATGCGCCACAACTACTGAGCCTGCGCTCTAGAGCCCGCGAGCCACAACTACTGAAGCCCCCACGTCTAGAGCCCGTGCTCCGCAACAAGGGAAGCCACCACAGTGAGAAGCCCGTGCACCTCAACGAAGAGTAGCCCCCGCTCACCACAACTAGAGAAAGCCCACACGCAGCAACAAAGACCCAACGCAGACAAAAATAAATAAATAAATGAATAAATAAATTTTAAAAAGTTACTTCTATTTGTCAGTGAACTATCAAAAACATGTCTATAAATAACCTTTGCTCATTTTTAAAATGAGAAAAGTAAGGTGTGAAAGAATATTGCAAGTTTTTGCAATTTCATGAAAATAGTCAAGTTTTCTGAGAAAAGCAAAAGCTACTCTAGACATGCTTGTTTTTAATAGTTTGGTTTTTGGTTAAATTAAACAACACAATAGATCAAATCAACTATGCTATGATGTAAAGCCAGCCAGCTTAATATTTTAACAATGTCCTAAATTTTGTCATGTACATGTAAACAAAACCTGTGCCTACTCAAAATGAAATGGATATTTGAAATGACAATAATATATAGATGGCCAGATCAAATGAGAGATAAATCAGATCTTAATAAAATTCTCCTTCTGACTGAAAATTTCAGGTGACTGACTGAAATAGAAAAAAAAAAATTTGAAGCCTAAATCTCCCCAAGACTGCATTTTTTTTTTTTTTTGCTTTGTTTTGGTGCAGACTCAGTGTACATTGGACCGTTATTAATTATAAGATCCAAGAATCTGTCCTTACGTTAAAATGGAAATTCATTCCAATCAGTGTTACCTCTACAATTCAATCTCTTGGGGAAAGAGTGCTAGCAAAAACACCATGTTAGTAGTAATTTGAGAACAAACCATGTTAGATGAGGTATGAAATGGGAAAAACCTAAACATTTATACATTTATTTTTCTCTCTTCTATAGAACCTTAGTGAATAACTGTATTCTTATGAGGCAAAGCAGTGGTTATAATAACAGAATTACATTATTGAAAGACACTCATTTGGGATTTCAATCTTTGTTTCAAAGCTGCTCCTCATTCTGGGACAAACCTCACTGTGA
This sequence comes from Balaenoptera borealis, assembly GCF_965194805.1. Taxonomy (NCBI): domain Eukaryota; kingdom Metazoa; phylum Chordata; class Mammalia; order Artiodactyla; family Balaenopteridae; genus Balaenoptera; species Balaenoptera borealis. The sequence goes on along the minus strand of NC_138867.1, from coordinate 109,906,886 downwards.
TTTTTCTACTTGCTGTGAATCAAAAATTTCAGGACACTAATAGATAGGAAACAATTAAAGGATTTATATTTCTTATTACTCCATATTAAAAAGAACATGTAAACCATATTCAGCTGTTATTCATGACTTTCTCCAGCATCTCTGCCTAGCAGTAGCAAATTTGACAATCCATGCAGCTTCAGGCCCCAAGCTGTTGCTATTTTGATATGGTGGGGGCAGATGAGATGAGGACAGGGTGGATCATAACCTCTATCTGCCTAAACAACTGAACTCAATGTGCCAGTCTATATTTACAACTTGTCTATGGTCTAAGAGAACAGAGGTAACGCAAGTGGTAAAATTAATACACTGCCACAATGTTGTTTACTGTAAAGTCCTAAGTAATTTCTTAAACAGAGAAACAGGTATTTTCCCAAATGGGTTTAGATAGAGTAATCATGGGATTCCAGAACTGAGAATCTTAAAGCCAGGAGATACATACATAATATCCAACATTCCTCCGTGTGAACTTCCATGTATTTTACAGAAAAAAGGGGAACTCTTTCTTAGAGCAATGCTTGTAATTTAAAATATCCTCTTTGCCATAAGAAGGGAAACATTACATGGCAGGATAAGAGATTAAAATTAAAGTCTTCCTCCAAATCGCCCATAAAAATCCCAAACTATAAAATTAAAACTGAGCCATGATATCTATTAAATCTGGAATGAATTGTATCACACTTAGTAACCATCATAAATATAAAATCACATGTAATCCATCATATATAAACCATCAAAAATATTAAAATCATATATAAGTTTCTAACTTATTTTGTATATTGTGAGATACTATAGATGGAGAGAAGAGGTACTTTTAAGGACAAAACATTTTTAATGATTCAAGTGATTCAAGTGATTTATAGTTATAGAATTTTTAATAGCAAAGGCAGTTCACAAAAAGGTTAAATTTAGACTAGATGCAGTTTACCAAATGGGATTAGCAAAAGCATCTAGTAATCCAAAGTAAGAAAAGAAGGTGAGATTTAAATGAACTGGAGAACACTTGAATTAAATCAGCACCTCTCTCTTATGAAAATAATGAGCTTACATTATAAGTATTCTTTGATTCACTCCAGCAATCCAAAATTGCTTAAGCATTCAGCTAATCAGTAATTTTATTTGAGATTACTTAGCCTTTATAAGTGCTGAATGGTCACGGCTCGTGTTTTTATTTGTTGTGAATTAACAAAGATGACCTTCCTAGAGGTTAGCACTGTATTTAAAGTTACTTTCTAATAAGAAATTCTTTATTTTTTGTGGAATGAACTGCAGATTCCTAGCATGTACTATTCTTAGCATGCTCAACATCTCAACAGCTTCACCCAAGACAGGTCATTAGATAATTCATCCTTCCTGTGGCCATACTACCTCCACCTTTCTTTTTACTCACAGACTTTTTATATACATAATACCATCAGAACCTGAACAACACAGTGAATTGTTTGATGTTCAGACTCATCCTTCTAAGGTCCACAGCCATGATGCGATTTGAAACTATGTAATCCTATGGAAGATCCAGTCTTGGCCAACCCTTCACAGAGGACACTTAACAAACTGAATGTTTGCTGCTCAACTGATTCTTTGAAAATTTATTGATGTTTCACGTTCTCACTTCATTGTTACTTCTTAGGGATACAGACCACGTTTTAATATTGTTTTGGGCTTTTCTTCTTTTCCACTCTAGAGCTCTAAACCTCCACCCTACTACCTATACTTTAGTGACTGCTCATAGGAGACTCTCAATAAATAGGCCAATGAATAAGTGCCATTCTCCTTTTCCCCTAGGTAAGGGTACAAAGTTAATATTGAGGAACAGGTCTCCAGGCAATTAACTGTCCATTGGTCTTTTGCATAAGCAAGTCTCAGCCTCTTGCCTCTATTCCACCCTGCAAAGTTTCTGTAGCTTCCCTCTACTCTCTCCCAACTCCCATACCTCAAACTGATCTAGATAAAGAACTGTTATCATGCTCAAGGAACATCAAGGTGAAATTTAGTCTTTAACTGTGAAAAATACAATTTAAGATCTCCTCAGCCTACTCAGAGGTAGAACTGATGCTCAAAGCAGCAATGAGGTGCTGAAATTTGGTGGTCTGAAGACAAAAAATACAAATGAAATCAAAGGTAGTTGTTAAGTCTGTTTTATCAGGCAGTTCTGTGTCTTCGGGCTTTTTTTCTGAGAGCTCTCAACTTTATATTGCGTTGGCCAAAAAGTTCGTTTGGTTTTAAGTAAAAATAAAAGACACTTTTCATTTTCACCAAGAACTTTATTGAACAGCGTATTCACTAACTGAACGAACTTTCTGGCCAGCCCAATATTTATGCTGCTTTCTGTTGCTGCCTTGTTTTTCAGACAGAATATTCCTGTGTTTACTCACTGCCCACTAAGTAGCTGGCACTAACTTCAGAGAAGCCATACACAGGAGCAGTCTAGCAGTGTGCCTAAGGTAGGTATAGCGCATGAGGCACAAGGTTTGCTATTGGGTATTTCTGTGCCAAGGGCACTAATGCATGAATGTCTTTAAGTGGGCACTTGACAAAAAAAATCACAGGAACTTTACTCATTTCAGAGTCAGTAAGCATGAGTATCACTCAAATATCAACACACACTATGTTTTCATCCAGTGTAATAAGTAGCAAATTCTCCACTTGCTAAGTGAAAAATGAATCTTTCATGAGCTTTGTTAAAGGCTGTGTATTTGAAAGCAGTCTTTTTTCCTTTGGTTCCAATTTATCCTCATGCTTTAGATGCATGGTTAGGTCCAGAGTTTGAATCAAGTGATTTCCTTTTAGTAGGGGGAGGGGAGAAGAAAAGAGTCATTTGTCCCATCACTAGAATATATTTACTTGGCACTAGAAAGAAGTAAAACAAATTGGCCATATGTGTAACTCCCTTTAAGAAACATTTACATAATTCGACCTAGGGAAAAAATGGAGACATATCAGAGGATTATTTTTGGAAAAAGATGAGAATGACATTGAGATCTCTCTTTATTGGAGACTTTTAAGTAAAATATGCCTCAAATCTACAGAAAATGTATAATGGCATTTGTCATAAAAAAGTCACTCATAGGTCATCTCTCTGAGAAAGATATCTAATAATTTTGCACTTCCTCAATAAACTGTCACATTGGATGCATTTGAATTTGTAAAAGACAATTTTCTCATTATTAATAGAGAAGGAAATTACAGAGTATCTTTTACTTGTAAGTCACTAGATATTGGTGAAGGTTCCCTTGAACTTCCTCCTCTGTCCTCACTGTAACACCCATTGAGAGGCACTATAGCATATGGATTATAGCAAAAATTTTGGAGTCACGCAAATCTGGGTTCAAGTCCAGGCTCCAATATTGTGTCATTACAAGTGATAGAAAACACAGTTTAAAGTAGCCTAAGCAGTTTTTAAAAATTTGTTTGTTCAAATAATTGAAAAATTTCAGTATAACTGAAACTTTATTCCCCTTGATCAACATCTATTTCCCCCACCCCTAGCCCGTGGCAACCATGGTTCTACTTTCTGCTTCTATGAATTTGGCCTTTTTAGATTCCACATATAAATGAAGTCATACAGTATTTGTCTTCCTCTGACTTATTTTACTAGGCATAATGTCCTTCAGGTTCACCCATATTGTCACAAATGGCAGGATCTCCTTCTTTTTTAAGGTTAAATAATATGCCATTGTATATTTACCACATTTTCACAGTTTCAGTTATATGAAATGAATAAACTTAGGAGATCTAACGTACAGCATGGTGACCATAGTTAACAGTACTGTATTATATACTTGAAATTTGCTAAGAGATCTGAAATGTTCTCACAACAACAAAAAAGGTACCTATGTGAAGTAATGGATATGTTAATTAGTTTGATTGTGGAAATAATGTCACCATATATATGTGTATCAAAACACCACATTACACATGTTAAATATAAACAATTTTCATTTGTCAATTGTATTCAATAAAGCTAAAAAAAGACCAGGGGAATCTGGATTCAGGTAGAACTGAATTCAGGGATCAAACAGTGTTAACAGGACTGAATTTTCTTTACCATTTGGCATGTTCTCTTTCATGCTATGATTTTATTTATTTGGTGGAAAATGGTTAAAGCTCCATATTCTCTCAGAATATAATCCAGCCAAGATGACCACAGGCTTGTAGAGCTTAAAAAACACATGAAAATTGAGGGCTATTATTAGAGGAAGGTAAATTGATTTTTGATGACAAAAAAAGCCATTTTTCCCCTAAAATCATTTATTAACTGTGTAATCTTAGGAATCTTATTTAATTCATCCAAGCTTCAGTTTCAATTGTAAAATGGAGATCACAACATGGACTACTTTCTATGGTGTCCTGGGGGTTAAACAAATTGTTGAAAACAGTTTCTACAGCTTTTGGCAGAATGCAGACAAATAATAAGTGCTGACTAAAACTGCTGAAAAATGCTCCAAAAAGAGCTAGGAGTACGAAATTGGGGTCCTGATCTAAGCCCCTGATCACTAGGACTGATGATCCCTCTAAATCAAAACCACATTTCTGTGACAAAAATGCATTTCAAAGTGTGTTACTAAGTGCAAATAATAGCTTAAACTTGTCAAAGAAAATTTTACCAGCATTTATGAAAGACGTTAATGTTTAGCAGAGAGAAAGAAATAAAAAATACGTTACAAAAAATGCATCATTTAATCCTTCTCCTTACAGAGGAAAAGAAGAGAGTCAAGGACAAAGCCATAGCTTCATGCATGTATATCATTTGGATATTAAAAACTGGTGAGATTTTCCCATGTCTGGCAGTGATCTTCAGACTGACATCTCAAAGTTTATCCACTGGACTAGAATGATGAGAGACACAGACTAAGAGAGAGAGGCAGAGAGAGGGAAAGAGGAAGGGGGGGAAGGAGAAAAGGAGGGAAAGATGGAGGAAGGAAGCGATGATGAAGCAGAGATATGTGCATTACTCCACACTGGCAAGTAAAGAAGGGGCTCCTGATCTCCCTGGAAACATGTTAATGACCTTATTCCAATTTCCTTGTAAGAAATATGGATTTCCAGGAGGCAACACAAGATAATTGCCCTAATTGGGCAAATGCTTCAAAGTAGAGTACTGATTCCAAAAACTCTCTAACAGTCCTGTGGTGCCAGAACTCAAGGCATCTTCTGGAGACAGAGAGTAGACTATGTGGATGAATCATGGTGCTTTCCATTATTTCAGCTGTACTCACAGGATAAGGACTGTACAAAAGAAGTACAACAGGGCAAGTTGGATGGATATACTATAACAGGCTTGGCAATTATCTTTTTTTCCATTTCTTTTCTTTTTTGTTTTTCACATACACACACATTCTCGCACACCCGGCTCCTCTTCCTCTAGGGCCCCAGCGCCCAGATGGGAGTGATGCCACAGCCTCGCACCTGCATGTGGTGCAGTGGGGCCAAGGCTGGGGCAGCAGGTGCCAGTGCCTCTCCCAGGAAGTCCCACGACCCCCAGGCCAGCTCGGTGCGCAGGAGAGGGTGCTCACACCAGGTATCTCCTTGCCTGTCTTCCCCCGACGGCTGCAGTGACTGGGGGCCCTGGCCCCCAGTCTGGTGATGCTCGGCAGGCCACTGGCTGCGGGCTCACGCTCGCCCCCTTTTTTTCCATTTCTATCTCAGAGTCCCATCAGGCACAATATGGATTTTTATAAAACGGTGTTCAATATACATGTATGTTTTTGCCACAGGGATATCTGAATTCATCAACATGCTGTCATAATCAAGTATGGAACAACTTGCAGTTGATAATTATCCAGAACAATTTAACACACTATATTGAAGATGTCCTAATGTTAGCAATTTTTAGGGGAGGAAGTACTAGAAAGAGTAGTTAAGACTGTAATCATTCATATGTCAAATAAAGATTGGTTGATAGGGCTTCCCTCATGGTGCAGTGGTTAAGAATCCACCTGCCAATGCAGGGGACACAGATTTGAGCCCTGGTCCGGGAAGATCCCACATGCTGCAGAACAACTAAGCCCATGCGCCACAACCACTGAGCCTGCACTCTAGAGCCCATGAGCCACGACTACTGAGCCCATGTGCCACAACTACTGAAGCCCGCAGGCCTAGAGCCTGTGCTTCACAACAAGAGAAGCCTCCGCAATGAGAAGCCTGTGCACTGCAATGAAGAGTAGCCCCCACTTGCCACAACTAGAGAAAGCCTGCATGCAGAAATGAAGACCCAATGCAGCCAAAAAGAAAATAAATAAATTTATAAATTAAAAAAACATTGATAAACTTACACAATACTGTATATAAAATAGATAACTAATGTATAGCACAGGGAACTCTATTCAATACTCTGTAATGACCTATATGGGAATAGAATCTAAAAAGTAGTGGATATATGTGTATGTGTAACTGACTCACTTTGCTGTACAGCAGAAACTAACACAACATTGTAAATCAACTATACTCCAATAAAAATTAAAGAACAAAAATTCAAGGCCTGGCTCAGGATTTGAAATTTGGGGCAATTACATGGGATGGGACAACCAGCAAATACGTTTTACCTCTTACTAACGTTGCTACTAAATAAGAAACCCAGTCACTGATGCTATATGACCCCCAAATACATTGTTCTCCTTAAACTTTAAATTGTTAATTATCTTTCAGAGTAATTAAAGGAAAAAAGTCTTCTATATTTACCTTTAATTTTATCTTTCTTAGTGCTTTCTTGATGAATCCACTAAAGTTTTATCAATTTTGTTAATCTTTTCAAAGAACCAGCTTTTAGTTTCATTGATCTTTTATTTTCTTTGTCTCTATTTATTTCTGCCTGCTCTGATCTTTATGATTTCTTTCCTTCTACTAACTTTGGGTTTTGTTCGGTCTTCTTTCTCTAGTTGCTTTAGGTGTAAGGTTAGGTTGTTTATTTGAGATTTTTGTTTCCTGCGGTAAGACTATATTGCTATAAACTTCCCTCTCAGAACTGCTTTTGCTACATCCCATAGGTTTTGGATCATCGTGTTTTCATTTTCATTTGTCTGTAGGTATTTTTTGATTTCCTCTTTGATTTCTTAATTGATCTCTTGGTTGTTTAGTAGCATATTGTTTAGCCTCCATGCATTTCTGTGTTTTACAGGGTTTTTTTTTATTGTAGTTGATTTCTAATCTCATAGTATTATGGTCAGAAAAGACGCTTGATATGATTTCAATTTTCTTAAATTTACCGAGGCTTGCTTTATGGCTCAGCATGTGATCATCCTAGAGAATGTTCCATGTGCACAAAAGAATATGTATTTTGCTGCTTTCGGATGGAGTGCTCTATAAATATCAATTAAGTCCATCTGGTCTAATGTGTCATTTAAGGCCTGTGTTTCCTTATTGATTTCTGTCTGGATGATCTGTCCACTGATGTAAGCGGGGTGTTAAAGTCCCCCACTATTATTGTTACTGTCAATTTCTCCTTTTTTGGCTGCTAGCATTTGTCTTATATACTGAGGTGCTCCTAAGTTGGGTGCATATATATTTACAATTGGTATATCTTCTTCTTGGATTGATCCCTTGATCATTATGTAGTGTCCTTCTTTGTCTCTTACAACAGTCTTTATTTTAAAGTCTCTTTTGTCTGATATGAGTATTGCTACTCCAGCTTTCTTTTGATTTCCATTTGCATGGAATACCTTTTTCCATCCCTGTTTCTCTGAATCTAATAATTCTTTTTTTTCCTCTGTATGTTTTCAAGGTATTTTCTTTATTTTTGGTGTTCAGAAGTTTGGCTATAATGTGTCTAGGTGCTGTTTTGTTTTGTTTTTTTTAATTTGTTTATTCTGTTAGGGTTTTCTAAGCTTCAATATTTTATTTCACTAATTTTAGAAATTCTTGGCCATTACTTCTTCAAATATTCCTTCTGTCCTGTTCTTTCTCTCTTGGTCTTTTTGGATTTTAATCACATCTATGTTAGATTCTTCAATATTGTCCCATAGCTGTCTATGCCTCATAGGTTTCCAATTCCTCCAGTCATAGGCTTCTATTACCTTGTGCTTAGTATAAGGCCTGAGATACCAGTGCATTTTTATCAGTGTTTCTACTTCACCCTTGGCTTTCAATAGGTCCTGAACGTCTGTGCCACAGAGAAGGCATTTTCTAATTCTTCTTTAATAGACTGCTGGGCTCATGATGGTGCAGCAAGGAACTACTCAGTTCTATTGAAGTTGTTCAGCTTCAATATTGTGTGGGCCTGTTCTGGGCCTTGGATATGAGGTCTTTTAAGCATTTTTGCTCCTCCTCTATTTGACAGCTAAGATCTACCTGTATCTGTGTTAGGTCCTGGGCGTGACATTTCCTGCTTCTGCTCTAACTGAGCAGACTTCTGCTTTGTGTTGATGCCAGAGCCTGGGACCAAGTGATTTTCCTTCTTCTCCCCTAAGGAAGAAGTCTTTTGATCTACCTTCCCTAGAAGCAATGGATTTTTATCTAGGTCCTGGGGTTGGAAGGGTTTGAATCCCTTCTCAAGGTCCTTATGGTTTCATTTATGTGAGCGTAAGATCCAGAAAAGTAGTTGGTATTTTGTGTGACTCACGTGGCAGCTGATAACCATTTGCACAACTGCATCCTGGAGGGGGCAATTTCCAACCTCCTGCTTTTTCTGTGGGCACTGGGTGGATACCTATGCAAAAGAGCTTTCAAGTTAATATGGCCTCCCCTCCTCACTAAAGCTCTCAGTTATTCTGAACTGATTTGCTAGCCCTGGTTAGTTGGCCTACTATTACATAGCTATAATGGATGTAAAGGGCTACAGTCTACTACAGAGGGTATAACCAGTGCAACAAAGGCATAAGGAATCAGGAAGAGAGGATTTTTCATGCCCTTGAGCTTAAAGAGGAGTAACTGACTTTCCCAACATTAAGAGTTTAAAACAAATTTTCAGTTCCCAGCAGCATAAATCCTTTTTTATAAGAAATGTTAAGTGGGATCCCGAAAATCAAGAGGAAAAAAGCAGAATTTTATTAATATTATTTAACAATGTAGGATAAATGGATAATATTTACTTATTAGAAAGTAAATTAAATGACAAGGTTAGTTTTTGATGAACACAGGCATTTAAAATTTGGACTTACTCACATGGACAAGTGGGTGATTATGGTAGAATGTTTTTTAATAGTTTATCTTGCAATTTTAGGATATTCTTCAGTTAGGAAGAATTGGCAAGAAAATATTTTCTCCTTGAAAACTGCATAAATATGAAGAGATCCAACATAAAATTAGCATACTGATCATCTTTAATATGCTAAACTATGCTACACAGCACATTTATATTTTAGATTACATTTTTAATAGTATAAATGTATTTAGTAAAATTTGAATTAAATTTGGTGACATCCTGAACCACCTCTATAGACCTAGCATCCACCTGAGTCATTACATTACAAGAAAGAGTTATCCATAAAAATACTGAAATAAATAAAATACATATAGTTTCTAATTAGTCTGATGGGGGTAAATATACTAGAGTTCCCATTCTCTGCTACCTGTTTTGAATATGGCTCAACACCTGGTTTGCTCTTAAAATGAATATATTAGTTACTATTTTAGTGTATTCAAAGAGGCTTTCCAAGAAATTTAGCTTCATAATACCAACTAAAATAGTTATCTCTTGAGAGAGTGAGCCATAAAATCACTTTGGTAAAAAAAAGCATACAAGTTATTTTTTGTAAAATTAAATTTATCTAAAACCTATTTGGTTGGGGGGTGGTGCCGACAACTCTCAGAATTAAACAAAAAAGAGGAAAGAAAATATGTTTTTTATGCCATGAAAACCAATGCAAGATGTGACAAGTCAAGGCCTTAAAATGATCATGTTGATATTTCAATGACAGCCTTATCCATAGGAGATTACATTTTAGCTTTCCAAATTCACTGCTGTAAATTCAGCCTTTACCAAATTAAGAACATTTTAATCTCTTCACAATACACTCTGGCTGGAGATTTAGGCACCTTTCAAATATAAGTGATTAGTATTCAAACATTCTTGCCTTTCAAAAAAAGCTTCTGAACAAATTGATGTGTAAATTGAACAAACTATCAGCTCCATCTCATTATTAAAGAACAGCATTTTGGCACTTTCTCTGCCAGGGCCTTTGTTTTAATAAAAAATGTCTTACAATTTGTGATAGATGGAGTCCACTGGCTTGTTTACAATGCTTTCATCAGGTCCCCTGTGTCTCTTGAAGACCAGCTGAATCTCATTTCCCTTCCATTTTGGATTACACATTTGGAGCACCATGTAATGGCCCTGGCTATATAAGCAGTAGCAGAATGATTCCAGAACCATTCCAACCATTGCTTTCAGCTTTAATTCACTTTCATTAGTCTCTGGTTGTGTAGACAAGACCCAGCTGTGAGTTTGATTATTAATGCTTCTATAAAGTCTCAGTGCTTATGATACCATCAGAGCAGGAGAAATCAGGACTAGTATCCTAACTAAAGAGATTATAATTTACTGTGATTTTAAATTATCTGATAATAATGTGATGACACTTTTAGATAAATCAAAAGATGGTTCTTCTACCACAGCAAATAAAAAGGAGAAAAACTATGTATATGCTAACATCATGGTTTTGCTCAAGGTTTTGAGCCAATGGAAGCTGTATGATTCAAAAGTTACTGATATAAAACTAGGATTAAACAAAAAGGATTTCCATTGGCAGATATTTTAAAAGCCAGACTTAAACAGATCCATAGAGAAAATCCTATCACTGTCATTTTTGGCTTAACTATTCTGTTAGAGAGATATGGAGAGATCATATGGAGAGAGCATATTGATGGCCCCTTGCTAAAGATATTTTTCTAGCTGTGGTGGATAAAATCTCAGGATAAACTATTTATCATTTTGGGGGAACTGTGATGGCTTTGTATGGGTCACTTGCCTAAGTCGAAAACTACGTTACCCAGAATCCCCTTTTGTAGGTTTCCAATTAGGGTGAGCCACAAGAAGATTCTCACAAGATTTGGAAGAACTAGAAAAGTGAAGCAGCTATTCTGTCACTGACCCACATTGCTGCTGATGGGCTGACTCATCTCAAAGGCAGGAAGCAGGATTTTAACCTGCAATTCTCTACCTTTCCTGGATTCACCCTCAGTTTTTTTCTGCTTCCTTGGCAAGGTGTGTGTTTAGCTCTGCAATAATGACTTCTACTGTATACCCTTTTCACCAAGGTCAGAGGTGACAAGAATGGACATGAGTTTCAGTTCATCTTCCTGGGGTTTCAGCACATTCTCATGGGGTTCCAGCTCATGCTTGTGATTTTCCCTTCCTAATTGCCTGACTATGAACTTCAAGCTCCAGTATCAGATGTGGAGACAGATACAGCTTTAAAAAGACTGCTTAACCAGACTTTGTGATTGTGTAAGCCAGGTACCTGCAATAAATATGTGTATGTATATATAGGTATTTATGCGTATATAAATTTATCTAACTGGTTCTGCTTCTTGAGTTGAAGCCCGAATTCCTAACCAAGCACTGACCCTAGTTGAAGAACACTGAATGGACTTTATATTTGCTGTGGGAGGTGTGATATTTTTGTGCTGAAAGAAGGAAGATGGCTGTATCCTACAAGGAAAAAAGAAGAGACGAGACTATGGGATTGTGGACGATAAAAAAGTATGTGAAATCAGTACAGCATACCTCGTTTTATTGCACTTTGCAGATACTGTTTTTTACAAACCCAAGGTTTGTGGCAACCCTGCACTGAGCAAGTCTATCAGCACCATTTTTCCAATAGCATTTGCTCACTTCATGTCTGTGTCACATTTTGGCAATTCTCCCAATATTTCAAACTTTCCTACTATTACTACATTTGTTATGGTGATCTGTGATCAGTGATCTTTGATATTGCTACTATGACTCGCTGAAGCTGAAGGCTCAGATGATGATTAGCATTTTTTAGCAATATTTTAAAATTAAGGTATGTATATATATTTTAGACATAATGCTATTGCACACTTAACAGAATACAGCATAGTGTAAACATAACTTTCATATGCACTGGAAAACCAAAAAATTCATGTGACTTGTTTTACTGTGATATTTGCTTTATTACGGTGGTCTGGAACTGAACCCAAAATATCTCCAAGGTATACCTGCATATAATATCCTCCTGTTTTCATTTTTCTACATTGTTTGTCTCTCTTCTCTTGCAGCTCTGAAGGAAGATAATTTTGAATCTAGAATTCTATACAAAGCCAAACTTTTAATCAAGTTAAAGGGAAATATGAAATGATTTTCAGGCATGGAAGAACGTAGTTTTCCTCCCATGCACTCTTCCTGAGGAAATTTATTGAGAACATTCTATAAAAACAAAAGAAATCCAAAGTAGAAGGTACATGAAATCCAAGAAATAGGGCAACTAAACCACAAGAGCAAATGGAAGAAATGTGAGGAAAGACAGCTGGGCAGTAAGCCTGAAAAATAACTAATCCAAAATGGATGAGGGAAGTCTAAAATTTTAAGAATACCTTTAGGAAGAAAGCGGACTTACTGCAACAAATAAGATGAAGGTGGTGAACAATCTTAGGGATAAATTAATTCTTATCCTCTTCTCATCAAGAAAAAAGAAAGATCTCTACAAATTCCAGGGGTGCAGAACGGGGAAAGATGTACAAGAAAGTCATGATGAAAACATATTACTTTGAATAATTAATTTTGTGTTAGAAAATGGTACATACAGGAGACAAATATTATGCTTTTTGGCTGCCTTAAACCTTTTGCACATCCCTTTTATGCTTGGAGAGTTTTTGTCTCTGAATCTGTATCCCCAAAGCAGAAATCCCCAACTCACTTCTCCAGCTTTCAGTCATGTACGTGTTGCAGGTTCTGCCATTCAGATACACCCGTGAGACCTTGATTCAAAAGTAGATAATATGAGGAAGCAATCACCACTTTCTAACAAGGGATTGACAGAGATGTCTAATCTTCAGTGAGAGAAGAGGCAGAACTTTAAACATCAAGAGCCCAGAATACAGAGATGTACTCTGGTGACTGTGTTCTTAGGTGGTAGCAGTGGGGCTTCAATGGATTGCTTCCGTGAAATAATTTGTCAGTGTTACTCCTTACAATGCCTCCAAACTTGACTGTCTAGTCCTGACATACAGTCTGATCTGAAAATGACTTTATTTTGTGTTTTAACTACCTATAACAGGTTGTGCCACTTGAAATAAAGAAAATTCACTAATGTAGTAATTGTTACCAACAGTTTTAGCAGAAAGCGGAATTTGAAGGAAATGAGAATTAGCAAATGGTTATCTGGCCTTAGTGAAAATCTCACTAATATTTGGTCATGCAACTCTGGCAACCCATAATTGGCAGAGATAAAATAGTTAATTAAATTATCAAGTATAATTCCCTAGAATAAAGTATAGACTGAAGGCAAGACTTCTGAGATCTTGTAACTGCTGCCTATGTACAATAAAAAAAACATAAGGCTCTTCCTCTGTATACTGTAGAGATTAAAGTAACAGACTGACAAATTTGGTGCTCTACATTACTCAAATCATGGATGAAGAACCAGGGACTTTCTATGACTTTACTAAAAAACTTTCTAATCTCTTGATTTCACAGTGCTGAAATAACTAAAAAAAATCAATCATAATTTTTTTTTTGTAAATTGCTAAATTATATCAATTTAATTTGAAATATCATCTGGGCTCTTATGGGACAATCAGAACAATGGTTGGAAGAGAGTGGCACCCTGGGTATTAAAATGGAGACATGTAGGTGTATCAGATTACTCAGAGAACCCCAAACTTCAAGCTCCTTCTACCATCCTGACAAAATAGCAATTCCTTTTCTGCCTGAGGAGGTTGTTCCTGCCTGACACAATTGTCCACTGCTTCTTTCCTTCTTTTTTCATTGTTCTTTCTGGAACCTTAGGTTATGGTTAACAAACCTACCTTGTCAGGAGCTCACTCTATCAATCAACCTTTTATGAAAGACTCTTAACTTTCATAAAACATGATATAGGCTCTGTTTCTGCATGTAATGAGTTTGGAAGTTGCCACTCCATTATAACAAGTAAAAAGCTGAACAAGCTGAAAATTCAACTCTTCTTAGAGCCATAAAAGAAGTGAGGTCACAAGGCAAACTGCTGCTCCCAAAACTAGAGAGACAAACAGGCAAATACAGAGAATCACAACTCACCTGAACAGAAACTCATGAGCTGAAACCTCTCTGGGAACCAGATTCTGGTAGGAAAAAAGAACTGTGGTTGACGAATTGCTAGAGGCTCAGAGTGGACAAGTCTGCAAGTTAAAATCTCCAGGGGGGCTCAGTACTGGGGGGTGTCCACATTTTTGTGAGTTTTACCTCCAGGACCTTAACCAGGTTCTCACAGCAAATATCAAAGAAAAATCCCCTCATGCTTCTGGCAGAGGGGAAAAGAAACTGTTTTATAATATGCCAGAGCACTCTTGTTCTTAAGGCCTGATATCCAAAGAAACAAGTTAACCAGATCCTAACCCGCTGGGGTAATATCAGAGCCTAACTGGCCTGGGAGAAGGGAAATACTGAACTCCAGCCCCCCTATAGTCATTCTCTCCTACCTATGGAGGAAGAAAAAAAAAGAGAAACACCTGTGAAATTCACAGTCCAGAGGCATAGGCTCACCAAAAGACTGAAACCAGCATAGGACTACAGAACACTTCCCCTCCCCTTACACCTCACCACTACATTTCTAAAGGCCTATTTACAGCAGTTTCTTAATATCCAGTATATCACGTCCAACAATTAAAAAAAAAAAAAAATACAAGGTATACCAAAAGGCAAAAAACATCAGAACCAAGCAGGGATTTTGGAATTATCAGATCAGAAATATAAAATGACGATTAATATACTAAGAACTCTAATGAATTAAGTAGACAACATGCAAGAAAAGAACAGTTGGGTGATGTAAGCAGAGAGATGTAAATCCCAAGAAAGAACCAAAAAGAAATGCTAGACATTTAAAAAAAAGTGCCACGGAAATGAAGAATGTTTTTGATGGGTTTATTAGTAGACTAGGCACAGCAAAGGAAAGAATCTCTGAGCTTGAGTATATCTCAATAGAAATCTCTAAACCTGAAGACAAAAGAGAAGAAAGCTTGAAAAAAACAGAACAGAATATCCAAGGAGTGTGGGACAACAAGAAAAGGTACAATATATGTGTAATGGGATTACGAAAAAGAGAAGAAAGGAACAGAAGAAATATTTGAAACAATAATGACTGATAATTTCCCTAAATTAATGTGAGACACCAAACCACAGATTCAGGAAGCTTGGAGAATACCAAGCAGAATAAATATCAAAAAAATTACACCTAGGCATACTATTTTCAAACTACAGAAAATCAAAGATAAAGAAAAATTCTAAAAGAATCCAGAGGAAAAAACACTTTACCTATAGAGGAACAAAGAATTACATCTGACCTCTCCTCAAAAACCACGCAAGCAAGCGAGTGCAGTGAAAAAGAAATCACTAACAAAATATTTTCTACCCTGCAAAATTATCCTTCAAAAGTGAAGGAGAAATAAAGACTTTCTCAGACAAAGAAAAATTGAGGGAATTTGTTGCCTGTAAACCCACCCTGCAAGAAACATGAAAAGAAATTCTTTGGAGAGAAGGAAAATAATATATACCAGAAACTCAAATCTACATACCAAAAAGAAGAGCATTGAAGAATAAATAAATTAAGGTAAAATAAAAACTTTTATTTCTTCTTATTCTTAAATGACCTAACAGATAACTTGTTCAAAATAATAATAGCTATAATGTATTCTACTATGTATACTTATGCATATATGTTTGCTGCAAACTCTAGGGCAACCACTAAAAAAAGTGAAAATAGAAATGTAACTGATATGCTAAGAAATATAACTAATATGCAGCATCCCTAGCAAACTAATAGGAATGTAAAGGATTTGATTATATTTATTATATATTAAATAATAGATGCCCCATGTAGAATGCATAAAGGTTTTATATTCATCATACATAAATAATGTCTACACTTCAGTAAGCCAAAAGTAAATTAATCCATTAAAAATGGATAAACACTAAAGTAACAACTCTACCTCACTAGAAATAAGGAAAATATGTCTTAAAATGGCAATATATTTCATCCTTCAGATTCATTAAAATTAAAACAGCTACTGGGATGGTATGTGAGAGTTAGGCATAGGAATTTAACAAAATTATTAATAGCAGTATACACTGGTGCAATCTTTTTTGGAGTTATGTATTAAAACAAACATGGGATTTATAAACTGTTTGGACACAAAAAGTCCAATTTTGGAATCTGCTTCACAAGAATATCTACAAATATCTATCTATATAAAATATCTTTTAAAATATCTACACATATGTATAAAGATAGTCATTACAGCATTGCTTAATAATATTAGTAAAAAATTATCAATACTAACAACTTAAATGTTAACCATTTTGGGGGAATGGTTAAATGAATTAAGTCATCTCCACATAAATTCATGTAGTAGTTAAATGAGATATATGGTCTGAAATAGATATACTGCCATGTCACACCCATAAAAGTAAAAAGAAATTTTAGAAGCATATATATCATGATTCCACTTAGATGGAAATATATATTTCTCTCTATATAAGTTATATATTTGTATAAATGCATAGAAAAAGTCTGAAAGGTGTACATTAAACTTTTTAAAGTGGTTAAGGGTCCCTGGATGAGATTTAAGAGGAATTTGGTAAAAGAAAGAGAATCCACAATTTTACTCTAAATTCTGTGATTATATTATGCTCATATTATTACTGCATATTCACTTTTTAAAAGTATATAAAAAATTCAGTTTTTGTACTATTTCACCCATGATTCTATCCCTGCACCCATAACAGTATATCACAAATAATAGATACCCATTATTTTGTATTCAATAAATGGAAGAAGAAAGGAGTTAAATGTAAATCCTGAGAGAAAATGATTTTAAATGAATGTCAAAAGCAAAATATGAAAAAAATAACAAAGAATAATATAAAGTTAGGAAAAGGCAAAACAGAATTAAACAAGATTGTATCCTGAAAATCTGTTATATTGGTGAGAGAGGAAAGATACACATTCAAAAAAATCAGGCTGGAAATAAATCCTGTTTTTCTAGCCATATAACAGATGGGGGCCAAGCAGTTTGTGAGAGATATAATTAAGTAAAATTTTTACAGTTTCATTTAAGAAAATTTTTGTTCTCTCCATGTAAGTAATTTGAATTTATTAAAATTCTGTTTTCTGGCCAATTGATTCGTATACAAAGACTCTTTCTCTAATGGTATGTTTTTCTTCAGATATGAAATGTTTTGTTATGTAAATGCATGGAACAGAAAAAAAACATGAATACAGAATCTAGATGTTGATAAAAAATAAAATCATCTTATCAAAGCAGTTCTAAAATGAAAACTGAACTCTAGCTTAAATTTCTACTTGCATTGTGGGTGGGTCAGAAGACAATGTACCTCTTAAATTTAATGAATACAGCATTTATTATTTGTAGACTTTTTGATGATGGTCATTCCGACTGGTGTGAGGTGATATCTCATTGTAGTTTTGATTTGCATTTCTCTAATAATTAGCTAGAGAGGGTGTGGAGAAAAAGGAACCCTCCTATACTGTTGGTGGGAATGTAAACTGGTAGAGCCACTATGGAGAACAGTATTGAGGTTCCCTAAAAACTAAAAATAGAGCTACCATGTGATCCTGCAATCCTACTCCTGGGCATATATCAGGAGAAAACAATAATTTGAACAGATACATGCACCCCAATGTTCACTGCAGCACTATTTACAATAGCCAAGATATGAAAGCAACCTAAATGCCCATTGACATATGAATAAAGAAGATGTGGTATATTTATACAATGGAATATTACTCAGCCATAAAAAAGAATGAAATAATGACATTTGCAGCAACATGGATGGACCTAGAGATTATCATACTAAGTGAAGTAAGCCAGACAAAGAGAAATATATGGTATTGCTTATATGTGGAATATTTAAAAAATGATACAAATGAACTTATATACAAAACAGAAATAGATCCACAGACATACAAAACAAACTTATGGTTACCAAAGGGAGAAGGGGGGGAGGGATAAATTAGGAGTTTGGGGTTAACATATACATACTACTATATATAAAATAGATAACCAACAAGGGCCTAATGAATAGCATAGGTTATTTTGAAATAACCTATAAGGGAAAATAATCTGAAAAATATATATATATATGTGTGTGCGTATGTATGTATAACTGAATCACTTTGCTGTACACTTGAAACTAACACAACATTGTCAACAACTATACTTCAATAAAAAAAAAATTAAAAAACCTAAAAAAAACCCCAAAAACAAAAAAAAAATTAATGAATACAGTGAACTCTTTCTGTTCTCTACTTTTCTGATTCATATTAAAACAGACAGGTTAATCAAATCTTTGATTAGTCATATGTGGTATAAAAATCAAGCTAATATCCACAACATTTTAGTTAGTATTTAAAAAAATTTTTGTTATAAGATTTAATGTTTTTCCTTTGAGAAACATCTGACATCCTAAAACTAATATTTGACTGTTCTTTTATGTATTGCTTTAAAAAGTATGTTAATAGAAACTTTAGTATGCAACCTAAATGATAACCTCACCAATCTTATCAACATTTTTACATGAATAAGAAAACAATAAATTATAAACATACCATTTAATGAGAACTTGTTATTACATCTACTAGATCTCTTATAAAAACTCCTGAAGCAGGGTAGGGAAAGACTCCTGAGAACAATGTGATCCAACTTTTTAGCTTAAAATTTTCTGGTCTGGAAAATGTTTTAACTAAATAAAATATATCTTGGGATTTCTAACCTTTAATTCTATCTTCTTTCTCTCTTTTTCAGGGCAGTGTAAAGTGGAAGATTTCAAATCACCCTATATAGCCAAACAGCTGCTTCATCTTCAAGTAAGTTCAGCTTTCCTAAACTTATTTATAAGGTCAAGTGTCTTCACTTTACAGCACCCAGTCTTTTCCTAAACATCAAAGAGTATAAATATTCCTCATATTCATAGGACATATGGGAACAGTTGCTACATGATTAAATTCTTCCAATTTAGACCCATTTTAGAACACTTAAATGAATTTTACCACTGGTTTGATATGGTGTGATATTGTCTGCATCTTGAAATAAGTTTCTTTACTTCACATCTCCCAGGCAATACTTACACCTTATGTATGAAACTAATGGATTATTATTTTCCCATTGTTATATGTGACATAGAATCCAAATACCTACAAGTCAACATCTTCTCAATAGTACAGGTTAATCTAATGTCACTCATGAAATATAACCTAACAATGCCATCCTCTATCATTTAGAGTTCACTGCAGGGAACAGATACCACTCAAGGTATTTAAGCAGGAAGGTGTTTAACGTAAAGAATTAAAATAACATTCAAAGAACTGAAGGAGTTGTCTCTAAGTTAGACCTCCAAGAACGACTCTGAAAATAATAAAATAACAATTAAGAAAGCAATTCTATTTACAACAGCATCAGAAAGAATAAAAGACATAGGAATAAATTTAACAAAAGAAGTGTAGAATTTAAATTTGGCCAAGAAATCCTTGAACTGAACTGAATTTCCTGAAATCATCTAGAATGAGGTGCCTGCAGTAAGGCAGTCTAGAGCTTAACTATAAAATATGTAAAATTCCATTTTTAGACATTTGATCTTGTAGGCCATTGGAACTGCGTAATTACATTAGTTTATATACTTTGAATTTCTGTAGACACAAAAAATGTGCCTTCATATTCAGAACACACTAACTTTATTGAATTCAGTCCACTGACTTAAAAAAAAAAGTATTGCTGAAAAAACTAACATACAGTGAATAATCAACTTGACTCAGTATTTTACTTCCAAATAAGTTGGGTATTTTTCCTGCAGAATATATGGCAAATACTTATAAAATATAGATGTTAGCAAGTTTTATTTTAAAAAATAGATTTTATTCATTGTTTCTAGCTCGTTTCTTTCTGCCCTTGTTTAACTGCTTTTAAGCCCACAGGATATTATAATACAGATAATAGTCCCATAAAAATGTTTTTGTTATGTAAATCATAGTATAAGTGCAATAAAAGATATTATATTAGATCCTAGCCCCAAATTCCTCTAACTGCATGAGTCAACTACACTGGCTTTTAGCACCTAACAATTTTGTACCACGTTCAAATCTTTCTCTCATATTATTCGGAAAATAAATTACAGGAAAAGCCACTAAAATAAAACCTATTCCCTTAACCTAATTATGAAAAGTGTCTTACCATGGTACACTTAGTTGTATCTAAAATGAACAAGAGACCATGGAGCACAGAAAAGGAAGGTAACAAGAAGCAGAGAAGAGCTATAATAGCTTGTATTACATTGTATCAAGGGAAATCATTAGAAAATGATTCATAAAGCTTTCAAAATAGACAACTGGTCCCATATATACCATTACCCATAAGGGCAACTATTTCCACTTCTGACAGCTTGGAGGTACAGGAAGGAGCTGAGAGGGGCCATTAGCAATTATTTGTTTGATTCTGTTGTACCTGCATCACTAAACTAAACTAAACCAATAAAAGAGAAACCCAAGGTAGTTGCAGCTAGAAATCAATTTTTTTTGCTGCTTCGTTTTTTGGGGGTTTTTTTAGATTTATTTAATTAATTAAGTTTTTGGCTGTGTTGGGTCTTCGTTGCTGTGTGCGGGCTTTCTCTAGTGGGGCTGCTCTTGGTTGTGGTGCGAAGGCTTCTCATTGCAGTGGCTTCTCTTGTTGCGGAGCACAGGCTCTAGGCGCGCAAGCTTCAGTAGTTGTGGAACGCGGGCTTCAGTAGTTGTGGCTCGCGGGCTCTAGAGCACAGGCTCAATAGTTGTGGTGTACGGGCTTAGTTGCTCCACGGCATGTGGGATCTTCCCAGACCAGGGCTTGAACCCGTGTCCCCTGCATTGGCAGGTGGATTCTTAACCACTGCACCACCAGGGAAGCCCTGTTGCTTCATTTTAAATGTGTCATTGACTAAGGTGTCAGTTTTGAATTACATTGCAGCTAGATTTTTCATGGCATTTAGCAGATTCTTGAATTAAAATTCTGCTTCTAAAGGCTCTACAATTAGATACTTTAATTTACTTGTGTATTCTGAAATGTTAGGATTTGTTAGGAATCTGTCCCCCCATTCTGGAAATTTCTTCAGACATCACATTTTGCAATTGGGGAAGTGACTTTTCTCTCCCATAATTTAGCTATTTGGTAGTAATGAAAGCTAAACAGAGAAGTAGAGCTTATAGGTGATTTATATCCAGGACATAATTATTTGTCCATGAGAGAATTATTTTCTATAATGCTTATTTAAAATGTACCATACTCCCTTGTATGTTTAAATATTCTTTTGGTTATCATGTTATGTCTTTCCAAATCTGTGCTTAGGGGCCATTGGTCCTACTTTCCTGTGTCCCACCAGAGCAACTAACATCACGCATAGTCACAGACTACTGGGGCTGACAGGATCATCTCATTCAATGCCCTCACATCATAGATGGACAAACTGAGATCTAGAAGTTTGGATGACTTTCTCAACGTCACAGAGTTGACTAATTACAAATTTAGAGTGCAAACACAGATTTCTAGTATTCTCTCTACTGTGTTGCACAACCTCTGAAGCCAGGACATCATCCTCACAAATTCAGTGGCAATGGCCCTTGTGTAGAGGAGATTCTTCCTGATAGAGCACACAGTGATCATGATGATTCTGACATTGTGCTACTGACTCCTTTCGTAAAGACACTGCTATTAACTCACCGCAAGAAGAGCTTGCAATTCAGCCTCATTTTTGGTAGGGGCAACAGATTATTGATAATCCAAACATATTCTTAACTTATTCCTAGGGTTTATGGTCAAGGACTTAAGTAGAAACTTGCCTACTTTAGGATTATTCTCTCAATGAAACTCTTTGCAAGAACCAACCACAAAAATATAGAAAGAGAAGTCAATCTCAGCAAGAGTTTTAGGACATGCAAGGAAAGGTCTGTTTTGGCTGCAATTTGCACACCTCTTACCAGCCAGTATACCAGCACTGAAAGAAAGCATGTATGTGTCGGTTCCATTAAGTTGATGAGGCAGAAATTCAAATAATATGAACATCCCCAGGACATATGCTGAATGACTGACAACAAATTCAATTTAATTTTTTTTAAGCCAAAAGAGAATTCTTATTTCATCTGAGGGTCAAGCATCGTTTATTCAAACAACTCTACAGAACTATAGCCATAAACATTGAACACCAGAGTTAAAGAGTTTAAAACTGCATATAGGAGACTGACTGTCTACATGACAGCTGAGAAGTGTGCTGACCTGCTCCCCATTGAAACTGGTGAAAACTATACTTAAAAAAACCCATATTTTAAAAAACCCAAACTCTGGAAATGGTCCTAAGGACAAACAGTAAATGAAGAAACATCGATTAAGGGAAATTTTGAAAATTTGGTTTAAATAAAAGGACAAGAGTCTGTGGTATTTGAAGAAAGAGTATTCTCTCACTACCCCTCCCAAATCAGCAAGGTGGGGACTCCATTCCAAGCTGCTGCAGCCGAGAACACAGGGCTCTTTCTACCCTTAGCTCCCCTTCACAAAGCATTTTTCCCTTGGGGAAGAGTAGGATGTCAGCACTTCTCACCCCGCCCCCAGGTACCTGTTGCTGAGGCTAGATCCTGGATGAATGTAATTGAGGGGCTGCTGCTCAGCCCCCACTCATGGAATAGAGACTTTACTACATAGGACACCGTGAGCCTGAGAGGACAGGCTCTTATCATCTTTGCCCTGGTTCATGAGGCAATAGTTCCATGCCAGGTAAGGCAAGAACCTGAGGACTTCTGGCTCCCCTACCCCCACTCCTGGAGCATTCCAATCCTAGAGGGAGAAGGGTCACTGTAAAACAGCTCTTAATCTCTTCCCAGGGAACTGATTTCACTGGAGGAAGTCAAGCCTAAGGGCATTCCCAAAAACAGTGGAAGTTGCAGTGAAAGGCAATTTGGAGGAGATTTAAGACAAGCTTAACAGTAGGCTAGCTAGTTTATAAAAGAGAACAACTATAGACAACTAGATAAAAACAACTAGACAGAAGATCATCAAGGAAACAGAAGACTTCAGCAACTATAAGCCAGCTAGAACTAATAGATACCTATTGAATACTCCACGTAACAGCAAGAGAATATATACAGACAGAACATTCTCCAGGATAATCTACATGCTAGGCCATAAATCAAGGCTCAATAAACTTAAAAGGCTAGAAATAATGCAAAGTATGTTCTCCTACCACAATGGAATGGAATTAGAAATCAGTAGTAAGAGAAAATTTGGAAAACTCATAAATATGTTTAAATTAAACAATACACTCCTAAATAACCAATGAGTTAAAAAAGAACTCAAAAGGGAAGTCAGAAAATACATTCAGCTAAATGAAAACAAGACACAACATATAAAAACTTACGGATGTAGTGAACGCAGTGCTTAGAAAGAAATGTAGAGCTATATACCTATGTTAAGAAAGATCCAAATCAGTAACCTAAACTTCCACATAAGACACTAAAAAACCAAAGAGACTAAAGTAAGCAGAAGGAAGGAAACAATAAAGATTAGAGGAGAAATTAATGAATAGAATCTGTATGTTAACATCGCCAAAGGAACAACAGCCTTCTTTCTCCAGGAATAATAGCACTATTGGAAGGCTGCTGCTAATGAATTCAGCAGCTTACTTTGCTTTTGTTACTTAGTATCCCACTGGACCACATGCTGTCATTCAGTTACACTTCAGAGAGAATTTCTTATCTGAATAAATGGCACCACCATCTACGTAGATGCGCAAGTTAGAGAATATCCCCAGCCCTGGTCAAAATTGCATGTACACTTGGATATTTAATAGGTATCTTAAGAAACATGGATGATCAAAAATTCTTTATTCTCCCTTCTATCCTTGGAAAACCTATTCCTCCCCAGGTCTAGTCCTCCCATCTAAGACTATGACTATCATCTACGCAGTTGTTCAACTAAAAACTTAAGAGAGGGATCTCTTTCTTGAATATCGACATCTAATCCAACAATAAATCCTTCCTTATTTACCTCAAAAATAACCTTGAGTATATTTATTTTCCCCATCTTCACCAGTGGCATACTAGTCTAAGTCACCACCATCATCTCTCATCTGCAAATGGATTCTGATCACCTTGCTTTTCAAAACAATTCTATGCCTTTTCATAGGAATTGAATAAAATTGAAACTGTTTAACTTGGCACACCAGGCCCTACACAATCTAGCCATGCCTGCCTCTCCAACTTGGTTCCTTCTACTACCCTCTTGCTCACCAGTTTCCAGACAAAGCAGCCTTTTTTTTAACTTGAAGATATTAGGTTTGTTTGTTTGTTGCATTAGAGCATCTGCATTGGCTTTTCACTGTGGTCTGGAATATTCCAACTCTATTTCTTCTTGTGATTGGGTCATTTTTGTCATTAAGATGTCAACTTAACTCTTACCTACTCTTGGAGATGTTCACTAGACATTTCTAAGTAAAAAATTTCTTCAACCACTCTCTATCACATCACTGAATTTTATTTTCCTGAAAGTAAATAACAATTTTTATATATTTTTATTCATTTCTTATTTATCTATTTGTTTGTCTCCTCCACTGAATTGTAAGCTTCACAAGAGAACAGATCTTGTCCATCGTGTTCAACGGTATATCCTCAGCTACTAAAGGATGCTCAGCAGATGGTAGTGACTCCATAAATATTCACTAAATGAATAGATTCCTGACATTTCCTTCTATTCCAAACGTGTATTCAACCTTCCACTAAGTCCTGTTGATATTAATTTATAAATATCTTTTGAATATATCTACTTCTCCATCTCCTGTATCACTTTGCCAGACTAAATTACCATTAATCTCTTAACTGAGATTAAAAGTATCTTAGTCTGAGATAGACTCCTATCTGAATTTCTGGTATCATCTTTTGTCCCTCTCTAATCTCTTTACCACCTTTCAGATAGGATAATCCTTTCAAAACTATAATCGGATCATGTCGCCCTCCTACTTGGTACTGTTCAGTGGCTTCCCACTGCTCTTAGACAAATATAAAAATTATTAGTAAGAGCTACAAGGCCATAGGTTGTCTTATTCCTGTATACTTCTCCAGTCTTATCTCACTATTTGTTTCCTTCATGTTCCAAGTTCTGGCCACGCTGGCTTTCATTTAATTACTTATCCTATTCTGCTTTTTGCATCACAGAATCTTAGCACATGCTGTTCCATCAGTCTGGAACATCCTTCCTACTCCTCTTTACGTACTTATGTTTCAGATCTCAATCAAGTGTGTTAAGTGCTTTAGGAAAGTCTTGTTTGATCCATAGTTAAGATGAGATGCTCAATGCTGGGTTATCAGCAGGAACTCTTTTTAAAAAAAGAAGAAAAGTAAAGAAATCAAAAAGAAAATCCAGGTGAGATGCCTGGGTTCATCCCAAGCTTCTTGGATCAGAATATCAAGGAGTGGGTTCCAGTCATTTATATTTTCTAAACAACCTCCCTTTTTGTTTCTTATCTTAGATTATGAAACTGACTCTACAGGATCTCTAGCTACTGCTTAAAATACTCCAAGGATTGAGACTAACCTGTTTCTCAAGGCTGAGCATCCCCCTTTAAATAGCTCCAATTGATCATTATTAGAAAGATCAACTTTAGTGACTGTGCAAAAATTAGTCTTCTCTCACCCTCTTCCAACTGATGCTCATTCTGTACCTCTAACATATGTAACAAATTAGAATTTAATGAAGTACAGGGCTGCTTTGTTTTACTGAAAAGTCTCTGACACTTTTGACTCATAATAAGCTTTCTTTTCAACTGGTATCTAAGCCTTCTCTCACTATTATTGATGCTAAGTAATGCCTCCCTGCCTAATAATGCACATGGACAGTTTTCTTTGTGTGTTTATTTCACTTGAGCATACCATTCTTCAATCTACCTATCATATTTGATTTCATTCTATTCAGCCTGTTCTAGAATGACAAAATCCCTGGGGTCCTGATTTGCTAACTTTGTTTTACTTCATCTAGTAATGAATAACTGTGACTTCAAAAAGTCATTAATGAAAATGTTGAATAAAAAAGGTCTAGATCACAGACCTTTATTATGCCACTGAAAACATTTCTTTACGCTAAATTCTTCCAATATCATCACCCAGTTACAAATTCATCTAATTACAATATAATCTGTCCCAATCTGTCCCATTTAATCATTTTAGACAATATTGAGAACTTTCCAAATTTTTTGATGAATACCCAGTGTCTTGGTCTGTTTGGGCAACTATAACAAGAATACCATAAACTGGGTAACTTATAAACAACAGAAATTTATTTCTCACAGTGGTGGAGGTTGGGAAGTCCAAGATCAGGGAGCTGGCAGACTTTGTGCCTGGGGAAAGCCCCCTTGAAGTTTGCAGACTGCCAACTTTTCCCTCTGTCCTCACATGGTGTAACAGGCAAGGGAGCTCATTTTATAAATGCATTCATTTCTTTCATGAGGGATCTGCCCTCATGACTTAATCACCTCTCAAAGGCCCCACCCCCTAATACTGTAACATTGGGCATTAGGATTTCAATGTAGGAATTCTGGGGGCACAAGAATATTCAGCCTATAGCATCCAGTATACTTTATCTAAAGTTTCTTTTAAAACAATGGCAGCAACAGCCATAAAAATAGCTTATATTTTTTTCAGCTGTTATTATGTATCAGGCAGCGTGCCAATAGCTTAAATCTATTAATTCATGTATAATAAGAGCTCAACAGAGGAAAGTGAACATTGCCATTTTTGTTTTCCTTACAATTATTTCTATTATTATTGTCCTTTGCATTTCTATAACCAATACCATAACCTTGTCAGAAATAACCTAGTTATTCTGACATAACGTATTTTAATGAGGTCATGCCGGCTTTAATGGTCACTGCTTCCTTTCCCAGTTGCTGACATATCAACCTTCTAATAATATATTTTAAATTTTTAAATATATTTTAAAGGCCAAGTTTTCTGGTTTGCAGAGTGTACATATCAGAACTGCTTTTTCTTTTGTTTCTGCACAGTATCTTAGAGTTACTTAGCATTACCAATAGGAGAGATGTACAATTCTTGGAATTCTGGGGTCAAATTATTAATCAAGGTCTACTTATTTGAAAGGCAGAAATGATTAATACTTCAATGTTATACAGACCACCAAAGTGCTGATTAATTTGTCTAAATAATTCATTTTTTATACTCTGAGGATGATTATGTCACTATATAGGCATATGTGAGAGCCACAGATTTTTAACCATTAAGTTAAAACTATCTTGATTACAGTACATGGCAACATTTAGACATATTATTAGTCTGTAAAGAGGTCTTGTGAAATGACTAACGTACAATATTAGGGAGGAACCTCCATTCCTCTGGGTTTGTTTTTCCATGCAGAATGACAATGACCCCTGGAATACCCAGCCTTGTTTCCTCATCCCTTCTTTATTCCACCCCATATAGAAGGAGTGATGTGTCTATTGTTGATTGGCAAGGGTCTGACAGGCATTGATCCATGTGTTTTAATTAGCAAAGCTCATCTGTTAAACATCTGTAGGCCCTGGGGATTAATTTTCTTTTTTTCCATTCAGGGCAGTTATCCCAGGACAGTATATCTGCTTAGCCAACCCAAAGTTTCCCTTGGGTAAGTTTTAGCAAATCTTTTGGTCTGCAAATCAAAGCCATATTCTCCAATTAGCTTTATTAATATTAAAGCCAGTATTTGACCTCTATCACTCTCTCTTCCATGTCTTATTTCTCAGTTGGTTCTAAATTCAAGCTGGAACAAAAAAAAAGGTGTGATTTATTGGTTTCCCCACACCTCAGCTCCTTTACTTCCTGCCTCTCCTCTTGTTCTGTTGATAAGATTTCCAAGCATCTGCCATCCTGCAGCCATGCACCAAGAGGAGCCTACTTCATGACATTACACTGTGAGCAACAAACACTGAATTTTCCAAATGGTTGTTCTGGGCTTCGTGAGAAGGGTCTACATATATACTAATATCTAATTCTTACACTGGTCATCCTTATAGATGAACATGTCAAGATAGGTTCACATAATTTATCATCTTCAAATCATAACAGAAGTAGCTCAAGGGTTACATACCAATAGACAGTCTCGTCTACAAATAGGAATTAAAAGTACTGTGTTTTCTCTCTCCCTCTCTCTCTTTCTCATACACACACGCAAACACACACACAAATGCCCACACAGAATAAACTGGCAAGGATTATTTTTCCTAGCTGGGAAAAAAAAAAATCCACAACTACTGACCCCTTGTAGTTACTAGTGAGGTAACTTCTGGGAACCTGATAATAATCTATTTCTTAATCTGGGTGGTAGTTATATTGGCACTGATTACAGTGAAGATTCACCAAGCTATACAACTTACGACATATTCATTCTTCAGTATATTTGTCATACAACAAAGAAGCTTACTTTAAAAAGCCATACAAGAACCAAAAAAATTAAACAATGAGAGCTCAACTAGTGTCTGAAATTTAAATTTTAAGATTAATTGCACATTGGAATATTCTGACTTGTAAAAAGAAAGGAGCTTCTATTTTTATTGGATATATTTATATTCTCCACTGGAATGGATGGTGGCAAATTATTTGATATTTTCTAAAAATATTTGTCAAAAACGGTAGGCTGCATGAAGACAGAAAGACTGTACCTGTGACAATACTTCTGTTAAAATATTTACATATTTCATTATGAAAAAATGGTAATTAACTATCTTCCATTTAATAGAATTTGCTGAGAGCTTATCAGGGATTGATTAGTTACAAAAATGCAACTTTAATAAGACTAGAGGAATTGTTATGAGAAAAGAGGAAAAAAATAAAGCCATCCAAAAAACGTATACATTCTTCAGAAGAACTCCACTGTCCTGATACTAGAGATATGGCTAAGAAAGGTCAAAACTGCAAACATGTACCAAAAAGAATTATTCTACCAATGTCATTTTTTATGATCAGGTAATCAATAAAAAGAAGTTTTTGTTTTAACGTACATAGATATGTATTATCCTTACTTTTCAAAAGAATTTTTAAGAATAGTTTTGAATAGAAGTATTGATATATCATAGGTCCATCAGTACATTAAAAGCAATGTGTATATACTCAAAAAATGTAACACTATCACCCATACATACCCCAGGGAGCTGAAAGATCTCTGCTTTAACCTATTTCCATTCTTGTTCCAAAACACCTGATGTCTTGTCAAAGATGTTTATCAGTTACACCTCAAAGGAAACGTGACAGTCAACCAACCTGAACCAGTACCAGCCTAACTGCAAGAGCAGCACCTGAAAAGAGGAAACCTACAAGTACTCAAAAGTTGCCTTTGCTTCTTTATCGTGCTAAGATCTCCACCCAAAGGGGGGACTTATACCTTGCTAGGCACAATTAGTGTCCTGTGCAAGGGAGCCTGAGGGACTATATTTGATCCTGGAAATCTTTGCCCTTTTCCCCAGTTTCTGATGACACACTTGCCTCTTACCCCTTAAATATCTCCCACTTTCCTCTTTTTGAGAAGACGGTGTCCTTAGAGCATGAGCTCTCCCTTCTCCACTCTTTAATCAACAAATAAAGTTTTGCTCTGCTTTGCCAAACCTGGTCTCATTCAATTAGTGCAAGTGGTAATGGCCAAGGGAAGGACCCAGCTGGGGTCCACCCGATCCAAGAGAGTCAGTAACAATACTAGGCATGATAGTTAATTTTATGAGTCAATTTAGCTAGTCCATGGTACCTAGATATTTGACAATCCTGCGATCTACAGCAGTATGTGAGAGCAGAGTAATCTGTCAAGAGAGCTTCCCCAGGACTCAGATCCCCAGGGCTGGGCTCTGGTGGCTTGGTTGTTAACAGAAGGGAAACAGGATACATCAAACCATTATCACAATCTCTACTGACATCAAACCATTATCACAATCTCTACTGATAGAATCTTATATACTTCACTTAATCTTGTATTTCATACCTTTTAATTTATTAGTCTGTCATTTTAATTCTATATGGTTCAGATCTGTAGCCTCACTGACAGAATATAGAAATGAAAACCTTGTTCTTGTTTAATCATACAGACATTTCTAAAAGCAAATTTCCAAAGCGTCATTCCTTTCCCAGTCTACCCTTTCACTCCCATGAGATTAAAACCATGCCCCATACTTGGTTAGCAACTCACTTTTTGAAGAGAAGCAGGAGGTTATACAGTAATGTGCTGTTTTTATGTTTTTAAGCAAAACAGACAATAGAACAAAAAATGTCCTTGTGGGAAAATAAGAATTTGTTCAGTTGCAAGTGATACAAACCCAATTTCAACTAGTTTAAGCAAAACAAAACAAACAAAAAAGGAACTAAAAGGCTCTATAAACTGGGAAAAGAAGAAGAGATGCTGTGCTACAGTAATGGCAGGCATCCACCACATTCCACTAACTGGCCTGCTTGTACGCACACACAAACCCCCATATACATACTTCTTTCCAGATACACAATTCATTTAAGTGTTTGTTCAGTATTATCTACACAATTATACAAGGAATGTAGAATGCATTCTCAGTGTTAAAAAGTGAAATATTGCACATGAAGGTAAAAACCTACTTCGACTACCACAGGTAATCCCTGTTTTTATCCTAGATTATCAGATTAATGAGTATATTTCCAGGCTCTTTTTCTGCTTTAAATATACATACACATATACACTCAAGTATTTAGAGAAATATACAGTGTTGATGTATGAATGTGTATCTTTGTGTTTTTCACAGAAAAGTCATACTACACATATTCTAAAAATTGCTTCCATCCCTCTCCCTCTCGCCCACCACAGTAAGTCCCTTGGAGAGTCTTCCATGTCATTTTCAAACCTGATATATAGTATGTCATGATGTGTATATACCATGATTTATTGTAGTTTAATTATTTTTCCACTAATAGAAATACAGGCTGTTTCCAATTTTACAATAATAAACAATACTGCAATGAAAATCTTTGTTTATTCCTTATTTTTATTAAGTGCAGTATTAAACCTGTGTATATAACAATAAACTGTATAAATAGTGTTTATATTTTCTTCCATGTTTTCCATTAGTATGTGACTTTCATTACTTGGTAAGTCCTTTACATATTTTAATATTAATCCAATGTCTGCTATATGTATACTGTTTTCCATCTGTCACTTGCTTTCTAATAATGCTTATGGCAAAGTTTATTGGTTGCAGAGACTTTAAAAATTTTATATATTCAAATTTATCAATTTAGTTTTACAGCTTCTAATTTTGGTTTACAGAGAGCTTCCATAACCCACAGTCCCCAAATTATTCTAATTTATTTTCTTTAAAAACGTTAATTATTTTATTATGTTTTAGATCTTTAACCCAACTAGAATTTATCTGTTATGATTGAAGTGAAGAAGATATGTAAGTAGTTTTGCCAATAATTTGTCAATATTTCCAGCACTATCTTTAAGTAAAGTCTCTCTGCCAATTCAAAAAAAGTTATAATTATTGGGTACTAACTTTCCATATACACAGGTCATTTTATGCCCAAGTGATCAGTTAATTCTGTACCAATTAACCAGTGTTTTAATTATTTGATATTAGAGCAAATTCTCTCAAACTTTTGCTCTAAATTTTCTTGGTTGCTTTCTATACTTTCAACTGAGATAGAACAACAGGGACCAGATTTCCCCTCCCAGAAGGAACAACTAAAACACTGGACAAAATATATGAAACAATAGTTTTCAAGACATTGAACGTCAGGCAAAAAAGGAAAGTGATCACTGAGAGGAAACAAACAAACTTAGCCCAATTGCCACAGCTTTACGGTCTTGAATATTCCAGGCAACAGAGTAGGGAGGGGAAACCCAGGCAGAGCCTGGTAGACCTCCTGGCTTGAGATGATGGAACTGGAAATCCAAGAAAGCCAACTGAGTGGTTATAGTTAGCCCAAAAGCTGCTGTTACTATCCAACAAATCTCAAAAGTGGGAACTGTTCCCAAGTAACTTAATTGCATCTCAGAACAACGTAAGGCAAAATTCACAATGTCTGACATTCTATAAAAAAGGCAAGGAAAGCCCAAGAAAAGAGAACCCCGAATTAGGAGAAAAATTAACCAATGAAGAGCATACCAGAACTGGGACTTCTCTGGTGGTCCTGTGGTAAAGAATCCGCCTAACAACGCAGGGGACACGGGTTTGATCCCTGCTCAGAGAACTAAGATCCCACATGCAACTAAGCCCACGCGACACAACTACTGAGCTCGCACGCCTCAACTAGAGCCCGCGTGCCGCAAACTACAGAGCCCACACGCTCTGGAACCCGCGTGCCACAACTACAGAGCCCACACACCCTGGAGTCTGCATGCCACAACTACAGAAGAGAAAAAACCCGCAGGCCACAACTAGAGAGAAGCCCGCGCACCCCAATGAAGAGCCCGTGCACCACAATGAAAGATCCCGCATGCCTCAACAAAGATCCTGCATGCTGCAACTAAGACCCGACGCAGCCAAAAATTAATAAAATAAAGAAATAACAAATCTTTTAAAACAAAGAGAGCATACCAGAACTAACACAGATATTAATTATTAACAATGATATTAAATTGGTTATAACTATATTCCACATGGTTGATAAGTTAAAGAAAATACTGAGCATGTTGAATAGAGACATGGAAAATATAGAAAAGATCCAAAAAATCCATATCAAAATCCCACAGCTTAAAATTAGTATGTCAGAAATGAAAAATCCTCTTGATGGGATTGACGGCTGATTGGATGTTGCAGCAGAAATAATTGATGTATTAGAAGACTTAGAAAGAGAGACTATGGAATATGAAAAAGCAGAAAGACTAAAATAATAATGAAGAGAGAATTAGTGAGGTAAGTAACAACTTCAAGCAACCTAATATATGTGCAATTAAAGTCCCATAGGAGAGAAACAGGGGGTACAGAAAAAACATATGAAGAATAATGGCTAAAATTTTACAAATTTGATGAAAACTACAGTGCACACTGTAAAGTTTCACAAAGTCAAAAGGCAAAAGAAACATATTTTTAAAACTGCACCAAAGTGTATCATTATCAAACTGGTCAAAACCAGTGATAAAGACAAAAATCTTGAAAGCAACCAAAGAAAAAAGACACATTACATATAAAGGAATAAAGATAAGGATGACAAAAGACTTCTTATCAGAAACAATATGAACCTGGTCATAGAGGAGCAACATCTGTAAAGTACTAAAAAAAAAAAAAAAAAAAATCAACTTAGAAATCTATACCTAGCAAGGGGCAGGGAGCGTCAGAAGGGAGAGATTACTACAGAAAGGAGGAAATTTTGGGGGATGATGAATATGTTCACGGTCTTGATGGTGGTGATTTCACAGGTATATATCTATGTCAAAATGTATCAAACTATGCACATAAATATGTGCAGCTTATTGTATGTCAATGTATTTAAATGAAGCTATTAACTTTCTGATGGAGAAAAAATTGTTTTGGAATTCTTATACAGTACTATTTTCTTGAAAGTTTTAGAATCAGTTGGTCAAGTTTCATTTGTAACCCCTACTGAAATTTAAATTTGAATTCCACTGATATATGATATGAGAAAGAACTGATATATTTGTGACTTTGATTCTATGATCTTAATTTGTGTGTGTATTCTATTTGTTTCTGAAAATGTTGTTGAACTAAGACTGTGGCTTTTCAATTTTCTCTACTTCATCCTTGAACTGTATAGCCATTACTATAATTGCAAAAATGTCCCAATTAACTTCAATGTATAAATGAAAGTGCCATTATTCCTTCACCAGAGGGTAGTATCCAGTTTCTCTCTCCAATAAAATCTAGCTATTATCCAATAACAGATGTTCCTCTATACAATTCCAAATTCAGGATCTGTAGTTACACAGACTCAGAAATGGTTTCTCCGAATCATTTAAAGTACAGTTAATTTATCCAAAACACAATGGGAGGCAAGATTGAGTAGTTATCATTTAGAAATGGAGGAATAGGTACTGGTAGTAGTGATGACTGGTCCAGGACTTATATCATATCCAGGTGGGCCAGAGAAGCAAAGTCTTCCCCCTCTGGATGTAGTGGATGTTTCTTGTTCTGCCTATCTGACTGCCCCTCGCTCTGCTCACAGTAAATATCTCTTCCTCACACTTGAAAGGTGTACTAGGAAGACTACCACTGCTGGTGACTATGCCAGTTCAGCAGTTCAGATGCTGTTGGTGTCAGTTTAATGGCCTAAAAATTAACAGCGGTATTGAGCCGTCAGAGGGCCCTGGATGCCTAGCTCCGATTTCTCTGACAATTCCACTCTCCTAAAACTCTAATTGGCTATCAATTTTGCTCTTATAGATTTCGCTATGTAACAACCAAGACAAGAATTTTTACTTGTCAGTGCTTTGAATCCAGGCAGCATCTGAGTATTTTCTGTTCCTTAGCAATTGGCATGTGGGCGTTATCCTTGTCCCTAATTACCAACTTAAAAGGTAGTGTTGGCTACTACATAACAGCAATATAAAATTATTAACTGGGAGGTTGAAAGAGAGCTAATCTGCCCCAAGTGTCATCCTAGTGAAAAGCACATTTTAATGTAGAAAATTATTAATGTGTAGCACAGTCCAGGGGACTGCACAGCATCAGGTGGTTGTGAATAATAATGCTGCAATGAACATGGGAGCACAGGCATCTGTTTGATACGCTGTTTTCATTTCTTTTTGACACATACCCAGAAGTGGAATTGCTGTACCATATGGTAGTTCTACTTTTAGTTTTTGAGGACTCTACATACTCTTTTCCATGGTGGCTGCACCAATTTACATTCCCACCAAGAGTGCACAAGAGTTGGTTCCTTTTCCACCACATCCTCCCCGGCACTTCTTATTTCTTGTCTTTGTGGTGATGGCCATTCTGACAAGTATGAGGTGATATCTCATTGCGGATTTGATTTGCATTTCCTTGATGATTAGTAATGCTGAGCACATTTTCATGTACCTATTGGCCTACCGTACTTCTTCTTTGGAAAAATGTCTATTCAGTTCTTCTGCCCTTTTAAAATCAGATTGTTTGGGTTTTTTGTGTGTTCTTGTGTTAGTCTGTTTGCTATTGAGCTGTGTGACATAGTTGTAGACAGCCCCAGGCTTACCTGATCCCAGCTTCCTGATCTCAGAGTAAAGTGCACCTCTGTCATCCAGTATTTATATATTCACTCTCACATAAAAAATCACTTAGCCTTTTACTTTTTTTAAACATTCAGCCAATACACTGGCTTTCTGGCCAGTCCCAGATCATATTACCCTTGCCAGGTTTCGTGGATGATGACTGGCATCCTTGTCAGGGAGGGGCAATTTCAAAGGAAATGGTGTTAACTTACAAGAAGAAGGTGGAAATGATCTTTGGCAGATAAAACAGTAAATGTTCTTGATGGGAAAAAAAGGAAAAAGAAAAGCCCTGAAAGTGAGGGCATCAAGGACTGACATCACGTGATAAAGACCAGTTATTTCCTTTGAGCCTAAATTTCATTAGGTAAAACAGAGATGATTAATCTAAAATCTTAATTCCCTATCCTCTTACGTTTGAAGGAAATTCCAATGGGTAAAGTCAAGTATATACTTGCTTAGAAAATCAAGGATTCTCTGCTTTGCTCTTGTATTCCTGGATTGTGGAAAATTTGTGAATTAATAACAAAATATTAATAATAGTTAACATTTATATTGTGTTCATCACATGCCAGATTCTGTTCAAAGTTCTTTACATACATTGATTTATTAATCCTCACAACAACCATTATGATGCAACTATTATTCGCATTCCTATTTAAGAGGTTAATAAATGGCAGACCTGGAACTTAGACTCAGGCAACCTGTCTGCTGCTGAATGTATATCCTCACCTCTCCACCTGCTGTCTTTCTTTTAGTACATAGTAGATTCTCAGTATGACTTTTCAGAATGGAATGTACACCAAGGACTATGGGAATGATAAAAGAAGAGCCTTGTAATATTTTCTTAATCTTGAAACACTAGACAGTATAATATCTGTAAATTTGAGGAATTTTAATACCCTTAAAATTTTTTTCTACTAGCACATTTGGTTTCATAAAAGCTGTGTTTCTCATCTTCTAGGTATTTTTAAGATATTGCTTACTTCCCTTTGTAAATTTCACGTGCCATAGCTACTCTGACATAATGGATCTTTTCAAAGTACATAAACTGCCACTTAAGAGCTGCTTAAACACCAGAAGAATCTAAGTTCTATACCCATTCACTAGAGATGAGTTTTTGTGGAGGTAACAGTTTCTTTGCTGCTGTTTTACAGGAATGATAGTTTGGGTGCCCATCCTATGCCAGGCACTGAGGTAAATACTTTCTTACCTCTCATTTCCTTCAGTCAGACTCAGTTTTCCATAAGCAATGACTGTTCCATGTGTCTGTCTAGTCATCAAAGGGATTCTCAGGCCTTCCTTCACCATCATCACAAACTTAATTCTTTTAATTGTACCCAAGTCATCTATGTGGGTCTCTGAAACAGGCAGAGCTATTTTCTGCTGAATTAAGCAAGGCTGTAAACTCAAATAGGATAGCTTACTATAAAGGCTTATTGGATTGCAAATCCATGTAAACAATTTACTTCAAAGGTCTCTGCCTGGATCAACATTTAAGGTTGAAATGTGCTTCAACAGTGCCTGAAAGCTTAAATAAAACTGTCATTTAGATATTCCATATTTTCACATAATAATCTGACAGATTTTGAGAGTCACCATTTGTTTTAATTTAATGTGTAAAGACAAAACCAATAGGAATTCCCATTACTTAAAAGAACTAACACCGCCTGTGATAGAGCCCTTTATATTGTAGAAGAACAAGTAGTTGAGCTGAAAGTTTCACAGAAGTTTCCTATGATTCTGGCATTTTTAAAAGGTGAGGGGAAATTTTGTTTTTGCCATGATGTCCACATTTTCACTGTGAAACAGTATTAAAGCAGAACACCTCTAAGAATGAATTTTTATCATTATTTTCTTTGTGCCTAGGGTGGGAATGTATTCCATCAAATGATTATCTAAATCAGAAAGAATGAATACAATAAGAGAGTAGATTTAGGCAATAAGATTATTAGAAAGTCACTCTCCCTTTCCCTCTAACCCAGGAAACCACAATTCACATGGGAAAAGAGTTAAAACAGAGGGTACTGAGTAAATTTACTCTAATTTTCTTTTTACTAACTTAATTCAAATATTGTCCTAAAGGGCATGCATGAACTTTTCATATTCTAAAGGACAGATACTAAAGACCTGTTTCTACAAGTAAAAAGTTCAAATTTCATTATATGGTGTTTTGTATCCTTTGATATACATATTTTATTCTTTAAAATTACTTTCCAAATTAAACAAGATAAAAATACTTGAAGTAGCCGATTTCTCAATAAAATTTAGTGATGGTACCTATATTATAGGTTAAAATAAAATTATACATGCAAAATTATACAAGTCTCTTCATTTAAATACTTTCAGATAGGGGGAAATTTGTGTGTGATCTTTAGAATGTTATTGACCACAACAGAAGTTAAATTAATGACCCTTTGATCACTTGCATGCACCAACACCCATTCGCAAGAGTAATATACAGAGACTATAAATAAAGGTTTGGCTAACCCATAGGTTAGTCTTTGACCCTATCACTTAATAATTCCACAAAAGGAGTTTTTCTTACCTAAAATTGTACAATAAAACTTGCCATTTTGAGGACACATTTGAAAAATAATAATGGAAACAACCAAATAAAAGTACTTCATACTACTACTAAACCAATATGAAGCCTGGAAAGAACATGTCAGAAAGACAAAGAATGCAGTTTTTCCCATATACTTCAACCCAAAATCTACAAATGTGTGTTCATTATTGGTTGAATAATACATGCTAATATGCTGGCACTTTGTAGTGTTATGTTTATAACCACGTGATATTGACCCTATAGTTTCGTTCTTGTTTTGTTTTTTTTTTTAATTTTTATTTATTTATTTATGGCTGTGTTGGGTCTTCGTTTCTGTGCAAGGGCTTTCTCTAGTTGTGGCAAGTGGGGGCCACTCTTCATCGCGGTGCGCGGGCCTCTCACTATCGTGGCCTCTCGTTGAGGAGCACAGGCTCCAGACGCGCAGGCTCAGTAATTGTGGCTCACGGGCCCAGCCGCTCTGCGGCATGTGGGATCTTCCCAGACCAGGGCTCGAACCCGTGTCCCCTGCATTGGCAGGCAGATTCTCAACCACTGTGCCACCAGGGAAGCCACCCTATAGTTTAAAATCCACAATGTTACCTAATTTGGAACCAACAAAACCATAGTTTGTCCTGATGGTGTCTGAAACACCATGCAAAGCTGAGAGCTATGTTGGTCATGACCTCGGCCCTAAAGAATTGTCATTTTGTCTTAACATATGAACTACAATACTTGTGCAAATACTCTCCTTAAAATCCATAACTATATTTTAAAATATTCATCCTATTTCCAAAACTGCATTCCTTAAATTTCCACGAAGAATTTGAATATCCAACCTCAGGACTGTGAAAATTGCACTTCTATAAATGGCAGGTGTGAATTTCTTATTCAATATGTGTGAAAAAAGAGAACTCAGGTTCAATTGCTTTGCCAAAGACCTGTTTTTCCTCATTCTGTTTTCTTACTAAAAAATGATCAGCCATTTGTATTTAGAATTTTCTACGAGTTATTCTATTGATCAATTGTTACTTTTGATTACATTGAGAAGAATTTTCATAGTCCAAGTTTCATGAAATTTTACCCTCAAGCAGACTGGAATAACCAGGACACAAATTCTCAATATAAGTATGTTTCTAAAATTTCCTTTAAAAAACTGTTCATACAATTCTAATAACATATTTTCTTTAAATTTTGGACTTCTGTACAGAAGTTTGTACCTGAAACAAAAATGTAAAGAAACTTCTATTTTAATTGTTTACCACCCTTTTCTCCTAAATGTCATTCCAAACCAAATCTCCCAACCAAGCAAGCATTCTATACCATTGAGTGTGGTGTTTTTCTTGTTCAGTATGTGTTTATAAAACATGTATTCTTGTTGTAAGTCGATGTACTTTTAATTTACACAAAATATATTAGGCTATATAAATTATTCTGATGTGTTTTCTAACTTTTCTCACATAAGCACATAGTTTTGGGTTTTTGTTTTTTTTGGGTTTTTTTTTTTTGGTTGAATTTTTTTATCATGGTAAAATTTGCATGCAGGGAAATGCACAGATCTTAAGTGTCCATTGATGAGTTTTGATAAAAGCATTCATTTCTATAATGATTATCCCAATGAGATACAGAATAATTACATACATTTTCCTTTTGACTCCTTTACTCAACACTCAACCATTATTTTGATTTCTATCAACACTTAAAAACAAATTTTTAAATCAGAAGATAACAAAAATTATTTATACAAGAATAAGTAAGGAATGAACAAATTGATGAAAGTTCACACAGTTTATAAGATTTAATTCTGAAATTCTTGTAACTATACTTTGTGATATCTTGACTTGTTGGAAGAATCTTTTAACAGAACTTCTATTTTTAATTGGAAGAATTTACATGAGAAGGCCTATGCTTTGCATATGCATTTGGTGAAATATTCAGAAGGATTACAAATAGAATTTATGAGTTTGGGGTTGAAAAAAATTTTACCAAAGAAAGATGTTCTAAAGGAGGCAAAAAAGGCAGTACTGGGAAAAATACACAGGTTAAAACACATGTAAATTTTAATATGGAAATAATAACTGAGAATACCAGCCATTTAGAAAAAAAATACTGCTTGGATATTAACAGGTACCTCCCCATGTATACAGAGAATCTTTTCTCCATTAAAAATAGTATGGTATTCAAAGAAGAGCTGATTAAAAGTGTCAAATGTTTCAAAATTACTAACAATAAAATTAAACTTTTAAAAGTATTTGAATTATTTTGAAAAATAAAATAAGACCAGTTGAAAAAAAGTAATAGAATAAAAGTAAGTCCTTCAGAAAAATACCAGTGACATAGTATTAGAGACTAATAAAGTTTTGAA
Source organism: Balaenoptera borealis (assembly GCF_965194805.1). Classification (NCBI taxonomy): domain Eukaryota; kingdom Metazoa; phylum Chordata; class Mammalia; order Artiodactyla; family Balaenopteridae; genus Balaenoptera; species Balaenoptera borealis. The sequence goes on along the minus strand of NC_138867.1, from coordinate 109,866,624 downwards.
ACTGATTAAAGTAGGTGAATACGTACCAAGAATAAATATTTAAATTATGCTATTTTTAATGTTGGATAATCAATGATTTAAATTTTTTTTGCTTTAATGTACATAGATGCATGCTTTTTTCATTTTAAGAAAATTATATTTAAAAATAATTGTTGCAAAAAAGTATTTTATACATCCACACATATAATAAAACTAATCTCTTACTCAATAAATAAATATTTAAAAATTAAAATACTCCCCTTCTCAAACAATTCCAAAAAACTGAAGAGAAAGGAACACTCCCAAATTCATTCTATGAGGCCACCATTACTCTGATACAAAAAACAAAGAAACTACAGAAAAAGAAAATTACTTGCCAATATCTCTATTGAATATCTATACCAAAATCCTCATCAAAATATTAGCAAACCAAATTCAACAATATAGAAAAAGGATCATACACCATGATCGAGTGAAATGCATTCCAGGGATGCAAGGATGGTTCAATATCTGCAAATCAACCAATGTGATACACCACACCAACAAAACGAAGGATAAAAATCACATGATTATCTCAACAGACACAGAAAAAGTATTTGACAAAATTCAACATCCATTCCTGATAAAACTCTCATCAAAGTTGGTAGAAGGGCAACATATCTCAACATAATAAAGGCCATTTATGGCCACAGCTAATATCATAGTCAGTGATGAAAAGCTAAAAGATTTTCCTCTAAAATCAGGAACAAGACAAGGATGCACACTCTCACCACATCTGACATAATATTGGAAGTGTCAGCCACAGCAATCAGACAAGTAAAAGAAATAAAAGGCACTCAATTTGGAAAAAAAGAAGTAAAACTGTCACTGTTTGTTGATGACATGATACGGTAAATAGAAAACACTAAAATCTCCACCAAAAAACTACTAGAATAAATAAATTCAGTAAAGCTTCAGGATACAAGATTAATATACAGAAATATGTTGCTTTTTTATATGCAGATAATGATCAGAAAGAGAAAGTAAGAAAACAATCCCAATTAAAATCACATCAAAAAGAATAAAATAATTAAGAATAGACTTAACCAAGGAAGTGAGGGACCTATACTCCAAAAACTATAAAACACTGATGAAGGAAATTGAAGATGACACAAAGAAATGAAAAGATATCCCACGTTCACGGACTGGAGGAATTTATAGCGCTGAAATCTCCATAATACCAAAAGAAATCTACAGATTTAATGCAATCTCTATCAAAATACCCATGACATTTTCACAGAACTAGAACAAATATTCCTAAAATTTATATGGAACGACAAAAGACCCAGAATAGCCAAAGAACAAAACTGGAGGTATCATGCTCCCCGACTTCAGACTATGCTACAAAACCACAATAATCAGAACAGTATGGTACTGACACAAAAACAGACATACAGATCAATGGAACAGGATAGCCCAGAAATAAACCCACACACCTATGGCTAATTAATCTATGATAAAGAGGCAAGAATATATAATGGAGAAAAGACAGTCACTTCAATAAATGTTGCTGTAAAAACTGAACAACTACATGTAAAAGAATATTACAACATTTTCTTATACTATATAAAAAAACAAACTCAGAATGGATTAAAGACCTAAATTTAAGACCAGAAACCATAAAACTCCTAGAAGAAAACTTAGGCAGAGCACTCTTTGACATAAATCACAGCAATATTTTTTGGATCTGTCTCCTAAGGCAAAGAAAACACAAGCAAAATTAAACAAATGGGACCTAATTGAACTTAAAAGCTTTCTGCACAGCAAAGGAAGCCACTCCCATACAAAAAGACAATCTACTGTATGGGAGAAAATATTTGCAAATGATGTGACCAATAAGAGGTTAACATCCAAAATGTATCAACAGCTCATACAAATCAATATCAAAAAAAAAAACAAACAACCTGGTAAAAAAATGGTCAGAAGACCTGAACAGACATTTCTCCAAAGAAGACATAGAGATGGCCAACAGACACATGAAAAGATGGTCAGCATCACTAATCATAAGAGAAATGCTAATCAAGACAACAAGGAGATATCACCTCACACCTGTCAGAATGGCTATTATCACAAAGTCTACAAATATCAAATATTGGTCAGGATGTGGAGAAAAGAGACCCCTAGTACACTGTTGGTGGGAATGTAAATTGGTGCAGCCACTATGGAAAATTTTATGTTCCTCAAAAAACTAAAAATAGAACTACCACATAATCCACCAATTCCACTCCTTCATTATCTGAAGAAAATGAAAACACTATTTTGAAAAGATACATGCATCCTAATGTTCATAGTAGCATTATTTATAATAGCCAAGATATGGAAGCCACCTAAGTGTCCATCAACAGATGAATGGATAAGAAGATGTGGTGTATAGATATACAATGGAATATTACTCAGCCATAAAAAGAATGAAATTTTGCCATTTGCAACAGCACAGATGGATATAGTGGGTATTATGCTTAGTGAAATAAGTCAGACAGAGAAAGGCAAGTACTACATATTATCGCTTGTATGTAGAATCTAAAAAATAAAATGAATGAATATAACAAATCATAAACAGCCACATAGATATAGAGAACAAACTAGTGGTTACCACCAGGGAAAGGGAAATGGGGAGGGCAAGATAGGGGTAAAGAATTAAGAGGTACAAACCTCTAAGAATAAAATAAATAAGCTACAGGGCTATACTGTACAGCACAGAGGATACAGCCAATATTTTATAATAACTTTAAGTGGAATATAATCTATAAAAATGTTGAATCACTATGTTGCACTCCAGGAACTAATATAATATTGTAAATCAACTATATTTCAATAAATAAACTTTAATCAAATCAATCATTTTAGCACCCCTTTTTACTCTCTAAAGTGTCCTGATTTAGAAAATAAATTACATAGTCACTATTATAAACAATGTCCCTGAGACTTCTTATATATGACATTCACTCTCTAAGAAAGGAAAAATATAATTCCTAACAATGGGTTATTCTTTTTGTTTCTTGTTTGGATATTTCTTCCTTGCTGGAATGATAGCTCCCGATGGAAGCACATTCTCTTTCTTTCTTGTTCACTGCTTTAGGGTGAGCATTTAGAATAGTGCCAAAATGTAGTAGAGGCTGACTAACAAAGTCTCACAAAACAATCTTTTGTTATGGGACAGATGCATTTTCTTCAATAACTAATGGCAATTTGTATTCCCACTACATTCATATGAAATTATTTACATGAAATTTATATGAAATTATTAATGAAATTATTTTTGTTTGGTCATGGCAGTAAAACGATTTTCACCATATACTGTTACAATACTTTAGAAAGCTACTTTTGTATGTATACCATAGAAGAAATATTTAAACTTGAGAATTTTAAAAATTCAGTATTAAAAGATTCTTTTTTAAAAAATACAGCCAGAATCTCCCCTGAACAATGGTGCTACAATTTTAAGTCTTCAGAATTTATTTTGTTATGGGATCAGTGCATTTTCATCATAACTAATAGGAACTTGCACTCCTACTACATCAATAATATTTTCTTCATGTCTCTACCTTGAACTAGAATTTATAGTGGTTTCCTAATTCTGGGTCAAATAAAATTTACTTATTTCAGAAAGTATTTAATTATAAATTTATTTTTATGAAAGGGACACATGTACTTATAAAAGGTGAGAATGAGAATGGAACTTCCTTTTCCAATAATCACAAGCAACATAATTCAGACAAACAATCCCAGTGAGAACAGTTAGTAGCTGGACAAAATATTAAAAATTTCTGCTTGAAGATACTGGAGAGCTAATAAGGCAGTACAGAATTATGAGGCCAAGATCCAGAAGGCAGAACCCCAATGAGGTAAGTCCAATATTTGGAGCATTTCTCCAAATGGTGTTTGTTGTATTGAAACGAGGAGGATGAGAAGCTAAAGAGTTGAATTGTGATATTCATAAACTCATGCTAGTGGAAAAATATTAGAGTCAGAAGATACCAAAAGAAGGCACCTGGCATCTCTCCATTCTCTCTGCTGGCATCCCAAAAGATAACATCTTAGGAACAAGAATAAGTGTGGAAACACACTGCCTCTCTAATTCTGACTTGCTGGTACCCTTAGCCATTTGACAGAAGCAAATAAATTCCTCTCTGAAGGAAGAACATCATTCAAGGCTTAAAATTATTTCTATACTTTCTTTTCAAATTTGATGTCTGACTACCATTCAACACTAAAGTGGCATATGACGAATAGAACAGCATAAATATAAACCAAGAGAAACAACACACAATAAAAGTGAACGATCAGGGAGTACAAATAATGAAGGTACAAGACACATAATTAAAATAAATGTATCTACTATGTTTAAGGAGATGAAACGAAAACAAAATAAGATATGAGAGAAAACGGGAAAAAAATTCTAAATTCTAGAACTGCAAAACACAAACTCAAAAGTAAGAACCGTAAATATGGGTTTAACAGCATATTAGAAAAATAATTACTCACTGGAAGGTATGTAAGGAGAAATTTTCCAGAAGTAAGTATGGAGAGATATTTTTGAAAAGAAAAAGGAAAAAGAAATGAAAAATACAGAAGGAAGAGTAAAACAGCTACAGGACCCAAAGAAAAAGTACAATATACGTATATGTGTAACTAGAGTAGCAGAAGGAGAGGAGATAAAAGATGAGTAGGAAAAAGACTGGAAAAGAAATGGTGGAGAATTAAAATGGATGAAAAAAATATCAAGCCACGGTTGCAGAGCAATATGTACTAAACAGGCTAAATCAAAAGAAAAACACACTGGACTTCCTTATCTAGACAGATTCACCAAATAGTGTGAAACAAGTTAAAAATCAGACACAATAAATGAAAGAATTGTTTTCAATATATTAAACATTAGGAAATGAAAGACAATGATTCCTGAGAGGCAGGAAATAAATGAGCTGAGACCCATGACTCACAGAGTTTACTTCCTGGAAAGGATTTTCCAGGCCATGCACAAGGACTGGGAATTTAGTTGGATCTTGGTTCGCCAAGGTGAGGAGACAGAGCTGTGTGAGTCCAGGGAGTCCTAGACAACTGTACATGTAGGGTAGTATCCCAGAGATAAGAGGACTACAATAACAGAAACTCTGGAGACTTGCAGAGGTTCCCCCTCAAGTCTTGAGCTGAGGACTGATCAACACATTTGTGTGAAGAAACTATCTGAAGACAGAGAAAGAATCACCAGAAAAAAAGTAGAGGGAATAAGCACTGGGCTTACTCCAGCCAAAGTGATAAACCTTAAATACAAAAATATGCAGCACTAAACAAGATAAAATTTACATCTAGAATCCAATGAGAAATTGCCAGAGAGGCAAAGAAGAAGGAAAATATGGCCCATGAAAAGGATAAAAACTAATCAAAAGAAAATGACAGAAGAATAATACAGATGATGAAACGAGTAAACAAGGACATTAAAATAGTTTTATAACTGTAATCCATACCTTCAAAAAACTAGGAAATACTGACGTTAAAAAGAGATAAGAAGGATATAGAAAAAAAGACGCAAATTGTTCTTTTAGGAAGAAAATAATGTGAAAAATAAATACACTGTGATTAATGGCAGATTGGACACAAGCCAAAAAGATTAGTGAATTTGAAAACCAATCAAGGGGGATGGGGTCAAGATGGCAGACTACGAGGATGCAGAATTCACGTCTCCACACAACTAGGGCACCAACCAGGCACGAGTGGGGGACCACGGACACCTAAGGGGACGAGAGGAACCCTCAGTGACTGGGTAGGACATGGGTCATGAGGGGGAGTGAGGGGGGACGAGAAGTGGAGGTGGGATGGAACCGGCACCCCTGAGGGGTGGCTGGGAGGGGAAGGGATCCCACGCCCTAAGGGGGAAATTGGGGGACCAATGGGAGGGCAGAGGATCAAAAGGGAGTTTGGCCAGGTTTCCCCTGCCCACATGGGCCCCCGGAGCCAGCTGGGATCCCAGGCCTGATCCTCTGCCCACCGAGGCCCCTTCCAGCTGCGTGGGTCCTGAAGGAGTGGAAGGGAAGGGAGAGCAAAAGTAAAGGCCAGACCTCCAGGACCAGCACCCCTGAGGGGTGGCTGGGGGAGGGAAGGAGTTCCTACACCCAGCAGGACACACCCACAGTTAGGGGTCCAGTGGGGACAGGGGAGACCCTGGGGGAGACCCTGGGAGGGGCACGGAGGAATGGAAGGGAACGCGGCCAGTGCTTTCCCTGTCCACTTAGGCACTGGGGAGCCTGTTGGGCTCACAGGCCTAATCCTCTGCCCTCGGAGCCTCCCTCCTACCATGCAGAGCCCAAGACCTGCCCCTGCACCCCCACCTAGGACCCTACCTCTACACTCAGAGACCCCCTCTGAGACCCCCTCCAACCGTGCTAGGCCTAAACCTGACCCACACACCCTCACCCAGGGCCTTACCTCCAAACTCCGGAACTCCACACTCCGGAGGCCCCCCTTTCCACGTGCTGCCTCTCCCCTTCTGCACAGGTCCTAAGCAGAGGCCCACTCCATGCTTGAACTTCACCCTGCCTAGGCCCCGCCCCCAGGGCTTTTCCAGCTGCGAGGGTCCTGAGCCTAGGCCCTGCCATATACTCAAACATCACCCCCCACCTAGGCCCTGCCCCACCCTAAACCTCGCCCCTGCCTAAGTTCCAATCCCGGCTTAAACTCCACCCCCCATAGCCAAGGCTTTTTCTTTATTCCTTTTTTCCTCTTAGATTGGAGTTCTGTTTTACCTTGTTGTTGATTCATTTATATTTTTATTTTTTCTAATAAATCTTTTATTATTCTAATTTTATTCTATTCTTTATACTTTATTATTGTTCTGCAACTTTTGGCTTGTTCCCTTTTCTTTTTTCTCTTTTTTCTGTTGATGTTTTGTTTTACCTTGTTGCAGTTGTTTCAATTATATTTTTACTTTTCCTAACATATTTTTTATCTTTCTAACTTTATTTTATTTTTTATTCTTTGTCATTGTACTGCTTTTTTTTTTTTTTTTTTTTTTTTTTGCCACACCACACAGCTTGCAGTGTCTTGGTTCCCAGGCCGGATGTTGGGCCCGAGCTCCTGTGGTGGGAGTGTGAAGTCCGAACCGCTGGACTAACAGACAACCTCAGACCACAGGGACTATTAATCAGAGTGAAGCCTCCCAGAGGTCCTTATCTCGGCACCAAGACATGGCTCTACCCAACAGCCTGCAAACTCCCGTGCTGGACACCTCAGGCCAAACAACCAGTAAGACAGGAATACAGCCCCACCCATCAAAAAAAGAAAATGAAACGACAAAAAAATATGTTACACACGAAGGAGCAAGGTAAAAACCTACAAGACCAAATAAATGAAGACAAAATAGGCAACCTCCCTGAAAAATAATTCAGAGTAATAATAGTAAAGATGATCCAAAATCTCGGAAATAGAATGGAGAAAATAAATGTTTAACAAGGATCTAGAAGAACTAAAGAGCAAACAAACAGTGATGAACAAGACAATAACTGAAATAAGAAATACTCTAGAAGGAATCAATAGCAGAATAACTGAGGCAGAAGGACGGATAAGTGAGCTGGAAGACAAAATGGAGGAAATAACTGCCAGGGAGCAGAATAAAGAAAAAAGAATGAAAAGAATTTAGGACCGTCTCAGAGACCTCTGGGACACATTCAACACACAAACATTAGAATTATAGGAGTCCCAGAAAAAGAAGAGAAAAAGAAAGGGTCTGAGAAAATATGTGAAAAGATTATAGTCAAAAACTTCCCTAACATGGGAAAGGGAATAGTCAATCAAGTCCAGGAAGTGCAGAGTCCCATACAGGATAAATCCAAGCAGAAACACGCCAAGACTCAAATTAATCAAACTATCAAAAATTAAATACAAAGAAAAATTAAAAGCAGCAAGGGAAAAGCATCTTTTCATGTGTTTGTTGGCCATCTGTATGTATTGTTTGGAGAAATGTCTATTTAGTTCTTCTGCCCATTTTTGGATTGGGTTGTTTGTTTCTTTGATATTGAGCTGCATGAGCTGCTTGTATATTTTGGAGATTAATCCTTTGTCAGCTGCTTCCTTTGCAAATATTTTCTCCCATTCTGAGGGTTGTCTTTTCATCCTGTTTATGGTTTCCTTTGTTGTGCAAAAGCTTTTAAGTTTAATTAAGTCCCATTTGTTTATTTTTGTTTTTATTTTCCTTCCGCTAGGAGGTGGGTCAAAAGGGATCTTGTGATTTATGTCAAAAAGTGTTCTATGTTTTCCTCTAAGAGTTTTATAGTGTCTGGCCATAGATTTAGGTCTTTAATCCATTCTGAATTTATTTTTGTGTATGGTGTTAGAGAGTGTTCTAATTTCATTCTTTTACATGTAGCTGTCCAGTTTTCCCAGCACCACTTATTGAAGAGACTGTCTTTTCTCCATTGTATATTCTTGCCTCCTTTGTCATAGATTAGGTGACCATAGGTGTGTGGGTTTATCTCTGGGTTTTCTATCCTGTTCCATTGATCTATATTCCTGTTTTTGTGCCAGCACCATACTGTCTTGATTACTGAAGCTTTGTAGTATAGCCTGAAGTCAGGGAGGCTGATTCCACCAGTTCTGTTTTTCTTTCTCAAGATTGCTTTGGCTATTCGGGGTCTTTTGTGTTTACATACAGACTGTAAAATTTTTTGTTCTAGTTCTATGAAGGATGCCATTGGTAATTTGATAGGAATTGCATTGAATCTGTAGATTGCTTTGGGTAGTATTGTCATTTTCACAATATTGGTTCTTCCAATCCAAGAACATGGTGTATCTCTCCATTTCTTTATGTTATCTTTGATTTCTTTCATCAGTGTTTTATAGTTTTCTGAGTTCAGGTATTTTGCCTCCTTATGTAGGTTTATTCCTAGGTATTTTATTCTTTTTGTTGCAATAGTGAATGGGATTGTTTCCTTAACTTCCCTTTCAGATCTTTCGTTGTTAGTGCATAGGAATGCAAGAGATTTCTGTGCATTAATTTTGTATCCTGCAACCTTACCAAATTCACTGATTAGTTCTAGTAGTTTTCTGGTGGTATCTTTAGGACTTTCTATGTATAGTATCATGTTGTGGGCAAACAGTTTACTTCTTCATTTCCAATTTGTATTCCTTTTATTTCTTTTTCTTCTCTCATTGCTGTGGCTAGGCTTCCAATACTATGTTAAATAATAGTGGTGAGAGTGGACATCCTTGTCTTGTTCCTGCTCTTAGAGGAAATGCTTTCAGTTTTTCATCATGAGAATGATGTTTGCTGTGGGTTTGTCGTATATGGCTTTTATTATGCTGAGGTAGGTTCCCTCTCTGCCCACTTCCTGGAGAGTTTTTATCATAAATGGGTGTTAAATTTTGTCAAAAGCTTTTTCTGCATTTATTGAGATGATTATACGGTTTTCACTCTTTAATTTGTTAATATGGTGGGTCACATTGATTGTTTTGGGTATATTGAAGAATCCTTGTATCCCTGAGGTAAATCCCACTTGATCATGGTGTATGATCCTTTTAATGTGTTGTTGGATTCTGTTTGCTAGTATTTTGTTGAGGATTTTTGCATCTATGTTCATCAGTGATATTGGTCTACAATTTTCTTATTTTGTGATATCTTTGTCTGGTTTTGGTATCAGGGTAATGGTGGCCTCGTAGAACGAGTTTGTGAGTGTTCCTCCCTCTGCAATTTTTTGGAAGAGTTTGAGAAGGATAGGTGTTAACTCTTCTCTAAATGTTTGATAGAATTCGTCTGTGAAGCCATCTGGTCATGGACTTTTTTTTGTTGGAAGATTTTAAATTACAGTTTCAATTTCATTATCGGTGACTGGTCTGTTTATATTTTCTAATTCTTCCTGGTTCAGTCTTGGAAGGTTGTACTTTTCCAAGAATTTGTCCATTTCTTCCAGGTTGTCCATTTTATTGGCATATATTTGCTTGTAGTAGTCTCTTATGATGTTTTGTATTTCTGCGGTGTCTGTTGTAATGTTTCATTTTTTATTTCTAATTTTATTGATTTGTGTCCTCTCCCTTTTTTTCTTGATGAGTCTGGCTAAAGGTTTATCAATTTTGTTTATCTTCTCAAATAACCAACTTTTAGTTTCACTGATCTTTCCTGTTGTTTTCTTTGTTTCTATTTCATTTATCTTTGATCTTTATGATTCCTTTCCTTCTACTAACCTTGGGTTTTGTTTGTTCTTCTTTCTCTGGTTGCTTTAGCTGTAAGGTTAGGTTGTTTATTTGAGATTTTTCTTTTTCCTTGAGGTAGGAGTGTATTGCTATAAACTTCCCTCTTAGAACTGCTTTTGCTGCATCCCATAGGTTTTAGGTTGCCGTGTTTTTGTTGTCATTTGTTTCTAGGTATTTTTTTAATTTCCTCTTTGATTTCTTCAGAGATCTCTTGGTTATTTAGTAGCATATTGTTTGGCCTCCATGTGTTTCTGTTTTTTACAGTTTTTTTTCCTGTATTTGACTTCTAATCTCATAGTCTTGTGGTCAGAAAAGATGCTTGATATGATTTCAATTTTCTTAAATTTACCGAGGCTTGATTTGTGATCCATGATGTGATCTATAATGGAGAATGTTCCATATGCACTTGAGAAGAAAGTGTATTCTGCTGTTTTCGAATGGAATGTCCTATAAATATCAATTAAGTCTATCTGGTCTATTGTGTCATTTAAGGCTTGTGTTTCCTTATCAATTTTCTGTCTGGATGATCTATCCATTGGTGTAAATAGAGTGTTAAAGTCCCCCATTATTATTGTGTTACTGTCAATTTCTCCTTTTATGGCTGTTAGCATTTCCCCTGTGTACTGAGGTGCTCCTATGTCAGGTGCATAGATATTTACAATTGGTATATCTTCTTCTTGGATTGATCCCTTGATCATTATGTAGTGTCCTTGTCTCTTGTAATAGTCTTTGTTTTAAAGTCTATCTTGTCTGATATGAGTATTGCTACTCCAGCTTTGTTTTGATTTCCATTTGCATGGAATATCTTTTTCCATCCCTTGCCTTTCCGTCTGTATGTGTCTCTAGGTCTGAAGTGGGTCTCTTGTAGACAGCATATATATGGGTCTTGTTTTTGTATCCATTCAGCTAGTTTGTGTCTTTTGGTTGGAGCATTTAATCCATTTACATTTAAGATGATTATCGATATGTATGTTCCTGTTACCATTTTCTTAATTGTTCTAGGTTTGTTTTTGTGGGAGTTTTTCTTCTTTTGTGTTTCCCACCTAGAGAAGTTCTTTTAGCATTTGTTGTAAAGCCGGCTTGGTAGTGCTGAATTCTCTTAGCTTTTGCTTGTCTGTGAAGCTTTTGATTTCTTCATCGAATCTGAATTAGATCCTTGCTGGATTGAATAATCTTCGTTGTAGGTTTTTCCCTTTCATCACTTTAAATATGTCCTGCCACCCCCTTCTGGTCTGCAGATTTTCTGCTGAAATATCAGCTGATAACCTTATGGGGATTCCCTTTTATGATATTTGTTGCTTTTCCCTTGCTGCTTTTAATATTTTTTCTTTGTATTTAATTGTTGTTAGTTTGATTAATATGTGTCTTGGCATGTTTCTCCTGTATGGGACTCTCTGTGCTTCCTGGACTTAGGTGACTATTTCCTTTGCCATGTTTGGGAAGTTTTCATGTATAATCTCTTCAAATGTTTTCTCAGGCCCTTTCCCTTTCTCTTCATCTTCTGGGACCACTATAATTCAAATGTTGTTGCGTTTAATGTTGTTCCAGACGTCTCTAAGATTGTCCTCATTTCTTTTCTTTTTTCTTTATTCTTCTCCACAGCAGTTATTTCTACCACTCTATCTTCCCGCTCACTTATCTGTTCTTCTGCCTCAGTTATTGTGTTATTGATTCCTTCTAGTGTATTCTTCATTTCAGTTATTGTGTTGTTCATCACTGATTGTTCTTTAGTTCTTCTAGGTCCTTGTTAACCATTTCTTGTATCATCTTGATCCATGCCTCCACTCTATTTCTGAGGTCTTGGATCATTTTTATTATCATTACTCTGAATTCTTTTTCAGGTAGACTGCCTGTTTCCTTTTCATTTATTTGCTCTCGTGGGGTTTTACCTTGCTCCTTTGTCTGCAACATATTTCTCCTTCTTCTCATTTTGTCTAACCTACTGTGTTTATGGTCTCCTTTCCACAGGCTGCAGGGTCGTAATTTCTCTTGCTTCTGTTGTCTGTCCCCTGGTGAATGAGGTTGGTCCAGGGGCTTGTGTAACCTTCCTGGTGGGAAGGGCTGGTGCCTGCCCTCTGGTGCATGGAGCTGAGTTTTTTCCCTCTGATGGGCAGTGCCACATCAGGTGGTGTGTTTTGGGGTGTCTGTGAGCTTAGTATGATTTTAGACAGCCTGTCTGCTGATTTTAGACAGCCTGTCTGCTGTTGGGTAGGGCTGTGTTCTTGTCTTGCTGGTTGTTTGATGTGTGGTGTCCAGCACTGCAGCCTGCAGGCTGTTGGATGGAGCTGGGTCTTGGTGTTGATACAGATACCTCCAGGAGAGCGCATACCGATTAATATTCCCTGGGCCTGGGAATTCTCTGGAGGTCCACTGTACTGGACTTAGAGCTCCCATCCCCGAGGCCCAGGCCTGACCCCTGGCTGGGGAAGCAAGAGCCTGCAAACCCCACAGTGTGGCCAGAGAAAAAAGAAAGAAAAGAAAACAGACAAAACTCAAGACAAATAGCAAAAACGAAAACCAACAGCAGTAACAAAACAATACACACACACACACACACACACACAGAAGAAAAACAAAATCAAAAACACAGGAACAAACGAAAGAATTCAAAAATGAGAACAGTCAATGAGGACTAACCTAACAAAAACAAAAAAATGGAAAATAAAACAAAAAGAGAAAGCAAGAAAACAAAAATAAAGCAAAGAAAACATAAAATAGACACAAAAACAATAAAAATAAAATAAAAACAACAAAAACAAGAAAAAACCCCACAAAACAACAGTAAAGTAAAAATAGAAAAATAAAAGAATATATATTTAAAAAATAATAAAAATGAAAGATAAATAATAAAAGCAAAAACACCAACAACTGAACAAAATGAAACAAACAAAAAAAGAATAATAGCACAAAGAATATTTTCCTGGGGCCTCCTCCGTCAGTGTCCTTGTTCCCACAGTGAGCCAGAGCCAATCCCCACCTGCCCAGGAGGCCTTCCAATACCTCTAGGTAGTCTCTGGACCTGCTGTGGGCACTGTGGGGCCAGCTCAGACTCTGATCTGGCCTGACTCCCACATGTACTTGTCCCCAAAGTCCACTGCTGCGAAGGATAGACTGGTCTCAATTGTGGTAACTCTCATTGTCTCTTCAGATTTTCCATAGACACAGGATTTACCAAACTGATCTCGGGGATTTAATCTAAGGCTTGTGCAGTTGCACAAGCTGCACCAGATTTCTGTTCCTCGTCCTTAGTAGCACTGCCCCTGGGGCTTAACTTTGGTTTTGACCCCATCTCTGCGTGTGTGCCACACTCAGGAGTCTGTTTCCCAACCAGGCCAGAAGGAGTGAAAGCAGCGGCTGATTGAGGCACACTTACTCAGGCCTGGAAGAGGTACAGCGGCCACGATCGGGGTGTGTGCGAGTTGCCTGCAGCAGTGGGGACCAACAGGCAATTGCAACAGACTGTGGTGTGCTCGCTCTGGTGGGGGCCCCTCCCAGTGCATGTGGATGCAGGAGCTGGCGTATGGGAGTTGTGTCCCTGCCCCCCACGCACCTCTCAACAATGGCACTGCGCTTTCCAAGCAGACCACGCTTCCTCTAGGGCATTCCCGGCCGCACATCCCCTCACTCCTGTCCCCTCTGCTGTATCCGTGCAGCCAACAGCGCTCCTCCCTGGATCCGTTGTCCCAACCCCCACGCTTCAGCACTCAGCCCCTGCCAGCATAGGTGGACTCCCGTCCCAGACAGTGGTGCCCAGGGCTGATTCCCAAGGAGGCTTTGGGATGGATGGTGCTCAGGTCCCCAGAGCCCATGCAGGTGGAGGAGACCCTGCCCCAAGGGGCGGGCAGGCCCGCTCAGATGGGAGCCCCTCCCAGTGCCTGCAGAGGCAAAGAAGCTGGAGGGTGGGGAAAGGGGTTGTAATGGTGGCCCACTCTTTGTGCACCACTCAACAATGATGCCTTGCTTCTATGGTGTCCCAGGCTTTTTCTGTAAACTTTCCTGGTTGTGGAGCTCCTTATTCCTATCCCTTCAGGCTGTCTTTTCACAGCCAACAGCTGTCCCCTCCCTGGGTCCACCCTCCTACCCCCACAACAAGTGACTCACAACTCAGTCTGGAATGCACAGAGCTGCTGTGTATACTATGTGTGCAGTTCTTACTTTGTCCTGCCTTCCACAGACTGGCTTCTGCGTTCTCCTTTGATCCCCCAAAGGTCCTTTTCTATCCCAGCTGATTTCCCCACCATGAGGGAGTCTTTCTGAGTGTGGGGACCTCCCTTCACCTTCAGCTTACCGCCAGGGTTGCTGGTCCCTTTTTTGATTCCTCTTTTCTTTTCTTCTTCTTTCTTTCGTCCTACCCAGTTGTAAGGGGATTTTTCTTGTCATTTTGGATGTCTGAAGTCTTCCGCTAATGTTCAGTAGGCGTTCTATGAGAACTGTTCCATTTGTAGATGTATTCTTGATATACTTGTGAGAAGCGACGAATTCCGCATCCTCCTATTCCACCATCTTGACTCCTCCACAGCAAATATTTTTTAAAACTAAGGAAAACTAAGACATTTTCAACATACAAAATCCGAAAGAAATATTACCAGAAGACCTGCACTTCACGAAATGTTTAAAGATGCCCTTTATGCAGACGGAAAATGATTATTAGATGGAAATATGAATCTACACAGAGTAAGAATGAACACTGGAAATGGTAACTCCAAGGATATAAGTACAATTTATTTTTCTTATTATTTAAATATTTTTGAAAGATAATGGAGAATTTAAGGCAAAAGGAATAACAGGGGCTTCCCTGGTGGCGCAGTGGTTGAGAATCCCCCTGCCAATGCAGGAGACACGGGTTCGAGCCCTGGTCTGGGAGGATCCCACATGCCGCGGAGCAACTGGGCCCGTGAGCCACAACTGCTGAGCCTGCGCGTCTGGAGCCTGTGCTCCGCAATGGGAGAGGCCGCGATAGTGAGAGGCCCGCGCACTGCGATGAAGAGTGGCCCCCGCTTGCCGCAACTAGAGAAAGCCCTAGCACAGAAACGAAGACCCAACACAGCCAAAAATAAATAAATAAATAAATAATGCAAATGACCCAAGGATCAGGTGTTTCAATTTAAAAAAAAAAAAAAAAAAGGAATAACAATGCACTGTGAGGTTTACAATACATGAAGAAATAAAATATATGGCAATAACAGTACAAAAGTTAGGCAAGGAGAAATGAATATATCTAGTTACAAGGTCCTTATGTTATATGTGAAGTGGCATAATACCACATGAAGGTTGATTGTGATAAATTAACTAGGTATATCATATAATGCCAAAAGAACCACTAGCATAATCCCAAAAAGTTACAGCTAGTAAGATAACAAAAGAGATTAAAATGGAATAATAAAAAAATAATTAATTCAAAAGAAGGCAGAGAAGAACAAAAAGAAATAAGAACAGAAGGAAAATAGGAAATTTATAGCATGATGACAGATTTAAACCAAAACATCAATAATCACATTAAATGAGAATTGTCTAATCACTCCTATTACAAAGCAAGGGCTGTCAGTTTGGATAGAAAGGTGACACTCAACTATATGCTGCCCAAGAAATACTCTTTCAATATAAAACTACAAAGAAGTTAAAAGAAAATGGATGGAAAAAGATATGTAATGCTAAGTTGACAATAATCAAAGTAGACTAGAAAGGCTATTTTACCATCAAAGTCGATTTCAGAGCAAAATATTACCTGTGAAAAAGGTCATTTCATAATGATGAATTTTCAATTTCCCTATCAATTCCAAACCATCTTTTTACTATTTTCCAAAAGTCCCTCAAAGGGCAACTATTCCTGTTTTCTTTTCTTTTTTTTGGTCATGGATTTCCACCACCCGTTCTTTTTTAGTAGCTTTTTGTTATTTCAAAAGGAATTTAGAGATAGGGAGAAAGGGTAATATCATATTTTCAATGTGCCATCTTGATCAGATAATCATTAAATACAATCCGAGTAATTTCTGTCATACATTTAAAGGAAATGAGCCACTGGTGATGGGTTTGGGAGAAGACCATCATATACTTATTTGCCGGAAGAACATTTGATGAAATTTAGTTTAATTTGTGATGCTCTATGGGAAGTAAAATTGAAGCTATGCAAATGAAAGGGCCTATAAATTATAGTACCAAGTTTCCAACTTAGACTAAAACTAAGTGAGATAGATATTGCCCTACATTTATGCTGAACTCTTAAAGAATAGAAGCCATGACTTATTCATTTCTCTAGTCCTAATGCATGCACAGTGCCAGGATCTTTCTACATATTCAGGGAATGTTTGTAGAATGACTGAAAATAAAGGTTAACATTTCTAATATTTGTAATGAATTTTAAGCAGCTGGATACAATTTTATTTACGTTTTTGGCATTGACTCGACATTTTTATCTGTTTGGAGGTCCTACCAATTAATCCATACTTTCAAAATGTCCAAGTATAGTTCTACAGAACTTATAATTTTTTAAGTCACATTCATTTACCTTGTACTTCCCTGATAATTGTAAATGTCTGTTACAAGAAATGAATGAACATGGACACCAGGAAAATACTGTTCCTACTAGAAGTACAAACCTGTCATCATGTACCAATTTTTTAAAACAAATAAAAGCATGATTTTTATTGGGTAAATATATAAGGATCCAAAAAAATTTGAAAAACACTGCTATGCTGACTAATGGTCAGAATGTTTTTGTAGAAATTCCCTAAACAAGTTTGTGAGAAAGCGTTACCCTTCTTGTCCCTTTTTTTGGCTTATGTTTGATTTCAGTTATTTTAATCAGTGTTTTTTCCAAGCCTAATGATGTTGTTTGCTAGTCTTCCCATGTTACATCAAATGAATTTGAAAACCCTCTGAGACATCTAAATAGCAAATGCAGTAAATATTCATCATGTGGAATTAATAATGGCATCTTGAAATGTTCAATTTTTTTAATGTTCTCTCTTTACCACAAAGAACCATCATCCAATATGGTATTAAAAACAAAGGAGGGCCATGGCTAGATTTTATATCACATTGACAGGAGAAAAAGCAGAACTGTGAGATCACCCTGGTGACGAGCTCTGAATAGCCCACTTCCAAAACTTAAAGTCTTATCAAGTATGTTGGGAAAATCAGAATCTGGATTTATGTTTACTCAGACAATACTTCTAATAAGAAATGAACTAAATAATTATGAATTGGCTGAATAAATGAATATCCATTCATTGCTAATTTCTGATACAGTAGAAATGCAAACAATAGCTTTCTATTGATCCCAAGACTTTATCAGACTTACAAAGTAAAAATTAGAACTTTCCAGTCAGATGTTAAATTATATAGAGCATATGAAGGAGCTTTGCAAAATGTCATTTGACTTCTGGTTTATGGAAAAAGCTTTATCTTGAGTCACATTCAATTCGCCTACCTTATTTATTTGTTATTATCAAGTATAACAGAAAAAAAGAAAGGAAAAGGGGCAAAGATTAACAAAATCAAGTAACGGAAGACTTGAGGTCACTGCGATTTTTTTAAATGTGCTTTACTGGTTGGGTGGTACTTATTTTTGGACTATTATTTTTGCCTTTCCTGTTAAAATAAACTTTAAATGCTAGAAAAATAACTAGATCTGCCAATTGTTGTGGTTACTTTTATTCCTGCCACTCTTCTCATTAACTTTCACTTGGAAAAAGAATACTCCAAGAATTGGTGACAGTAATTTTAGTTCCATGTGTTAAATTTATTTAACTGAACTGTTTGGAAATTTCAAAATTTTAGGCTAGCTTGATACCAAAATTAATATATTTAGATTTTGTCTCTAGTAACCACTAGAAGATTTTTTGAATGTATAATTTCCAAACAACTAGAATAAAGAGAAAAGAACAAAGAAGACTCAATGAGTTAGTGAAAGAGAGGAAAGATAAAAAATAAAACAAACCAAGAAAAACCCCAAAACTCCAAAACAAAACAAAACCAAATAGGTCTTGACAAATCCAGAGTGTCTGTTAGTTAGATTAACTTTACAGACTATGTGGGACACAACTCACGTATTATCTCCTTTATAGCCTTTTCTTAGAACTCTGTTAAATATGGAGGTTAAAGCATCCACTGGTTCCATTTTCCTGGCAGACAGAAGAGTTTCCATTTCGTCAAACATTTGGAAATCAAATGTTGGTATTTTTCATACAATTATTGTCAAGAAACATTTCCTTAGGGATATCAAACTAGCTGCCAGTGGAAGGGACTAAAAAAACATGTTTGTCCATTTGTTCTGCCTCAAGAGACTGTTTCCCTTTGCCACCTCTGTACCAACCGGTGATGAAAACACATTTGAACATATTAAAACTAACTATCTCAGCAACAGACACCCACTGCCTTTCAGAACAGGCCAAAGAAATGTCACTGGTGTCACTGATACAACTTAAATTTAGATGCAATTAGACTTTGACGCCTGCTTTATTTGCCAAAATTTGAGCTGTTTGCTGCTATTTGTTGAAGATCCTTCTATGTCACCAGAATGTTTATTTCAAAAGCACCATAAACATTGTTCTTGCAAGAACACATGACTTTTCAGAGACTCTTCACAAGCAGAGAAATGCTTCTTTTCTCCTTGTCTCCTAATGTGTGTATGAGTGAATATACATATATAACGGGGCCAAACTAAAGTTTGCAAACATGGCTATTGAGAAATTAAAATTTTAAAATGAAATTTAAGTAGGAGTATTATTTCTACTAGTAATTGTAGGTGGATGTTTTCCAAAGAGGGTTGAATGAAACAACACCAAGCTAAAGTGAGATGAAGATCAAAACAGATGTTTCCCTTTTTTTTTTTCTGTCTTGATGAAAGAAAACAGGAAGATCTGAATACATACATCAGAATGTATGGAAGTTCTAGTTCATGCTAATGAAGAAGAATTTATCTGGATGGACTTTCTAGGCCTCTGGCAGAATTGAAAGCTCAATAAACTCCAAGTATTGTTATAATCTACGGGCAACTGGAAAAGAGTCTGGAAGTCAAGATTAGTCAAATTAGATAAATTCAGGTTTCCCAGGGAAAAGTCTCAGAATACAAGTGACTAGGAAGTATAAAGGTGAAAGTAAAGAGTGCTCCTCCATAGAAAAAACACAGAGCAGACTATTGATGAATAATCAAATTTAACAAGATAAGAAATATATAAGGACAGAAAATGTCCCTGGTGATCTAATCATGAAATTAATCATTGATGCTTTTTTATTGTACAAATGAACAAGAATAAAAAGTCATAATATTAAATGGTACATCACTATAAGTACTTTCACTCACTAGTGATTATAGTACACATCTTACAGTGGTGTCAAGAACAAGGGTATCAAGAAAATTTGCAGTATTTACCACAGTGAATTCACCTGGTATACCTATATATCATTAGTTATCTTTGTGAAAAGAGAAAAAATCTAAAGAATAAGGGAATGACCAAATTATCCTTGTGGATATCCTCAAAGAAATATCGTGTAGGAATTAAAGATGCGTATTAAACATAGAGTAACGTGAAAATTTTATGGTGTTCTAATGATAAACCAAGAAAATTTAGCACAACAAAATTTACATGTAAAGTTTTATCAAAACTATGTAAACTACAATCTATGCATAGAAACACATCAAAACGGTTACTGAAGTTTTCTTCAGGAGCTGTTATCATCAATGATACATATTTCTCTTCTTTTTACCTTCCTGTGTCTTGTAAATTATAAATCTTACAGCACACTTTATTTTTATAAAATGTAAAGTTTTCTTTAGGCTCACTTAGGCTCTGTAGAAGTGTCCATTTAATTCCCTTTCCAGATACTATGTAACATTACTACATTTACTTAACTCTTGAGACAAAATTTTTTTATAGTCCCCTCAGCTTCTATCTCACTTGCTTCCTCTTTAGCCTGGATTTAAATGAATTAAACACAGTTAGTTGATCAACTGTGAACAACAAATAATCATTTTGCTATTTTCCCACTTCACAGATCAGATCGTTTTCTTTAATTAACTGAACTATTTGACATTGTATTGTTTCCCCCAATTGCTGCACTCCATCTTTTTTATGTACTCTTAAACCAAGATACAATTAAGCATACTACCAACAAATATGAGAGAAGCAAAAGTGTTATGCATGTGTCAGCTTACGAAAAACTCCACAACACTCAAATGTAGTTGTTTAGGCTATCAACAACAGAAACCATACCAAAACAATCTATCTCTGGAAATTAGTTTGCTCCCTTCTTTCTAAATTTCCTCAAGTATTCCATCTCACTTTAAAGGCTTTGTTAACTCTCCTCAGTTTTTACATAATTACTTTAATTGAGAGTCTTTCCTCGGGTAAGTATCAAAGGTAATCACAATACAATGATATCATCTATTTCCACTGTCTTTTATGCATACAGATAGCAAGGTGTCTAGTATAGTTAACACAGCTGGAGTATACAGGTCTACTGAATTCCTTACATTTTGTACTGAGAGTCACAGATTTTATTTTCCTTAATTATGCTAATTAAGATGTATAAAGGCCAAAGTTCTAGTACCTCCCTAAATCCTAATGATTTAAAAAGTGTGTCTAAATTTTCTTAGTCCTTCTATGCTTAGTTCAAATAAAAGTTCAGAAAACAAATTATTGCCTCTTATTGGTCTATTATGACAGGTGAAAATATTTCAATGCTCATTAAAATTTATTTTTAAAATGAGGAAATTTTCTTTTCACACAAGTTCTATTCATACATCATTAAAGACCAAAACCAAAACAGTCCAACAGAAGAATGAAAAGAAAAAATTGTGACTGATTGGTGTAACTGCTCCTATTTGCTAAATCCTAGTTTTTACTTGACAATCCTAGTTTGTACAGTTGGTATTTCAATGTATAAAAGTCTGAGGTCAACATGGAAGTCAAAAATTATAAAGTCAAATGGAAACCAAAAGTGCAAAACATATAATTTGTGTCATATGCCATAACACATTTTCTCATGGTTAGGATTTTGTATTGATGGCCTCTGATCTCTAGTTCAGCCATCCACAATTTTTGAGCAAATTATGAGATGAGAAGGGAAGAGGAAAGGTACTGCCCTCACTAAGAGCCTATGAATAGAACCAAAGGACCTATATCTGTTCTGTATACACTGTGAAGGTAGTGTGGCTCATAGTTTTATTGATTACACTTTTATACAAAATACTGTCCATTCCCTGTTTTGTTTCTTTCTGTCACTTTCTTGTCGTAGTTGTCTTCCAAGAATGAAGAAACAGACAGTGGGGTAAAAAATATAGTAAGAGCTCTGGACGTGGAGCTCTACTTAGTTCTTAGGTAACCTAGACTAGTTGTTATTTTTCCGAACCTCAGAGTCTTCATCTAATAAAAGGGGTGATGTTATCTATGTGCTTCTCAGTAATTTTGAGTCTCAATAAAATGTTAGTACAGTTATACTGAAAAAGTATAGTAATATCAATTATTTTATTACATCTTCTTTGCTTACAGTATTCAGCTTCAGCATGTAGAAGCTTATTAATAATTACTTCAATATTTTAACAATGCCTCTATATAGAGTGGTTATATAAATTTTTGCCCAAAATATATAATAATTACTCCAGACAGAGGGTATATGGTTAACCAACTTACAACTACTGAGCTGGATGAGTTTTCAGCATATCATTAGACACAAATGAATTCCAGCAAGCAATTTAACACTTTAAAATTGCCTACTTGCCAAATGCCATGCTATGTAAAAGACCTGAAATGGAAGATTACTGTCATTATTTGAACAATTCAAACCAAAACACCACTTTTGTCTCTTTCACAAGTAAATGGCTTTTGAACTCAATTTCACCTTTAAAAAAAAAAAGGAAACTTGGTCTGTTTTTCACTAATTTCATTTCCTAAAAACTCTGCTTAATGCTATGCATAAATTCTCTATCATAGTAACAACCCTATGTAGTAGGTGTTATCATCTCCATTTTTCAGATAGAGAAACTGAGTTCCCAGAGGTTACAGAGGATTTCCCTGAAACACAAATAGGCTACATTCTCAAAACTATGTACTGTAACAAAGATGTACTTCTTAAAGTTGTAATGAAAAACAGGGTTTGTGTGAATTTAAAGCCAATGTACTTAAATACTACTCTATATGAACTACTAAATATAGTACCTGTCATATAGCAATTCCTCAAAAATGGTCACTAGCATTGTCATTAATAATATTTATAATGATCACAGACAAATCATAAGGAACACCAAGTCATGGTAATAGTCTATAAAGATCTCTTCATTTAAAAATATCAAGAATGTTCAAATGATCTTTTGGACTGAATAATAAAAAGCCAATCACAGTGGCAAATTAGAGTGCCTTTTTTCTCATAATTTTACAGGTCACTTAAATGAATATTGTAAATTAATCAAATTTCCTGGGCTCTAGGAGCATATCAGAATAAAACTGCCTAGAGTGTTCTTTCTAGAGAGACCATTACACTGCAGCACCATTAGATTAACAACTTCATTGTGAGAGAGGAAAGGGAAAGTCACTTAATTTATAACAGTGATAAATTACTTCAATTCAAAATTGAATTAGTAAGTACACATTTCAGAAATGAAGTTCAAATCTTCAATAGACTTATAGCCCCTTTTAAAAACAAGAATGTCCATTATTTTCAATTTAATAGAACATCAAGTATTATCAACAACAGAATATTTCTGTTAAAAGCATATTCATTTTTAAAGTAGTTTTAGAAAGCAATTAGATAGTAAAACCCCTATATATCTACGTTTAGTATGCTACTAATAATAACTGTAGTACAAGACTGATTTGTTTGACTTTATATAGACAATTTGGATAGGTAAACATAATGATCAGAAATTTCCAAAAATACATTGGAAAAAAAAGTTTTCCCCTTTAACAAAATAAAAGATAGGACACTTTAATTGGAACTGTGCCAAGGTTCCATACAATGTTTACTACTTAAAGTTGCTACCGGGAGTATCTGGTTGGTTATTCTAAACACGAATTTCATCTTACTTGGATTTGGAGCAGTTACTGATGAACCCGGGGCCAGGTACTCAGCTGTGCCCCATGTTCTCTCCCATGACTTGACCAGTGACACAAAGACAACAAGCTGATGTGAACAGCTGCATGCTAAACCCAAGATTTAGAGACTAGAAAGGGAGACAAGGCATCAGCAAATCTTCCTGGTAGCACTGTCAAGTTCTTGAACTTGCACAGCTTGTTAATTAGACCATATACCCAACTAGAGACAATTAATACATGCCTTTTGGTGGGTTTTTTTTTTCATAGTGCCCCTAGTGGCTCCTGAGATGAAATGACTACATATGGCAACAGCCTCAAGAGAGACCTGGTTTATTGCAGGATCAGGAAATGGAGGAACTTCTTCCCAAATGAGGCACCTAAAAAGTTTTTAATGATACAGCCCTTGGCCAAATTTTGTTATGGCATCCTCCCAGGTGCCCAGCTTGCTAGCACTCCTCCCCTCCCTCTGAGTATCCTATGTCCTCAGACTCCCTCCTCACCTACTTAGTTGGCTGCCTCTGCCTATTCTTACTTTGTGCTGACTTGATAAATTTTTCTTAAGGTCTTTATTACAGTGGACTCAGTAAGGCAAAAACCTATACAGGAAGTTGTCTGATTTTTCCATCCACTGAAAAAAGCCTGCTGTTCAGGGCTGCCCAATAGGCTTGTGCCACCTCTGCTACTAGGTCAGCTTAGGTCACTTGTCTTTTTGAGAGGTGATTTTAGTACAATTGCTACCTTCCTCTTGATCACAAACGAGAAAGTCTCCTTCCTCCTACTCACACGGAACAAAATAAATGAAGAATTGTATTACCGATGAGTTTTTAATGATCCCACTATCAGCCTTAGTCTGGTGTAAGGAGAAAATTTGCCACCTACTTTGGCAATCGACTGCAGTAACCCAGAGCATTCCTTAGAATGACAGTCACTGCTCTCAACAATCACTAAAGCTAAATTTGGAAGTTCATTCATTTGCCTAGTTCTCCTTGGATTGCTCTAGCAACTCTGGAGCAGTGAAGACAGTGAACTGTGGTTTCAACACAATTGTGCTCTGGGGAATAACATGAGTGACCTGGACTATGTCTAACTTACAGGCTTGGTCCAACTGGGATACAGAAAGTTTGTCCACACTACCGTACACACACACATGCATATGCCCATGCATGTGTGTACATGTACAGGTGATGTAGTTGAGTTACAACTCAGTTGTCTCATGACAACTAGCATATTTTTTATTTTAAACTGTCTTTTAAAATATGTTTTTCTAGACCAAAGTCTGCTGAAGAAAGCAGAACAGTTTAGCTCACATCTTGCTCTATGGTTATTACAGAGCATCTATTTCTATTATATAAATTATAGAACATCAATTCAGGATAAGAAAAATAATTAGATTCAGTATGAGGGATTAAAGTTGTAAATATTTTTGGTTTTTAAGATAATTATGATAACTAAACGTTATTTAGTTTTTATACATGCCAGGAACTATGCTAAGTGCCACAGATGAAATATTTCATTTGTTGCTTTCAGCAACATTGTGAGTTAGATTCTAATATTATTTCTATTTCTAAAATAAAGAAACAAGCTCAAAGAAATTAATTCCCTAGCCCAAAGCACAGAGCCAAAAAGTGACAAAACAGGATCAAACCCAGGTCTGCCTTTGGGACAGCAAAGATAAGGCTTATAGGATCTAAAAATCTTACCTCTCTGGCAATACCCTGCATCATTTCTCCCCTAGTTCTCTGTGTTCCAGTCACGCTGGCCTTCATTCAATTTTTCATACTCTATGTGCCTACAGTTCCTACTCCTGGATTTACCCCATTATAATATTTTATAATCATGTACTTACTGTGATTATCTGATTAATTTCTTTCTCCATCACTAGTGAAGGCCAAATCCATGTCCACTTTGCTTACTATTACTTGAGAAGAAACAGTGTGGAGTGGGGCTCAAAAGCATGGGTTTTGGAGCCAAACTACCTGACTTTCCTACAGTGAGTTATTTAACTTCTGTCTCAATGTTGTTATCTATAAAATGGGGATAGCAATAATATTTACTTCGTGAGAAGTACTGAGGAGTAAATGGATTTAAAAAAACCCACAAACACTTAAACCATATCTTGGTACCAGGAGGACTTAATAAGAATTAGCTTATTACAACAACTTTCACAGTGCTGGTTTGATAGTATTAGATAGTAAGCACTCCATACATATTTTTAAAATAAATGCACACCACACATGCATAAATGAATGAATGACTAAATCTTCTGGAGTTATCCCAGTATCTTCTTTGGTTTCATCACATCACACCTATTCAAGGTTTGACATTGCCTACCAAAAATTTAGCCAAGGATCAGTGCTACTTGATCCTGCATCACGGAACAGACATCATCTCTGGATGCTCTTGAAAAGTTCTGGCTTTGGAGTTCAGAGGCCAGAGATCTGATCCTACCACTCTTAAATGAATAACTTAGTGTTATGGTTTGGTACTAGCACCTTCAAAATATTATTTTTTCTTCTAAGAAAGTGAGAAAGAATACAGAAAATTCATTGACAACATCTGAGCTCAGAAAACCTTTGGGTATATTCAAAATTGCCTTACAGTTGTGAAACAAGAGCATCCCCTTCTGATAACCACACTGTACATGAAGATTTCATATCAATAATGGCATATTATTGGACACTTACCATGTTTCAAGAATTTAACATACATAATCCCCAATCATCATAACAACCCTAAGGGGGAAGTGCCGTTATTTCAATTTTATCAGGGAGAAACTTCATACAAGTTAAGGAACTTGAGCAAACTCACACAACAAGAAAAGGAAGGCGTGTGATTGGAATACTACAGCACCTCATTTTATTCTTGTATATGTACTCCGTATTCAGTAAATTAGCACAAATATCTTCTAAAGGAAAGATAATTGTTAAAAGGGTACATTTTTAACATATTGAAGGCAATTAGTAAAGATGTTAAAACATCAGTAAATGTGGCTTGCCTTCAAATGTCAAAGATAAATATAAGACTAAAGTATTTCTGGCATCTTTACTGGACATCCCATCTTTGAGAACAAGGTAAGGCAATGGTTTTACTCATCTTTCCTCAGGAACACAGCTAAGATTTAGTGGGTAGATTAAATTTAGTATGGAGCTACTACATGCAGCTGTCTGTTATAAAGTAGATGTTAGATCCTGTTATTGTCATATTTGCAGAAAAGTACACTTCCATTGGCTTTAATGTGTGAAAAAGTAAGATCTTTCCTAATAGAGGAATCCTGGAGGCCATCTGTCCAAGGAGAATAACCAATTCCCAAGCTGACCATAACAGCACGAAAAGTACTTATTTATTTATACTGTATCTTAAAGTCCTATGACCAGGCTTTAAATGGCCAAACAGGATTTTCTCTTGGCAGACGAGAATAAACTGCCCCAGCTAAGAAAAGCAATGAGGAGAGAATCCAGATGAGTGAGTTTTCCTTGTTTCTTTAAGATGCAGTCAGTTACACAGTGATGCTCACAGATCCACTGAACAAGACAGCCTTAACATTCCTCTCAGTTAGACTAAACTTTAGACAAGTTTCTTCCTGCCTATAAGACTCTGAACTCCCTTTTCCTAGAGCATTTACTTTAGACAATTTGGAATTGTAAATTCTTTATCTGTTCCTTTGAGATGGAAATCTTCTCCCAGTCTCTTGTTTTACAACCCAGGAAGGTCTTTCTAAAGGCCCAGGGAGCCAATCTTCCCACTGAAATGTAATCATCAAGAAAAACAGAGCCCCAGCCCCTATCTCCCAGTCTTATGGGAGGTTAGGAGCCAAACTTCCACAAGAACCAGGTAGCAAACACAAGTGGTCTGATCACATTGATCAACTTCCCCATCTCCAAAATCCTCTAGTACTTTTCCACCAGTTTACCTCAGTGCTTAAAAACACTCCCACCTTTTTTTTTTTTTTTTCAGCAGAAGTTGAGTTCAATCTCTCTCCCGTCTTGCAATAGTCTTAAATAAAGTTTTCCTTGCCTGTTTAACTCTCAGGTGCAATTTTCGTTGACATCTCAGAGCCACTTCTTTCAGAAATACACTGCTGCATGGTCAACTTTCTAGCAGCTCTACATCCACTCTAGAATCAAATTGCCAAAAAAAACTTGTAATACCCACTCCAGCCACTATTCCCCATTCTCTCTCACCAGCTTTGTGTATGACTCCAGCATAGAACCAGTAACACTAAGTTATGAATTTTTTTTGTTCCACTGGACTGTGAGCTACTGGAAGAGAAAGTTTTTATTCACTTTTCTAATCCCAGGGTCTAAGCCAGTGCCTGCAGGACACACTCATATCACTCTAGGGGGAGCACCCAGGCAACCTAGTACAAGGGTCCCCAACCCAGGCTGCACAGCAGGAGGTGAGGAACTGGGCTGCACAGCAGGAGATGAGCAGTGGGTGAGCAAGCGAAGCTTCATCTGTATTTACAGCCACTCCGCATCACTCACGTTACTGCCTGAGCTCCACCTCCTGTCAGATCAGCAGCGTATTAGATTCTCATAGAAGTGCGGACCCTACTGTGAACTGCGCATGTGAGGGATCTAGGTTGCGTGCTCCTTTTGAGAATCTAATACCTGACGATCTGAGGTGGAGCTGAGGCGGTGATGCTAGCGCTGGGGAGCGGCTGCAAATACAGATTATCATTAGCAGAGAGGTTTGACTGCACAGAGACCATAATAACTCAATTGCTTGCAGACTCAGATCAAAACCCTATCAGTGAATGGCAAGTGACAATTAAGCTGCATCTGGTGGTAGGCTTTATAGTGGCAAGTGAGTTGATGTACTTCAATTGTACAGCTGCATCTGGTGGCAGGCTTTAAGTCAGAATCCGACACTTATTTTAGTCTTTGCGTGGCCCACCCATTATTTTAGTTACCACTTCTGTCCTCGCCTCTTTCCCGCACTGCACACTTGTCTCAGTCACAGTTTTGGTAAGCCCACAAGCTAACCCTATCCAAAATGAGTAAAAAACAAATGTTGCTGGAGAGCTTCTTTGAAAAAGGGGGAAAGACCCAATGATGAGACAGCAGAAGACTCTAAGACTGCCACCAAATGAAAGCTGCATTTAAAAGAAAATACCAAGAGTCCTACTTAAATTATGGGTTCATTGCAACATGTGATTCACATTCTCCAAGCCTACTTTGCATAATATGTGGCAACTGGCTATCCAACAAAGCCATGAAACCTTCAAAACTGCTTCACCACATGGAGACCAAGCACCCTGCATTAAAAGACAAGCCTTTGGAGTTTCTAAAAGAAAAAAACGTGAACATGAAGAACAGAAGCAAGGCCACCACTTCATCAAATGTGTCTGCACTGAGATCATCATTCTTAGTGGCTAACTGCATTGCCAAAGCTAACAAGCCCTTTACTATCGGTGAAGAGTTGATCCTGCCTGCTGCTAAGGACATTTGTCGTGAACTTTTAGGAGAGGCTGCAGTTCAAAAGGTGGCATGTGTTCCTCTTTTGGCTAGTACCATAACTAGATGAGTTGATGAAACAGCAGAGGATACTGAGGCACAATTGTTAGAGAGGATTAATGAGTCACCGTGGTATACAATCCAGGTTGACGAGTCTACCGATGTTGACAACAAAGCAACAATGCTTATTTCTGTGCGATATATTTTTCTGGAGGATGTGCATGAGGATATGTTATGTGCACTTTTGTTGCCAACCAACACCACAGCTGCAGAACTATTCAGGTCTTTGAATGATTACATATCAGGAAAACTGGACTGGTCATTTTGTGTCAGTATATGCATGGACAGAGAGGCTGCCATGACTGTGTGGCTTTCCGGTTTCACTACTCGGGTCAAAGAGGTCGCTTCTGAATGTGGGTCTACACACTGTGTCATCCACAGAGAAATGCTGGCTAGCCAAAAACTGTCACCTAAGCTTAACAATGATTTGCAGGATGTGATTAAAATTATCAACCATGTTAAAGTACATGCTCTTAACCCACGTCTGTTCACGCAACTCTGTGAGGAGACGGATGCAGAGCACACACGTCTTCTCTTATACACAGAAGTGAGATGGCTTTCTAAAGGTAGATCACTGGCCAGAGTTTCTGAGTTACGAAAGCCGCTCCAGAGATTTCTTTTAGAAAACCAGTCACCACTGGCAGCACACTTCAGTGACACAGATGGGTCACAAAACTTGCTTACTTGTGCGACATATTCAACCTGCTCAATGAACTCAATCTGTCACTTCAGGGGAGAAGGACAATTGCGTTCAAGTCAGCAGATAAAGTGGCTGCATTCAAAGCCAAACTGGAATTATGGGGGCAACGAGTGAACATTGGGATTTTTGACATGTTTCAAACATCAGCAGAGATTTTGAAAGAGACTGAGCCAGGGCCTTCTTTCTCCCAGCTGGTGCATGATCACCTATCTCAGCTTTCAAAAGAGTTTGAGCATTACTTCCCAACCACGAAAGACCCCCTAACTGGGAAGGAATGGATCCGTGACCCATTTGTGAATAAGCCAGGTGAATCAATTTTGTCCACGCTACAAGAGGATCAACTGCTTGAGATCGCAAATGATGGTGCCCTTAAAAGTATGTCTGAGACCACTTCAAATCTCCACACGTTCTGGATTAAAGTCAAGGCAGAATACCCTGAGATTGCCACAAAAGCACTGAAAAGCCTGCTTCCATTTCCAACATCCAATCTTTGTGAAGCAGGGTTTTCTGCAGTGATAGCAACCAAAACAAGATTACGGAGTAGGCTGGACATCAGCAACACACTTCAGGTGTCACTGTCTCCCATCACCCCCGGATGGGACCATCTAGTTGCAGGAAAACAAGCTCAGGGCTCCCACCAATTCTGCATTATGGTGAGTTGTATAATTATTTCATTATATATTGCAATGTAATAATAATAGAAATAAAGTGCACAATAAATGCAATGCGCTTGAATCATCCCAAAACCATCCCCCCTCCCCAGTACGTGGAAAAATTGTCTTCCACGAAACTGGTCCCTGGTGCCAAAAAGGTTGGGGACCGTTGTTCTAGTACCTTATATATGGGGTGACCACATAATTTCTCATCTACATCAGGACAGTTTTAGGAGTGAAAATAATTTTATATAATTTCTGAAATATTTTGTTGCCACATAAATTAGTTCTATAAAATTATGGTTAAGAAAAAATTTCCCTAAAATATATTTTTGTGTGTTAACAAATTTAGATGCTAAAGAATCACAGACTTTCTAAATTTCAACACATTCCAAAACAGAATATCAATTTACACAGCTACAAATAGAAGTTCAATCAAATATTCTTCTCAAAAGATATTCCAAAACACAGTTATAGAATTTCAAAGTCCATCCTATACTTCATGTGAATTCTCATCATCTAATTTCTTTAGTTCCTCTCTTGCTGTTGCAGGGATAAATTTCAATGTCTCTGTTTGAAAGCTCTGTCTTCAAAAATTTAATTTGATAAAGCTTAAATTTTTTGGTACACCATCTGTTGAGTACTTTTATTAAAGATATTTAACTGATTTTTAAAAATCAAACCACAGTTTATTTTGCAGTAATGGTCTACACTATTGTAGAGCATTTAGACTGAAATATTCTCCAAAGGCTCAGCATTTCTAAAATCTACCTGATGATGGGTAGCAGAGAGAAACAAAGTCATGCTGAAGTATTTATCTATTTTTATTTATTTATTTATTTTTTGGCTGCATTGGGTCTTCGTTGCTGTGTGCGCGTTTCCTCTGGTTGCGGCAAGCAGGAGCTACTCTATATTGCGGTGCATGGGCTTCTCATTGCAGTGGCTTCTCTTGTTGCAGAGCACAGGCTCTAGGTGCATGGGCTTCAGTAGTTGTGGCTCGTGGGCTCTAGAATACAGGCTCAGTAGTTGTGGCACACGGGCTTAGTTACTCCGCAGCATGTGGGATCTTCCCAGACCAGGGATCGAACCTGTGTACCCTGCATTGGCAGGCGGATTCTTAACCACTGCGCCACCAGGGAAGCCCTGAAGTATTTACTTTTATACAACATGTCTTCCTACAACAATCTGAAGTCCAAGTACTATATATAATGTGACTTGCATATTCTAAATTCTTGCTTCTTTGTAGATTGGTAGTGTATTTCAGCTCATTTGGATGCATAATGCACCTTAACAATTTCAAGTTCATTTCTGCTCCATAAATGCTTTAATTTATTAAGAACACTGTTTTTTTACTATGATGTTCAGAGTTACCAAAATCTGTATTCATATTATCAGCACAAAAGAAACTCTTTTAACTTCATTTTAACTACTGAATAAATTCATAACCCTTTCAATAATGTCACTTTTGACAGAATTAACTTCTGAAAACTTTAGTTTCTTCCGTGAATTGGATTTTTAAAAATGGAATCACTGGGGAGACCTTCAAGATGGCGGAAGAATAAGATGTGGAGATCACCTTCCTCTCCACAAATACATCAGAAATACATCTACATGTGGAACAACTCCTACAGAACACTTACTGAACACTGGCAGAAGACCTCAGATTTCCCAAAAGGCAAGAAACTCCCCACATACCTGGGTAGGGCAAAAGAAAAAAAAAAAAAACACAGACAAAAGAATAGGGGCAGGACCTGCACCTTTGGGAGGGAGCTGTGAAGGAGGAAAAGTTTCCACACACTAGGAAGCCCCTTCACTGGCGGAGCTGGGGGGGTGGGCCGGGGGGAACCTTCAGAGCCATGGAGGAGAGCGCAGCAACAGGGGTGCAGAGGGCAAAACAGAGAGATTCCTGCACAGAAGATAGGTGCCGACCAGCACTCACCAGCCAGAGAGGTTTGTATGCTCACCCACTGGGGTAGGTGGGATCTGGGAACTGAGGCTCGGGCTTCGGAGGTCAGATCCCAGGGAAGGACTGGGCTTGGCTGCAGGAACACAGCCTGAATGGGGCTAGTGCGCCACAGCTAGCTGGGAGGGAGTCCGGGAAAAAGTCTGGAACGGCCTAAGAGTCAAGACTCCAGGGGGCTTCCCTGGTGGTGCGGTTAGGAATCCACCTGCCAACGCAGGGGACAAGGGTTCGTGCCCCGGTCCGGGAAGATCCCACATGCCGCGGACCGGCTAGGCCCGTGAGCCACAACTACTGAGCCTGCGCATCTGGAGCCTGTGCTCCGCAACGGGAGAGGCCGCAACAGTGAGAGGCCCGTGCACCACGATGAAGAGTGGCCCCCGCTCGCCGCAACTGGAGAAAGCCCTTGCACAGAAACGAAGACCCAACACAGCCAAAAATAAATAAATTAATTAATTAATTAAAAAAAAAAAAGAGTCCATTGTTCCGGGGTGCGTGAGGAGACGGGATTTAGAACACCACCTAAACGAGCTCCAGAGACGGGCGCAAGCCACAGCTATCAGCGCAGACCCCAGAGACGGGCATGAAACGCTAAGGCTGCTGCTGCAGCCACCAACAATCCTGTGTGCAAGCACAAGTCACTACCCACACCTCCCCTCACAGGAGCCTCTGCAGCCCACCATGGCCAGGGTCCCGTGATCCAGGGACAACTTCCCCGGGAGAACGAACGGCGTGCCTCAGGCTGCTGCAACGTCATGCTGGCTTCTGCCGCC
Organism: Balaenoptera borealis; assembly: GCF_965194805.1. Classification (NCBI taxonomy): domain Eukaryota; kingdom Metazoa; phylum Chordata; class Mammalia; order Artiodactyla; family Balaenopteridae; genus Balaenoptera; species Balaenoptera borealis. The sequence goes on along the minus strand of NC_138867.1, from coordinate 109,833,794 downwards.
ACAGGCTTGCCCCGCATTCCTTACCCCTCCCTCCCCTCCGCCCAAGTGAGCCAGAGCCCCGTGATCAGCTGCTCCTTTAACCCTGTCCTGAGTGAAGAACAGATGCCCTCAGGCAACCTACACGCAGAGGCAGGTCCAAATCCAAAGCTAAACCCCAGGAGCTGTGCGAACAAAGAAGAGAAAGGGAAATCTCTCCCAGCAGCCTCAGGAGCAGCAAATAAATCTCCACAATCAACCTGATGTACCCTGAATCTGGGGAATACCTGAATAGACAATGTATAGTCCCAAAATCTAGCTGGTGTACTTTGGGAGCAACAATATACATATACTTTTCCTTTTACTCTTTTTGTGAGTGCGTATGTGTATGTGTCTTTGTGTGATTTTGTCTAAACAGCTTTGTTTTTATCATTTGTGCTAGGGTTCTGTCTGTCCATTTTTGGGGGGGTTTTTTATTTTTAATAATTATTTTTTATTTTTTAATAACTTTATTTTATTTTACTTTATTTTTACTTATTTATTTCTTTTTTTCTCCCTTTTCTTCTGAGCCATGTGGCTGACAGGGTCTTGGTGCTCCAGCCAGGTGTCAGGCCTGTGCCTCTCAGGTGGGAGGGCCAAGTTCGGATATTGGTCCACCAGAGACCTCCCGGGTCAACATAATATAAAGGAGCAAAAGTTCTTCCAGAGATCCCCATCTCAATGCTAAGACCCAGCTCCACTCAACGACCAGCAAACTAGTGCTGGACACTGTATGCCAAACAACTAGCAAGACAGGAACACAACCCCACCCAGTAGCACAGACGCTGACTAAAATCATAATAAGGTCACAGACACGCCAAAATACATGACCAGATGCGGGCCTGCCCATCAGAAAGACAAGATCCAGCCTCATCCACCAGAACACAGGCACTAGTCCCCTCCACCAGGAAGCCTACACAACCCACTGAACCAAGCTTACCAATGGGGGCAGACACCAAAAACAACAGGAAATACGAACTTGAAGCCTGCGAAAAGGAGACCTCAAACACAGAAAGTTAAGCAAAATGAGAAGACAGAGAAACACACAGCACATGAAGGAGCAAGGTAAAAACCCACCAGACCAAACAAATAAAGAGGAAATAGGCAGTCTACCTGAAAAACAATTCAGAGTAATGATTATAAAGATGATCCAAAATCTTGGAAATAGAATGGAGAAAATACAAGAAACGTTTAACAAGGACCTAGAAGAACTAAAGAGCAAACAAAACAATGATGAACAACACAATAAATGGAATTAAAAATTCTCTACAAGGACTCAATAGCAGAGTAACTGAGGCAGAAGAATGGATAAGTGACCTGGAAGATAAAATACTGGAAATAAGTACTCCAGAGCAGAATAAAGAAAAAAGAATGAAAAGAATTGAGGACAGTCTCAGAGACCTCTGGGACAACATTAAACACACCAATATTCGAATTATAGAGGTTCCAGAAGCAGAAGAGAAAAAGAAAGGGACGGAGAAAATATTTGAAGAGATTATAGTTGAAAACTTCTCTAATATAGGAAAGGAAATAGTTAATCAAGTCCAGGAAGTGCAGAGAGTCCCATAAAGGATAAATCCAAGGAGAAACATGCCAAGACACATATTAATCAAACTATCAAAAAATAAATACAAAGAAAAAATATTAAAAGCAGCAAGGGAAAAACAACAAATAACATACAAAGGAATCCCCATAAGGGTAACAGCTGCTCTTTCAGCAGAAACTCTGCAAGCCAGAAGGGAGTGGCAGGACATATTGAAAGTGATGAAAGGGAAAAATCTACAACCAAGATTACTCTACTCAGCAAGGATCCCATTCAGATTTGATGGAGAAATTAAAACCTTTACAGACAAGCAAAAGCTAAGAGAATTCAGCACCACAAAACCAGCTTTTTAACAAATGCTAAAGGAACTTCTCTAGGCAGGAAACACAAGAGAAGGAAAAGACCTACAATAACAAACCCAGAACAGTTAAGAAAATGGTAATAGGAACATACATATCGATAACTACCTTAAATGTAAATGGATTAAATGCTCCATCCAAAAGACATAGACTGGCTGAATGGATACAAAAACAAGACCCATATATATGCTGTCTACAAAAGACCCACTTCAGAGCTAGGGACACATACAGACTGAAAGTGAGGGGATGGAAAAAGATATTCCATACAAATGGAAATCAGAAGAAAGCTGGAGTAGCAATTCTCATATCAGACAAAACACATTTTAAAATAAAGACTATTACAAGAGACAAAGAAGGACACTACATAATGATCAAGGGATCAATCCAAGAAGATATAACAATTGTAAATATTTATGCACCCAACATAGGAGCACCTCAATACATAAGGCAAATGCTTACAGCCATAAAAGGGGAAATAGACAGTAAGACAATCATAGCAGGGGACTTTAACACCCCACTTTCACCAATGGACAGATTTCATCCAAAATGAAAATAAATAAGAAAACACAAGCTTTAAATGATACATTAAACAAGATGGACTTAATAGATATTTATAGGACATTCCATCCAAAAACAACAGAATACACTTTCTTGTCAAGTGCTCATGGAACATTCTCCAGGATAGATCATATCTTGGGTCACAAATCAAGCCTTGGTAACTTTAAGAAAATTGAAATCGCATCAAGTATCTTTTCCGACCACAACGCTATGAGACTAGATATCAATTACAGGAAAAAATCTGTAAAAAATACAAACACATGGAGGCTAAACAATACACTACATAAAAACCAAGAGATCATGGAAGAAATCAAAGAGGAAATCAAAAAGGAAATAAAAAAATACCTAGAAATAAATGGCAATGAAAACACGATGACCCCAAACCTATGGGAGGCAGCAAAAGCAGTTCTAAGAGGGAAGTTTATAGCAATACAATACTACCTCAAGAAACAAGAAACATCTCAAATAAACAACCTAACCTTACAACTAATACAATTAGAAAAAGAAGAATAAAAAACCCCAAAGGTAGCAGAAGGAAAGAAATCATAAAGATCAGATCAGAAATAAATGAAAAGGAAATGAAGGAAACAATAGCAAAGATCAATAAAACTAAAAGCTGGTTCTTTGAGAATATAAACAAAATTGATAAACCATTAGCCAGACTCATCAAGAAAAAAGAAGAAGGCTGAAATCAACAGAATTAGAAATGAAAAAGGAGAAGTAAAAACTGACACTGCAGAAATACAAAGGATCATGAGAGATTACTACAAGCATCTATATGACAATAAAATGGACAACCTGGAAGAAATGAACAAATTCTTAGAAAAGCACAACCTTCCGAGACTGAACCAGAAAGAAATAGAAAATATAAACAGATGAATCACAAGCACTGAACTTGAAAATGTGATTAAAAATCTTCCAACAAACAAGAGCTCAGGACCAGATGGCTTCACAGGCAAATTCTATCAAACATTTAGAGAAGAGCTAACATCTATCCTTCTCAAACTCTTCCAAAATATAGCAGAGGGAGGAACACTCCCCAACTCATTCTACGAGGCCACCATCACCCTGATACCAAAAGCAGACAAAGATGTCACAAAGAAAGACAACTACAGCCCAATATCACTGATGAACATAGATGCAAAAATCCTCAACAAAATACTAGCAAACAGAATCCAACAGCACATTAAAAGGATCATACCCCATTATCAAGTGGGGTTTATCCCAGGAATGCAAGGATTCTTCAATATATGCAAATCAATCAATGTGATACACCATATTAACAAACTGAAGAATAAAAACCATATGATCATCTCAATAGATGCAGAAAAAGCTTTCGACAAAATTCAACACCCATTTACGATAAAAACCTTTCAGAAAGTAGGCATACAGGGAACTTACCTCAACATAATAAAGGCCATGCATGACAAACCCACAGCCAATGTCATCCTCAATGGTGAAAAACCGAAACCATTTCCACCAAAATCAGGAACAAGACAAGGTCTCCCATTCTCACCACTATTATTCAACATAGTTTTGGAAGTTTTAGCCACAGCAATCAGAGAAGAAAAAGAAATAAAAGGAATCCAAAGAGGAAAAGAAGTAAAGTTGTCACTGTTTGCAGACGACATCATACTATAAATAGAGAATCCTAAAAATGCCACCAGAAAACTACTAGAGCTAATCAATGAATTTGGTAAAGTTGCAGGATACAAAATTAATGCACAGAAATCTCTTGCTTTCCTATACACTAAAGATGAAAAATCTGAAAGAGAAATTATGGAAACACTCCCGTTTACCACTGCAACAAAAAGAATAAAATACCTAGGAATAAACCTACCTAGGGAGACAAAAGACCTGTATGCAGAAAACTATAAGACACTGATGAAAGAAATTAAAGATGATACCAACAGACGGAGAGATATACCATGTTCTTGGATTGGAAGAATCAGTATTGTGAAAATGACTGTACTACCCAAAGCAATCTACAGATTCAATGCAATCCCTATCAAACAACCAATGTCATTTTTTACAGAACTAGAACAAAAAATCTTAAAATTTGTATGGAGACACAAAACACCCCAAATAGCCAAAGCAGTCTTGAGGGAAAAAAACGGAGCTGGAGGAATCAGACTCCCTGACTTCAGACTCTACTACAAAGCTACAGTAATCAAGACAATATGGTACTGGCACAAAAACAGAAACATAGATCAATGGAACAAGATAGAAAGCCCAGAGATAAACCCACGCACGTATGGACACCTAATTTAAAACAAAGGAGGCAAGAACATACAATGGAGAAAAGACAGCCTCTTCAATAAGTGGTGCTGGGAAAACTGGACAGCTACCTGTAAAAGAAGGAAATTAGAAGCCTCTCTAACATCATACACAAAAATAAACTCCAAATGGATTAAAGACCTAAATGTAAGGCCAGACACTATAAAACTCTTAGAGGAAAACATAGGCAGAACATACTATGACATAAATCACAGCAAGATCCTTTTTGACCCACCTCCTAGAGAAATGGAAATAAAAACAAAAATAAACAAATGGGACCTAATGAAACTTAAAAGCTTTTGCACAGCAAAGGAAACCATAAACCAGACGAAAAGACAATCCTCAGAATGGGAGAAAATATTTGCAAATGAAGCAACTGACAAAGGATTAATCTCCAAGATTTACAAGCAGCTCATGCAGCTCAATAACAAAAAAACAAACAACCCAATCCAAAAATGGGCAGAAGACCTAAATAGACATTTCTCCAAAGAAGATATACAGATTGCCAACAGACACATGAAAGAATGCTCAACATCATTAATCATTAGAGAAATGCAAATCAAAACTACAATGAGGTATCATCTCACACCGGTCAGAATGGCCATCATCAGAAAATCTAGAAACAATAAATGCTGGAGAGGGTGTGGAGAAAAGGGAACACTCTTACACTGTTGGTGGGAATGTAAATTGATACAGCCACTATGGAGAACAGTATGGAGGTTCCTTAAAAAACTAAAAATAGAACTACCATATGACCCAGCAATCCCACTACTGGGCATATACCCTGAGAAAACCTTAATTCAAAAAGAGTCATGTACCACAATGTTCACTGCAGCTCTATTTACAATAGCCGGGACATGGAAGCAACCTAAGTGTCCATCGATAGATGAATGAATAAAGAAGATGTGGCACATATATACAATGGAATATTACTCAGCCATAAAAAGAAACGAAATTGAGTTATTTGTAGTGAGGTGGATGGACCTAGAGTCTATCATACACAGTGAAATCAGAAAGAGAAAAACAAATACCATATGCTAACACATATATATGGAATCTAAAAAAATAAAATAAAAAATGGTTATGAAGAACCTAGGTGCAGGACAGGAATAAAGAGGCAGATGTTGAGAATGGACTTGAGGACATGGAGAGGGGGAAGGGTAAGCTGGGACGAAGTGAGAGAGTGGCATGGACATATATACAATACCAAATGTAAAACAGATAGTTAGTGGGAAGCAGCCGCAAAGCACAGGTAGATCAGCTCGGTGCTTTGTGACCACATAGAGGGGTGGGATAGGGAGGGTGGGAGGGAGACGCAAGAGGGAGGAGATATGGGGATATATGTATATGTATAGCTGATTCACTTTGTTATACAGCAGAAACTAACACAACTTTGTAAAGCAATTATACTCCAATAAATCCAATAAAGATGTTAAAAAAAATGGAATCGTTGTTAGAATCAACTGGTTTCTATTTCAAGCAATTGATGGTAGTGACATAAAACCAACATAATTGAGCAAGACTCCTTTTGCTAATGCATTAATAGCCATCAATTCTCTCTACATACACAAGAAAATGTGAAGTCATAATGAGCAAAAGTAATATTGATGAAGAACAATTATTTAATCTAAATGAAAAGTAATGTTTCTGGAGTGATAAGCAAACTGACATTTGTAGCTACATGTATTAAATCATTATCTTTGGTCACAGTCCTAAAATAACTAATAAGTTTTAAAACAGTGAAGCTTCTTAAGCAGATGCGTTCTCTGGTTTTTACACTGTCGATGTGATCACTATTGTGCCCTTGGTGGACGGTAAATGTCCACAAACATTTTAAGTTAATATATTATTAAAATTGACTAACAAAAATGATGCATTAATTTTTTTCCATTAAATATGTTTTTGTTTTTTAAACTATATCGCTGTCAAATGATTTAATTCAAACTTGAAAACACTGCAAAACAATAAACAGTTGTAGAATGATAGCATAGAATAAGCAGCCAAGCCGCTGCAATAACAAGTCGCCGTAAGACCAATGAATCTCTATTTCACATACTCCTGCCTCTAATTCCGCTGTTTACCCCTGACCCTGCCCTCGGCCGGCCTTGTAGCTTCTTACCTGTAGTAGGTTGAGACACCAAGTGAGGAGCAGGAAAAATAGTGTCAGATACTTTCCTCGCCAGTTCTTGGAGACGTCTTTGGGGGAAAAAAAAGACAAAAATACAAATAAAAAATTAGGCACAATTCCTTGAAGGAAGCCTGTGCATGCGTGGGGCACTAGCTCTTATGCATCATTAGCTTCACGGTCCATCAGCCTCTGGGAGATAGCCAAGCAGAGGACAGGGCTGAGGGTCCCCCAGCACAGGACACAGCAAGTACCGGCACTGTGACGCCCGACAGAGGGAGGAACAAGCGAGGAGGCTGCTGCGGAGAGCCGGAACCAGAGCACGGAAAAATTCACAGTCCACGACAAGGACTCTGAATAGGATAAAGGAAAAAATAAGTGAATGAAGTAGTGAATTACCAGGACACTAATGTTCTTTTTTCTTTTGGAGAGGACGGGCTGAGAGGAACGGAGCTTCCGAAGCGGCTCACAGAAAGGCGGAAGCGGGCCAGAGGCCCAGCAGCTGAATCTCGATCTCACGAGATTTCCGGAGATCTCGGGGGCTGGCAGGGGCGTCCCGGGATGAGAAACACCTGGGTGCCTCTTGCGGCAGGTGTGTGCCGTTTGGCTCAGACCGCCTATCCCGAAATCCCCAATGCTTGTGGACTCCTCAAACCCCGCCCCCAATCAGAGTCAGAGTGGAGTGTCACCAGGCCCCAGACGTCTGCCCAGGTGAGGGGGAACGCACTCTGAAGAACTACCCAAAGTCAGAACGGGGGATTGAACTGTGCATACTCAGGCTGAAAAAGTACAGCCTTCCAGGAGCCCAAAGGGCCCAGGGCTGTGACCTGGGCCTCTGGCACGGAATCCTGGAGTCCCAATACGACGTCTGCATCTTCCAAAGTCACAGCAACCCCAATGTGCTGTTCCATTTGCACACACTCGGGGCCAGTTCCTCCCAGCAGCTGAAAGGTATCTAAAATTTGTTCTGGGAGACCATCTCTGCCTGTTCCTAAGCATTTGCCTTGAAGACCAGTCTAAGGGCATTGCTCTCTGCTTCTGAACCTGCCCATCTGTCAGCACTCTATGATCAGGGAGCTGGCTCCTTCACACAATCCCTTCCATCAGGAAACATTCTCTCTTGTTAATACCATGGTCCAGGACCTGGTCACATGGGTGGAGTGTGGGGCTTCCCAGGAAGGACTTGGCTGTAAGCAAAAGGAGAAAGATTTCTTCTTTCGTCCAAAGGCAGTCATCTAATGGCACCCATATACAGAAATCCAAGCTGTTGGATGGGTGAGGCTCCTGCACCGCCATGACTACCCTGACTAATTAGACTAAGATTGCTTACACCTCTAAAGTTTAGTTCCAAAATTCTTTGAAAACATTCTCCTTTTCTTATACTGACTTTGAGGTTCCTGGGAAGAAAAGCTTTCTATAGATTCCTATAATGCCAAGGTGAATTTAAGCTTGTTTTACTGTGATATCTTTCCTAGTACTAGGATGCAGTATTATTTAATCATTTGTTTTTATGATACATTTTATGACATTTTTATCTTGACTTCCTCTTTCAACTACAACATCCATAAGGGTAGTGACAAGTACTCATCTCTGAACCCCTCAAAGTAACAAGCAGTATCTGGCACAGATCTATGGTACCCAAAAGCCTTTGCTGCATGTCAAACCACCCCAAAACTTATTGACTTAAACAACAAACATTTATTATTTCTGACAATTCAGTGAGTTGACAGGGCATGTTTGCTAATATTGATCACAACTTGCCACATGACCATGCCAGATTCAGAGGGTGGAGAAAGACGCTACCTCATGATGAGATGAATTGCTTTCAGTCTACCCCATCCACCCAGCAACTGGTGACTTCTGAATTCGTATTTCTACATCACCCTGTAGGTGACACTGAAGCAGGAATACAAGGGTTTTCCACTATCTCTCTGTCCCTGACATGGTTGGAACTATAGGTTTGGAGGGAAATGGAAGTGAAAAACTATAAAGAATGTGGTTCTGTTTGTAGGTTAACTGGAGAATAGGAAGAAACATTTCCTCCTTGTGAGTATCTCCAGTATTATAAAAAATACTAGCATGAAATAGAAGCTGAACGAGAAACCCTGTGATAGTTTACCTAACTGATGTTTAATAAATACCGATTTTAAAATGTTTCATTTTACACAACCAAGGTTTGTTCATGTGGAGTGATGCAAAGAATATATACATTTTGGCATTTTTTCAGATCGTGATTTGAATTCTATCTAGGCCACTTACTAGCATGAGACCTTGAAGAAAATAAATATTTACCCTCAGTTTTCTAGTCTGTTAAATGAGATAATCATACCTCAGAAGGCTACTTTGAGGGTTAAACAATGTAACATAACATATATGCTTCACACAAATTAAGCACTCAAAAGTTGGTTTCTTTCCTTCCTTTCTTATATTTATACTTACTTTCTTTGATTTATACAGTATTACATGCTTTTTGGAAGGACGTGAGTTCTTAAATCCTAACCGTTAAAAACACTTTTTGTGTTAATAGATAATACACGCAAATATGTGTGTGCATATGTATATATTGATAGTAACCCTGTTATGGCTCTTACTAGGTTCCAAGTGCTGTTCTAAATGTTCTATTAAAAGTAATTCATTTAAACCTCACAATAGATCCATGCAGTTGGTAATACTACCATGATTTGGCACAGAAGAAAACTGGAAATAGAGATGTTTCTTACACCTGGTAAGAAATGAAGCTGAAATTTTAACCCACAGCAGTGTGTCTCCTGATACGTCCTCCTAACCACTGAACTAAGCTGCCACTGTATGGCAAAGATTCACTGCAGCTATAATTACTAAAATAACTTTTAAAAATTAATCTATTATATCAATTAAACTGAAATGTGTTTCTGTTTAATTTAAAATAATTAGCAGATTTTTTTTCCCATACACTTGAACTTGTTCCCCCTAAGTTGTTACTCCCCCTAGCTGTGTTTTCAAAGAAAAAAATCTAGAAAAAGAAATACCATATACATTCATTGAACTGCTTGTTTTCCTAAAAGTGTTTGGGGAGATAGCCTAAATTTGAGAAAAATTCCATGGTATTATAATTTTAACTGGTTACTACAGTGCCTTGAAATTCAGAACATTTTGTGTTCTAAGCTTGCCCTGACAAGAATGGGTTGAATATATAAGAATATAGTTTAACCTCAGCAAACTTATGGAATTAAAAATGGGTAGTCATTTTGAAAAGGACAAGGACATGGTAAAATATTCAAAAGGTCAAAGGCAAATTTTGTTATATCTAAAATAGTCATGCTTCATCATGCAGTTCCAAACATCACCGAGGGTACAAAATTGTACAGCTGTTTTAATTCTGTTTGCATTTGGGAAATGCTAAGAACATACTGGACAGGCATTTTGATAGAAATGCACAGTACATTTTTTTAAAGAAAGAAACTCTTTCTTACAGAGCGTTCAATTCAGCATTAACTAAAAAAGAAACTGAGTCAACTAGATATACTCATGTATTTCAATACTGAAAATACATGATAGTGGGAAAAATCCAGCACCTCTTACTTTATGGAGGACAGAAAACATTGTTTTTCTCTGGTGTTGCCTCCTACCTTCCTAAGATTTCCTTTTCTGCCATCTTTATTCACTTCATTGAATGCTTCATGCCCTTACCTGGCTTAAATGAACACTACATACTCTGCAATTTTCTGCTGAAATGGCCCCTCAGCCTTCTAGACTCTGTTACCTTGAGGGTCATGTTGGGACAAGACGGGTAGTCATCTTGCTTAGCATTGCCATTTCTTTCTAGATCACTGCCCATGCCTCATGCTAAAATCCCTGCATTTCTGAGCTTCCATTACAGGTCTAAACGGCATAAAGCCCTCCTATATTTCTGTCCTGGACATACCCTATATTTTGGGCAGCTGGCTCAACACTCCCGTCTTAATCCTCTGTTACCGTTCTATGCATGAGATGATTCATGCAACATCCACTCTCAAATTTATTCACTTCTTCAGTTCCAGGAATCTTCAGCTCCACTCTACTGTAGCCTCACACACATCCTCACTTTTAACCTAGTTATTATCCAGAACACCCTACAGAGTAAGCTCCTTGAGGACAGGGGCAGTTCCTCTAGGGTTGATCACTGCATCATCAACAATTAGCATGGCATCTGGTACATATTAGGTGCTTAAGTAAATAGTTATTAAATAAATGAATACATTAATCACATCCCATCAGGAAATCTTAAACTCCAATTCATTCTTTCATCTCTTCCTAACTTTCCTTGGGTCCTAGCTCTCTTAGGACCCAAATTCCAATATTCATTTTATATCACAATGGCCACTATCCCCATCCTTTCTCTATTTCCTCCTGATCTCATAGCCATCCTCTATGTTTCACATATTTTACTGACCAACACCAATAAGAAGAACTTCTTCTCACCACACACTCCTCTGTATTACATGCCCATTCCTACACAGTATATAGTCATAAAGCAGTACTCTGAATCATACTGGTGTTAACAACATTGCTTTTTCCACTACTGCTGTGTAAGAACAAGCAAATTTTAAGATGTTGTCCTAGAGTTAGAATTGAGAGTTGGGGCAGAATTTTAAAATCCACAAAAATGTGCACTTTTGATCTTGTGCAACTATATAAAGTGAAATGGCATAGAAATAATTCATTGTATAATTATTCGTAACGCTCTTAATGAGAACCTATTTGGGACTCAGTCGGGTTCTGAGGAAATGAAGAAGAAAATATGTGTCCTTCTGCTTTAAAGAGTTGGCTCATAATCTATTAAGGAGATAGACATTTAGACTTGGTTCTCTCATTCACACTGTCCTATAACCAACATGTTGTAAAGATGGAAATTTTGACAGGAGAGCGAATATGGTGTAAATTACAGGATATCAAATCAAGATAATGAAATTAATTTTATTTTATGTAAATAAAAGTGTTAAGAAGACAGAATAGATGACATTAAATTACCAATATGATTGATCTCTTTTATTAAGAGATAATTATAGTTTAAAACCAATAACGTGAAGAATTCATATCAATTTAAAGTTTTTAATGTGTCACTATCTAATGTGTCACTATCAAATCCTGTTTATTCACTATCACATCCTAAGAGCTGGAGCCTGTATTCACCTTGCAAAGCCCATCCTAAAATTCTGTGCCTAGACTACAGCCTAGAGCAAGTTAGTAACTAAGTAACTAGGTTTCTGTCCCATTTCCTGTTTGTTACCCAGTGCTGTCATAATGTGCCTAAAGCAATGAAATCTGGGTTAGAAAGAAAAACAAGTTTCAGAGTTTGAAGTTCACAAAAATTTTGAGTACTGGGAAGTTCAGAAGTTAAAACTATGAGTTGGGGAGCTCACCAGGATCAGTGGAGTTCTTGGGTCAATAGGTGATTATTTACAAGAGGCATTACACCACTTTCATCCCCCTTACTCACCAGGAGAATTAGGTGATTTTGTTATTTAAATGTAACCTGATATCAGTATGTATCATGCTCACAGAAATTCCCTATTATTCTGTGGCTTTTTGAATCAGTGATTTTGGAGGCCACTGACACTCTCTAACCCTTTCATAGTACCCAACTTTTTTTCCAGAAAATTGAATACCTCTTGTGTTTTTATACATATATGTACATGTATATATATAAATGTATGTGTGTGTGTGTGTATCTATATATATGTATATATACAGAGAGAGAGAGAGAGAGAGAAAGAGAGAGAGAGGGAGAGGGAGATTATTAACCTAGTTATATCAAATCTGTCAGTTTAGTGAAGTTAAATATCCCTGAAAGTGAAGATGTATAACATTTCATCAGGAGGTTGGAGGAAATAGGGTTAATACCATTAGGAGCTTAAACCAAAAAAAAAAAGTGACCCTGCTTCAACAGAATTTAATCCAAGACTGGTTCTCAATGGGAGAGTTGCCTGAGGATGAAATCAGCATGTCCAAATGAAACAGTCTTGGAAATGCCTTCTTTAATGTAACTGAACTCTCCCTACACCCCACTGGCTTAAAATTTTGACTTAACACAATTTTCTTTTCCTCAGTTTTTTATAACAGACAGAACCAAACAAAGGCCCACAAGGATGCTCCTTGCGTGACTAGGCCCACTCTGGGAAACCACAGATAGAATCGACAGACAGGTAAGGTCCAGCCAACCCAGATAGTATTCGTGATATCGTGATTTATAATAAGAAATTGTAAAAAAAAAAAAATAATAGTAATAATAAACAGAAACCTCAACTCCATAGATTCAGGAGGCCAGAGGAGGGAACCCTCACGCCCCGCAACAATAGCAGAGCCCAACAGAAAGAAGACGGACTCCTCTTCTTTCCCAGCAATGACTCAGCCAGTGAAAAGCCACGGACTCGTTGTTTACTCTAACCTTCCCAACTTCCTTTCCCACTCTGTAACAGTGTTCTGGTTCCCTTGCTGTGTGGAGAACTTGCACATGACTCACCATGGTTGCAGACCCTGAACTGCAGTTCTCTGCTGATCCCAAATAAATCTTTGCTGGAGAAATATCTGGCAGTCTATTTATTTTAGGTCAACAAAATATATATTTGGTTTTTGTCCTCATTTCTGGCTCAGAGCTGCTAAAACCATTAGAATGTCCAAAGGGAGGAGAGTCATAAAGGTGTCTTCTGTTAGGTTAATGAGGTGACTTTTGGAAAGCACCTAGGTAACCTAAGGATGGGGGCCGGTTGTTAGGGAACCCAACCCTGTGATTAGATGGTTGGGACTTTCAGTCCATCCCCCCATCCCCCACTCCCACTTCTAGAGAGGGGAGAAGGGTAGAGCTTAAATCAACTGCCAATGGTTTAACCAATTTTGAGTGTGCAATGAAGCACTTCCCCAAACTGAAAAGGACGGGGCTTGGAGAGCTTCCAGGCTGATGAACACATGGGCATTTTTGGAGAGTGATGAACTTTGAGAGGGCATGGAAGCTTCATACCCTTCATACCCTTTCCTTATGTATCACTTCCATCTGGCTATTCCTTTAATAATAAACCAGTAACTAGTAAGTTAAATGTTTCTGTAAGTTCTGTGAGCTGCTGTGGCAAATAAATCAAACCCAAGGACGTATCTTTGGAACCTCCAATCTATAGATGGATGGTGAGAAGCACAGGTGATAACCTGGACTTGCAACTGGTCTCTGCAGGCGGGGGTAGATGTGAGTCAGTTTTGTAGGACAAAACCCTTAACATGTTGTATCTGAAACTATCTGCAGGTAGACAGTGTCAGAATTGAGTTGAATTGTAGAACATCCACCTGGTGTTGGAGAATTTCTTGATGGCGTGGGAACCCACTCCCCCAGCGTGCATGTGCGCACACATACACAAAAAGGAAATTGGTGATCATTGGTATTTAAAACAAAATTTGCAATGACTCATTGATTTAGGACTCTGTGAAGGCTTAATTAGATGGACCAACACCATTTTATATAAGAAGAGCTATATACATTTTATCATACATACTAATGAACTCAAGTTACAAAGAATACCCAATGGATTCTGCTATCAGCATCTAGGCATTCTACACCAAGGCATCAATGACAACTTTAAATTGAAATGGCTAGGTGAAGAGTCTCTGGATTCTCTACCAGGGAGGTAAAGGGGATTCCACAATGACCTTGATTTATACAGACTCCAGACTTCCTGAAATAGATACTTCATTCTTCATGACCTTTATTACTACATCACATAATTCTTAGGATTTGTTTAAGAACAGGTTTATAGAACTAAAGCTTTACTTGTTCACTCCAGAAATGACTACACCATGTTTCAGCTCTGGCTCCCTGACCTCAGTGTTTTATTATGAGCAACCTTTGTTGCAATGAATGTATTTTCTCCGTACAGTTACAATGGAAGATATGCTTTTGGGGGGAAAGATCTTTTCTTACTTGTACTCTGAAATGAAAATAGATTCCTCATTTTTACAGTATCATGACATTGCATATACAACATCATTAAGCATCCTCTAATAATGGCCAAAACAGATTAATCATTTCGTTAACACTTAATGATCACAGCATTGTTAGAAGGTACCCAGGCAAATGTCTGACTCAATGTAAAACATTCCAGGATGGGTGCATGAAGCCCCTTCTGAAAGACTCCTGAAGAGGAAAAATCTGGAGAGCATTAGGAAGCCTTTCTCATTTTTTAATTACTGAATTTTTCTGAAAATTTTTTGTCTATTTTTATATTACATTAAGCCTGAATTTCTCTATTTCTCTAACCAGGACTTTTGTCTCGTTTCAATTTTTTTTTTTTTTCAAATTTGGGCCTTTTAACCATTAGAGTACAATTATCACATTCTCTCCCCTCGTCCTGTACTTTGATTTATATACCTTCCATTGTTTGGGGAGTAAATGATTTGGTCCATTTTTCTCTAGGCAGTGATTTTTTAGTAGCATAGATTAGAACAAAATCTATTTAGTTTAAACAAAAAAGGATACTTTTTAAGAAAGTTATAGGGATATATCAGAGACTTCAAGGGAAGGGCAAGCAAGTTCCTCAACAGATTGTAACAGGGAGTAAAAGCCACTAGGAATAGAGGCATCTATGCTCTCTGTATGTGTTATTGTCACTACTGGGATTTTTTTCACCTCTGTTTCTCTGAGTGGATTGGAATCAGTCTCCTTTCTCTTTAAAGAGTTAATTTCTCTGGTCCTCTTGCTCATGGACCAGCATGGTTAACTCAGATGCCACTTTACATCACTTACTTGTTGAGCTGATCAACAAACTAGTCTTTGTGTCCTAATACCAAATTCCCAGAGAAAACATATAATTATCTTAGCCTAGACTGTGGAATGACGTCTATTGACTCAATTAGCTTGATAGCAGGAATTCATCTAGGGTTTAAAGGTGGGGCTGAGTTTTTTCAGAAAAAGAAGAGCTGTAAACTGAACAGAAGTTTGACAGTCACTTCATCTTTTCCTTCTCATAATGATCTAAAACCATAACATGATATTTTAGATGTGATCTGAATAAAGCAGAGTATCTTGACAGGCTATGACTTCTCCTTTCTAGCACACATTATAGTTCACTTAATGAAGCACTAGATTGTGTTATAGCAATATTTTTAAAGTAATATCTTAATCATCAAAGAGACTAATGATCACAAAGCTTCTGGAAGCTTTCTCTTTAATATTTCTTTTAGCACTTGATTAAGGAATGGTATTGATGTATATTTGAACAGTAGCAATTCAGTGCTATGAACAAGCATTATTTGTAGAACTATAGAAATGAATGAGATCTATCATTGGTCACATGTATTCTTACTGAGACCAATTGGGTCATAATATTTCTTTTATCATGTTACTAGAATCCTAAGTCAAGAAATCTTACAGATCATTAATACATCTTACCTAATTCTATTAACCAATTATTTCCATCACAGATTTAATTTAAATTGACAAAGTTTTCATAAAAAGATCATGAAAATGGGATACAATATCAAATTATTAAACTAATGAAATATCCTTAGTCCATGCTATCTAATAAATCATCCATTGGATGATTTATGATTGAAATATACTTGTGATAATTTCTATAAAGTTTTAGTAATTTTTTTACCATATTCTCAGAAATTTGCTGAAAATATTGAGGAGGCAAACTTAGCCATAAAACATGTGCACAGGCCATTCATACTTATAAATACAATGCTTTTTATTTTGGAAACATCTGGTCTAATAAACATATATGTATTACTTTACAGTACAGAATGCCCTTCTATTTTTTTCCGTTTCCTCCCCAGATAGATTTATTTACTGCACTATTTGCATCACAGGCCTAGTAGTGCCCTGAGTGAAACAATGAATGATAAAATTACTCATTATTTAGTTCACTATGTGACAGACACTCTGTCATATAGGGATGCTGAGTGTTCAGTCCTAAAACTCTTAGTTTCTGAGTTATTGGTAAACTCATTAGAAGTGTAGCAAAAACCTGAGATATTAACAATGACAAAGAAGTCATACACTTAAAATTCTAGTCCTTCCTTGCTTGTGTAAAACATCTTAACTTTCAAGGATCACGGATGTGTCTTTGCTCTCCTTTTCCATTTGAAGATGGTAGTGAATACACTGAACCTGTCCAACAGTAGTGACGCTCTTTAAATATTCAATATGCTCATATTTAAAATATGTTTTAGGGGCCTCCCTGGTGGTCCAGCGGTTAAGACTCTGCGCTCCTAATGCAGGGGGCCTGGGTTCAATCCCTGGTCAGGGTGCTAGATCCCGCATGCCGCAACTAAAGATCCCGCATGCCTCAACTAAGACCCAGCGCAGCCAAATAAATAATTATTTTTTAAAGATGGTAAAAAGACTTAAAAAATTAAATAAAATATATTTTGTAAGAAACTTATTTATTTATTTTCAGCTGCTTTGGGTCTTCGTTGCTGCACATGGGCTTTCTCTAGTTGTGGCGAGCGGGGGCTACTCTTTGTTGTGGTGCACAGGCTTCTCAGTGCAGTGGCTTCTCCCGTTGCCGAGCATGGGCTACAGGCGCATGGGCTTCAGTAGTTGTGGCACACGGGCCCAGCTGCTCCGCGGCATGTGGGATCTTCCCGAACCAGGGATCGAACCCGTGTCCCCTGCATTGGCAGGCGGACTCCTAACCACTGCGCCACCAGGGAGGTTCCCTAAAATATGTTTTATAGGTTGGAATTGGTGACTTAGTATGAAAAGGGAAAACAGTAACTTCACAGTAGAGAAAACTAGCAGTAGAAAACTTCACAGTAGAGAAAACACCTTGATCAAGTGGCCAAGTGTAAGATCACCAGTGATGTCATGTATCCCCTAATATGATGTGAGAAAAATATTTCATCTCTGTGGTATTCTTCCCCAAAACTCATAAGCCCAGTTTAATTGTGAGAAAGACACCAGAAAATTCCAAATTGAGGCACATTCTAGAAACTTGACTCCTCGTTCTGTCAAGCTCATAAAAACAAGGAAACTTGCTTGACTCTTTAAAACTGTTAACGTCATGAAAAACAAGGACAAACTGAGAAACTGTCACTAATCAGAGAAGACAAGGGAAACATGACAACTAAGTGCAATGTGGTACCCTGGATTAGATCCTGGAACAGAGAAGGGATGTTGGTGGAAAAACTGTTGAAATCCAAATAACGTCCTCAGTTTAGTTAATAGTGATGTACCAATATTAATATCTTAATCTAGACAAATGTACCATGGTTATATAAGATGGTAACATGAGGGGAAACTACTTGAAGAGTATGCAGGACCTCTCTGTACTATCTTTGCAACTTTTGTGTAAATCTAAAATTATTCTAAAATAGTTTATTTTGAAATATATGTTTTAAATAACGATGGTCTTGCACACGAGTTACTACTCAACTCTCCATTTTTCAATTATGCCATTTTATACTTCTTTCTCATTTCTCCATTTTGTTTTACTTTTTTGAGGGAAATAAATGCATGGATGTTTGATAAAGCTTGAAAGCTTTTCAGCCCTCAATTTGTATATGGATAGCAGAATAAAAGAATAAATAGCTATATAAAAGTCTGTTGTGCAATCCTTTACAAGCTTGCAGCAATAACTAATATGCTAATGATATTTTACGATAGTTTTAAGTGTATTTGGTAATATACATTATAAAAAGGCCTATAATTGTTCAGTGTTTTTGAAAGCCTTTTAGACACATAGTACAAAGCCTCTCTGGACACCCCGTCATTATTTTTCCTTACTAAATTTATTTCAAATGTCACACTCTGTGATGTCGCTGAAGGCAGAGTATTGACAGTTCCCATTCATAGAGGGCTTGCCCCTGCCAGTGCACTGACAGACTGTTTTCCCCACAGAATGCATTTCAATGTTATTTCAAATATAAACATTTTGGGAGTAATCTTCCAATTGTTTCTTCTTTGTACAAAGGTTAAGTGGCTAAATCTTCCTGCGCTGAACTGAAATGAGGGAGAAGAGTCGGTGCCTTTGGTGTTTATTAATTTTGAATGTAAATTATCATGTTTTGCTTTTAAGAACTTTTTGCTGCATTTTCCAAGTTCTCTGTCTGGCTTTTGTGCATAGCAGGTATCATAGGAAGTCGGCAGAAGGAATAAACAAGTTTGACAGGCACACATAATGTATTAGGTATTTCTCTAAAAACAGCCTGTTATCAAAGGATATCCAAAACTGAGCCTGTGTTTCAACAGAAATTCCAGTGCACCAAGCTATAGCTGAGTTTTTATTCACTTACACATATCTTTATATATATATAAATATATATATACAATATATAATGCCCATATATTATATATATATTCTTAATAATCGATAAAACTCACTTTGGATGCTTTATGCTCGTTAGCCCTCTTTGCCCTCCCAGCTAGAGATAATCTCTCCACTGGAGTCTTATAATATTTTACATGCATCTTGATAACTATAGTGTCAGTTTCTATATTTTCATAAATGCATGCATATTAAGTAGAATGTAAGTCTACTTAATTTTGTATCCTCCATGGGCCTAGTACAGTGATTCTAGATATCACATAGAAAATAATTATAATAAATATTCATTAAATGAAGGAATCAATGCTGTTTGAAGGTTTTCCTTTATATTCCTTGAATTAGCTCCCCCAGGGACAGTTTTTCCCACTGAGATTAAAAGAGAACAAAAGCAAAACAAAATCCAAAATTAAGAATCATAAAACAATAATGTTAGTCTTGCATAATCTGCAAACTTTCAGTGGACATCAAGCAACTTTCAAAATATGACCATAGAGTAATGAAAATTAAACCAAAAGCCATATATGACACATGCCTCTGTTCTTATCTTCTTTCTGGATATTTACCCATTTATGGATTTGAGATAACAATACCAATCCTATTCCAAACTATTGTCCTTCATCATTTCGTTAATTCCTTTATGAAGCATTTGCTGATTGCTTACATAGTAAATCACTTAAAATGAGATATGCAAATGACAATATAAGAATTAATATTAATGACAGTTATCACTAATAATCAAATGTGATCACATAAGACCACAGTTCATTTTTTTCCTTTATTAAGCTTTGAAAACTTTGGACGAGGTAAAAATATTCCACTGCAGAAAAATAAAACTGACTTTCTTAATAGATATATTATTTAAAATCTCAGATCTGTCCTATAACATTCAGACAGATTAAGATTGACAATAAAATAAAATTTAAGAATGATAGAAAGAAATATGTTCTTTTGTATCCCTATTCCCATGCTTTAACTTTCACATTACACATACAAGATTTCTCATGAAGAATATACCCAGATGACTCATGTGTTTCACAACTTAAAGAAAAATACTCAAACGATAATAATCACCATCACCATCAGCATCATCTGGAATCACTGAAACAAAGAGGGGTTCTTGAAATAAGAAAACATGAATATGTCAATTATTAACATAAAATACACATTTCTCCCAACTGAAGCTAAAGCCAAAAATATCTGCAGACTTTGAAAGGATTTAAAAAATATATTCTGGGCTTTCCTGGTGGCACAGTGGTTGAGAATCTGCCTGCTAATGCAGGGAACACGGGTTCGAGCCCTGGTCTGGGAAGATCCCACATGCCGCGGAGCAACTAGGCCCATGAGCCACAACTACTGAGCCTGCGTGTCTGGAGCCTGTGCTCCGCAATAAGAGAGGCCACGATAGTGAGAGGCCCGCGCACCGCGATGAAGAGTGGCCCCCGCTTGCCGCAACTACAGAAAGCCCTCACAGAAACGAAGACCCAACACAGCCAAAAATAAATTAATTAATTAATTTTTAAAAAATATATATATATTCAATGAAGTGGAAATGTTTCCCCTTTCCTTGACTTTGGTGTCAAAAAACAGGAGAGTTCAACCTGAACATTAGCCATAGATACGCTTTGATTATCTGAATGATTTCGTATGTATCGGCATATGTATGTTTTCCTGAGAGCAGAGTCAATCACTGGTTTTCTTTAGACACTCCGAGAGTTCCATTACCAAAGGAGATAAAAATACACGGTTATAAAGGATTTTCTATAAAACATATATTAAAATCACTTCCTAAACCTAAATAATGGTTTTTAAATAACTGATCTGATCCAAAGTAATATATGTTTATATATCAATTTTTCATATTTCTAAAAACTATCTATACCACATTCTTAACATAGTTTATAGTACAAATTGTTAGCAATTCCAACTTGAAAACTCTCCTCTTTGAAAAATAGTGTTCAAAGAATGAATAAACAAGTCACAGAATCTGAGAAAATATTTGCAAAACACACATATTTGAAAAAATAAAAGCACATCTATATCCAGAATATATAAAGAATTTGTAAAATTTCTTAATGAGAAACCATAAATGGATGAGATGTGAATAGACAAAAAGATACACGAATGGAAAATAAGCACTAGAAAAGAAGCTGCTCAGAGTTAAACATTAAGAAAATATAAATTAAAATCAAAGAGACACAACTACCCACAATTTAGAATGACTATAATAAAATTAGTAAAATAAAAACCTGACAATATCAAGTGCTAATGAGGCTGCTATGCAACTAGAATCTTCCAACTGAGCAACCAGAATTCTCAAACATTGCTGATGGGAAAGCAAAATGGAAAACTGCTTGGCGTTTCTTATAAAAGTAAATATCCACTTACATAACCCATCAATCCTACTACTAGGAATTTATTCAAGTGAAAAGAAACTTATGTTCACAGAAAAACCTGTGTGTGGATGCTTATAACAACCTGATTCATAATCAGCAAAAATTGGAAATAATTCAAATTTTCTTTGGCTGGTAAATTAATAAACTAACTATTGCATAGTCATACAACAAAACGCTACTCAACAATAGAAAGATACACACTACTGATATAGGAAACAAGATGGATGAATTTCAAGTGTATTAGGCTAAAAAATAAGCCAGACTCAAAGGGCCAAATCCTGTGTAATTCCAATTACACATCATTCTGGAATAGGTAAAACTATAAGAAGAGAAAATTAATCAATAATTACCAGGGCTTGTGGATCAAAGGAGGGTTTAGTTCTAAAAAGGCACCAACATTTTCATTTAAAGGCCATCAGAACAGGCATAGATAATATAGTTAAGATGTGGTAGCATTTTAAGCAATAAGTAACATCAGTTCAATATTTGTCATTTGACCATATAACAGAATTACTAAACCAAAATTATGGAGACCATGTAACCAGTATGCTAATTTAGGCTGATGACTTCATATCTAAAATAACGTTTTCAATCCCTGTGTCATATTTCAAAAGGGTTATGTGAAAAAAGACACAGAGCATTTGTCCAGAGTTAAGTGTTTGATAACCATGACATATTTGGAATATTTGAAATAAGTAAGGAAGATTGAACTTAAAATAACTGTTTTTTGAAAAGGATAAGAGAAAACACAACTGCCATGAAAAAGCACTGGTCTGTACACTGTTTCTCCAGAAAGGAGGACTCAGACACATTGCTAACGTTACACTGATGCACACCTGAGTCCTAAATAATGACATTAACAACTGAAAGAATAGTCAAAGAACTGGTAGCAGAACTATCCCTGAATATCTTTGGGCAAAAATTGGGTAACATATGTGAGAATGCTTTGAAAGAGATTCTTTTTATTGATAAGCAATTTAACTAGATTACTGTAGACGGTGTGCTAGTAGCCATGACCACCCACGCAGCCAATATTAACCTACTGAACATCAATATTAAGATAGGCATGATGCAAAATATTGCGGATAGGAACATGTGTTATTCAATCTCCCTCATAGATATTTTCTGAATCTAACGGAAGAGACTGTGATATTGTGATTTCTAATAAGAAATAGGTATTTGGTCTTCCTCCTCAGTTCCTGACTCAGAGCTCCCAAACCATTGGCCTTTCTTAAGTGACAAGAGCCATAAAGGTGTCTTTTGTTACATTAATGAGGTGACATTTGGATAGGGCTGGTTGCTAGAGGAGCCAACCTTGTGATTAGAGGTTTGGAACTTTCAGTCCCACTGCCAACCCTGGGGAGGGGAGAGGGGCTGGAGGATGAATCTACTGCCAATGGCAAATGATGTAGTCATGTCTATGTAATGAAGCCTCAAAAAAACCCCAAAAGGCCTGGGTTCATGCTTCTGGATTGGTGAACACATGGAAATGCGGGGACACTGGCGAGCTCAGAGAGGGCATGGAAGTTCTGCACCCTTTCCACGTACCTTGCCCTACACATGTCTTCGATCTGGATGTTCCTTTTTTATATTCTTCTATGATAAACCAGTGTTACTGAGCAGGGCTCTTGGCCTCCTTAATCAATAGAAATTGATCAGAGGCCAGACAAGAAATTCAGGCAAGGCTTTATTGGGGCCCCTGCTGCAGCAGAGGGGAGAGAGAACAAACAACAGGATCCCTTGCTGGCTCACTAGCTGAGCGGGGTGGAACCGGCGAGCTTGTTCTTTATGTGCGGTGAGAGTAGGGGTGTGTCCAGGGGGGTCGGGCTGGAGGGCCAGCTTTGGTGGTTTGCCCACCCCTTCGGTGGCGTTGCGTGCAGGGGGCATGCGCAGTACCCTGCTTTTGCTCCTGACCCCCTGCTTTTGCTCCAGGCTCTTCAAAAGCGGCAGTTGGGTTTTTTGGTCTCTTTGTATCTTTTGTCCGGAATTTGCCCCAACTGCGCATGCACGCAGTTATTTTTAGTCCCATACAGTTTCTTTGTATTCTGTTGCTGGAGGAGCGTCCAGGTGCAAGCACTGCAGCGCTGCAGCAAAGGGGCCCAGGTCCCGGCCTGCCTCGGACTAATCTAGTAAGTAAAATGTTTCTCTGCATTCTGTAAGCTGCTCTAGCAAATTAAACCCAAGGAAGGGGGTCTTTGGAAACTCTAATACATACCCAATTGGTCAGAAACACAGGTGATAACCTGGACTTGCAGTTGGCATCTGAAGTGGGAGGGGGGCACTTGCATGGGAATGAGCCCTCAACCTGTGGCATCTGATGCTATCTCCAAGTAGAATTGAATTGTAGGACACCCAGCTGCTATCCGGAAAACTGCTTGGTGGTATACGGGGAACCACTCCCTCCCATTGCAACTGGGTCTAGAAACTAATTTAGAGACATAAACACAAATTATTATTATTAATAGTACAGTAATGATAATGTTGGGCAAGCTTCCCCAAAAGATGCCTCAACGGCATATTGATTATTCTGAATTAAAGTTACTTAAGAAATAGCTGATTCAAGAGAGACACTTTGACCTTCCACTCTGTCTCTCTGAAAGCAGGAAATAAATCTCCCATATGAAAGGTGCCCTCCCTGTACCAGGAGGTAGAAAGACGTCCTTATCATCAGAGATGGGAATTCAGGGCCAAGAAGCCTGTATAAACAAACCTTGCTACTTCTTTAGTAATTTATTATCCAAGCCCAGACTTTGCTTGAATTCCTTATTAATTAAGCACCCAAACCTAAGTTTCTTTACCCTGTCAATTCCTTTCAATTTTATTGTTTCTTTGTCTAAAAAGTATAAAAGCGGCCTGCTTTGGCCACTTCTTAGGTTCCATTTCTATGAGACCGCCATACATGCATGAATTAAAATTTGTTTCTTTTCTCCTGTTAATCTGTCATGTGTCAATTTTATTATTAGTCCAGCCATAAGAACTCAAGAGGGATAGAGGAGGAAATGCCCCCCCAAACAGTAACCACATAAAAATTTACGTGCAAAGAATATTGGTAACAGTGAATAAGATGAAACTGACTAACACTCCCACTCCTCTTGTTCCAGGGTGAGACACTATTTCCACACAAAGAAGAAATGTGAGCTACAAGGGTGAAGTGATTGTTTTTCAAAGCAGAGAACAGCTTGTGCTTTTATATAGCCATGGGAAAGAGATGGCCGTGTTCATAAACCACAAGTAGTGTGCTATAGCTAGAACAGTGGTCTGCAAACCTGATGAGGGTATTGCTGGCAGAGTATTTAGACTTTGAAAGCATATGAACACATGGTAAATATTAAGGGATTTAATATCCTCAATTCTCTAAAGTTGTTTTCAGAAAACAGACGTGCCTGAGAAAGCACCTTTTTTTAAGGCCCCATAATGGATGGAGAATTGGGGCATTATGGCCTGTGTTGGGATGCTCTAAATTTCAATATATAGTGGGACAGAGGAAATAATGACAATTTTCATAAAAAGACCTTGCTGCTTCTCTTATTAGACTGTCTAAAAATGTATCACGACTGAGGGGGAGAATTAGTAAGAAATAGGGAAGCAAGCAGGACCTTAATTTCTCCTTATGACAAACCCATGGCAAGGTTCTGTGCCTTGCCCATCTATCTTAGACTTGTATAAAGCAGGGAGTAAATAATCTCAATACTGAATTCTGAATAAGAAAAAGCTTGGGGAGAACTGTCAAACATCAGTGTCTTACATGTTTTGCATAATGTATATCATGAAAAGGTTAAAAAACCTAATTTTATTTCTCAAAGATCAATGTTACCTTTTTAAATAAAAGAAAACTTATAAAAGAGGCTAGTTAATATCATCTAGCTCAGAAGTTCAAATAACTGAGTGACTTTGGGCCAATAAAATTTCTTCCATTCCCTGTACTTACCCATGAGAATGAAGCTTCTCAGCTTATATATCTATGGAAAGAAAAGCAAATTCATATACTTATGGGATGTGTTTCCAATAAATTATTTTAAGTTGGATATTTACTACCAAAATGAATTATTATATGTTGTTTTGATTGAATATTTACTACTAATAGCTATGATGCTAGTTCAATTCAGAATAAATACTTTCACTCTTAAAATCTTTGGTCACTGGAAACTCAAAAATCCGTTTCAGTGTTTCAATATATTTTTGTTGGAGAGCCTCAAAAATAGATGAAGTCATCTGGCCATGTGGGAAAGGAGAGAAGAAGAAAGTTTTAAGAATATCAATACTGAGAGAAGGCCAAGAAGGAAAAGAGCCATAAAACTTAATGGTGACAGAAGCTAGAGAGGTAGTAGGCAAATTACATGTGAGAGCTCAGGATCTGAGTACTTTAAGAAGAAAAAATATATATATTCAAATACTTCTGTGAGCAAAGTAAGGTAAGAACTAAACTATACCTATTGGATTTAGTAACAAGGAGGTCACTGGTGATTTTTTTACGACTTTGTAAGGCTATCTTAAATTGCTAAGAAGTTTAAAATATATTATCTTGAGGTAAGGAAAAAATGATACTTTAGCATTAGTGCCCCAAAATACAAAGAATCTTATCCAATATGAGAATATGGATTTATTTTTACATGAGACATACATAATTATTTCTGTGTATCCCCTGCAGCTCCTGTAATAGGAAATATTGTTTTAGCTCAAAAGAATCTAGCCAATGAATTTTCTTATTTTCTGAATATTTTTGTAGTATTAAGCCATGGTTGAGAGTCTTAATTTGCTACTCTTTCACAATAATGGTTTACATTTAGCTTATACATTGTCCTTAACTAATTTTAATAATAGAACTTATATTAGAGAAAAATAATTGTTGTGTATTTATACAATAATTCATTATTTTTGGAATTTATTATTTTTAAGACTTTCTGGTAAAAGACTGTCAGTATATTATTCGAGGACATAGGCTCAAAGAGCTCTAAACTAAAAAAAAAAAAAAAAAATTGACTTTCCAATAATATGAAGCTGAAAATATCCTAAATTTTACTAACGAATTTTTAAGAATATATGCTGTAGAGATAGACTTTCACAAAGATAGTAGAAAGTGGTTTCTTTTTCCAGTTGGTATAAAAATGTACATTACTTATCAACACATTGAACAAACTATTTTTAAAATGGCGAAATTTCACTAGTATGTATTAAAATTTCTGAGGATCTACATTTCTATATAGACTATTAACAAAATAAATCATAATTTCACTCAAGGCTGTCAAAGGAATTCCTTTGGAATTTAATGAACAATTTAAAGCAGAGGTTCCTATAAATACCAAACGTTGGCAACGATGTGGAGAAAGGGGAACCCTCCTACACTGTTGGTGGGAATGTAAATTGGTACAGCCACTGTGGAAAACAGTATGGGGGTTTCTCAAAAAACTAAAAATAGAACTACCATATGACCCAGCAATTCTACTCCTGGGTATATATCCAGAAAAAAACAAAAACACTAATTCAAAAAGATACATGCACCCCAATGTTCAGAGCAACAATTATTTACAATTGCCAAGGTATGGAACCAACCTAAATGTTCATAAACAGATGAATGGATAAAGAAACTATGATACACACACACACATACACACACACAAAATGGAATATTACTCAGCCATAAAAAAGAATGAAATTTTGCCATTTGCAACAACATGGATGAACTTGGAGAGCATTCTGTTGAGTGAAATAAGTCAGAAAGAGAAAGACAAACACTGTATGATATCACTTATGTGTGGAATCTAAAAAGGAAAACAAACTAGTGAATAAACACAAAAAGAAGTAGACCCACAGATAGAACAAACTAGCGGCTACCAATGGAGAGAGGGAAGAGGGGAGGGGCAATATAGGGGTAGAGGAAAAAAAAGGTTATTATATGAAATCATGTGTGAGAAACTTTTGAAAATTGTAAAGCACTATAGAATTTAATTAAAAAAAAAAAAAAAAGAAATTCCTGCCAAAACAGAGACAAATTTTGCTTGGCCTAAAAAGTCATTTTAATAAGTATCCGACTTGAATGCTTTGAGGTTGGGATGTGCTCTCTAGTCTGATGGATGGCTCTACCAGGCCCTACTGTCTTTCACCATGGTCAATCAACTCATTTACCAGCGTAACCCTGAAGGTTTTGAGTCTGCACCCCAACTTTAGAACCCTAATCTAGCTATATGAGTAAAATATAGGTCAAAGGCAGGAAATTTTAACCTATACATTCAAACATATGTATTAAAAAATCTGTTTCTATTTGCCATCCTGGGTTTACATATTCCAGATCAATAGTGATTTGACAAGAATTCAAACTATGTGATGTGGATGTGTAAGTTGTTTAATAAAAATTATTAATTAGTGCCTGGTTTACAAAGTTTCCTTTTTTGTCCTCCCAGCATGACATACTTGAGGGATAAGCCAGTGGCCTATCAACAAAATGACTTGACGTCTGCCCAGAGTTATTAAGCTCTGGGCACCACATAGAACTTCAGCAAGTGATATCTAGGGCAGAACCTCGAACAGTAACCTAGGCAGATCAGTTGTGTGTTAGTAAATGTTTCTATTTTTAAATAAACATCTTAGAATAATTTTCAATTTACAGAAAAATTGTGAAGATAATAGAAAGTTTTTATAGACCCCATACTCAATTTCTCCTACTAATAACATCTTACATTAGTATGGTGTGTTTGTTGAAATGAATGACTAGTGATACATTATTAACTAAAATTCATACTTTACCTGGATTTTCTTAGTTTTTACCTAATATGCTTTTCCTGCTCCAAGATCCCATCCAGGACACTATTTTACATTTAGTCACTGTGGTCACTGTGTCTCATAAGGCTCCTCTAAGTTGTGACAGTTTATCAGACTTTCCTTGTTTTCGATGTCCGTGATGGGTTATGAGGAATACTGGTCAGATATTTTGTGAAATGTCCTTCAACTGGGCTTTGTCTGATGTTTTTCTCATGATTAGACTGGGGTTAGTGGATTTGGGCGGAAGACCAAAAGAAGTAAATGACCATTTTCACCACCTCAATCAAGGGCACACACTGTCAACATGACTTATCACTGTTGATTTTGACTTGATCACCTGGCTGAGGTAGTGTGTGTCAGTTTTCTCTACTTTACTCTTTTTCTACCCCTTTTTATACTGCACTCTTTGGAAGGAAGTCACCATGTGTAGCCCATAGTTAAGTAGCAGGAAATTCTCTTGCACCTCCTTAGGGTGGAGTGTCTACATAAGTTATTTGGAATTCTTCTGCAGTTGAGATTTGTCTGTTCTCTCCCAGTGATTTATTCATTCAATTATTTGTTTATATCAGTATGGATGCATGAATGTTTATTTTATACTTTGTGTTATAATACAATACTACTTTATTTTGTTGCTCAATTTGTTCCAGCTTTGGCCGTTGAGAGCTCTTTCGGTTGGGGTCTGTGTCACTCTGATATACCTCCATCACTATGGAATGGATGCATGGATGGATGGATTGAGTCTGGCACTATAAGATGTTCTAGGAGTATCTTGTATACGTATTTCCTGCCCCAGGTAAATTTTTTAAATGACTCTCTAGTGGGGAAAAAAGCCTCAATTTGTGGCATTTGCTGATTACTGTGCTGTAAATACTCCACTATTGCCAGTTTCAAGCTACCAACATGATGTCACTGAATAGAGAGTTGGGGAGGGATAGGCAGTAGCACACCATTATATTGTATTTCTACCATACAGCTGCAATGGACCTCAATAACCTCAAGAGCATAGGTAATATAAAATGTAATAAAAGTAACTAGAAAAAGAAATCTTTTTAGTACTTAATACATTTGTATAATTTAACCTTAAGTTTATAAAGTTTAACTTTTAATAGTGGCTATTTTAATAACAGGCTCACGAAATCCCTGGAAATTTGACAACTGGATCTTGCAAGTCAGCTGTGGTGCACCACTGAACTGGATATTACGCAGAATTCATTATAATTATGATGACAATTATGAAGAAAAAGCAGAAAGAGGAGGAGGAGAAAGAAGAGAAACCAGCTTAAGACATGCTTATGTTATCAGCAATGTGCAAGTACTTCATGTGCATTGTTTTGTTTAATTTCACAAAAAAGCCCATGGGACAAACAGAAGTAAGGAAAAGTTGAGGAATCCACAGCCAGAGAATGAGTGTCATAAACAGTAATCTTCATAAATTAGATTCATTTTTACTTTTTAAAAAATTCCCTTTCATATTCTCTCCTTACATCATAAATTTATAATACATGAAAGTAGGGAAAATATACCTTCATTTTAACAGTTTGACAATTCATTAGCTCTACTTATGTACTTTTATTGATGCCAGACAGGGACAAATAACTGATTACTGACTTTTACAGATTAAGGGGAAAGTGAGGGGTATGGAAAACACACACGCTGTCATAGAAAATAAACATGATGTAGTAATTATATTCAATGTAATTCAGTTTTAATTAATAACAGCCAATAATAGAGCATAATAATAAACGCCATTTAGGACACTTTGTAAAATTAAGGTGATCTTTAATCATTTAAAAATATAAAATTTCATGAAGTAGTTCACTAAAAGCTTTGGTGAAGCTTGTTGGAGCTTGCATTTTGGATGGAGTTAATAAGTGCCCACACAAGAAAGGATAAACTAAAGATGGTGAAACCATCTGCAGTTTCTTTACTTTTAAAAGTATATGTTATTGCAATATTACTAGAAAATGAATTATCACACTGCTACTCTCCACACAAATTATCTGAAAACAAACTCTCTCCTGTTAATACATGTAGCAAATGTTACCTCTTAGAGGTGGGCTTCTTGAGAGAAGGATGCTTTCTCCACAGAGGAAACCATTTGGGTGATGGTTTAAAGAGGGAATGTGGTGTTAAGGGGTTGGGTATGAATGCTGATTTCCACTTAAGAATTGTGTGGCCCTGGACGAGTTATTGAATCTAATTCCTCACCCTGCTCTTTTGTAAAAAGATGATGATATTTTTATCCTAGGAGTGTTCTGAGGAATAAATGAAATAGCAGCTATGCAAAGCACTTAGGCTGTTGCCTTGGTACACAGTGAGCACAAAATAAATGCTAGCCATGTTGCTGGTATTCTATTATGATGATTATTGACATACAAGAACTAGACACCTACAGGGGTTAGAGAGTGATGAGTGATGGTAACACCTAGGATGAAAAATATAAAACGTACAGCAAACATATTCTTTGAACACCAATTGCCATGCTCCAGGCACTGTGATAGGTACATTACCGATTTAGTAGTTTAAAAAAAACAGTGAGTATGAGCAGTTTGGTGTAGAATGAAATATAGGAATGTTTACTCATTAAGATACGAGGAAGGTACTTGTCTTCTTTAAAAGTATGTGGTCTACAGAAGTTTAAATTATATAGACTATAACCTACAAGAAAGTAAAGACTGTTTCACTAAAAGTTGTTAAAAGTTTCTTTTTACTTTAATCAACTATTTGAAGTTAGTAAACACTTAACAAGCCAAATGTTACTCATTTTTATAATTTCAATGAGTAAAATAACTAGATAGACACTCTGTTTTTAATAACAGGTATAAAGAATTTATTAAAGAAATCTTTATAATTTAACCAATTAGATAGGAAGAAATATAGCTATTTATTTTATTCAGTGGGAGCTCTTGTAAAATTAATGCATTAAAACTGCAATTATTGGTATTAACAATTATATTCTAATAAACTAAAATTGTAATTTAAAGTTAATAGGACAGGTGGAAGTCTGCTAAGCACTTTGCTAACAGAACAAAAAGTATAAATCTTATCATTATTTTAAGGTTAATTGAAAAATATCAGATCCCCTTCAACAGTCAGGGAGGTTTGTCCTTTGAGAAGGGAATATAATTTTCTTATAAATGGAGAAATGCCGTTTCAGATTTTCTTGCAGACCACTAACGTCACATTACTGGACAATTTTGCTTTCAGTGTGGCTAAAAAGTGAAAGGAGAAAAACAGATCTTGGAAACGGCAAGAGGGTCATTCCAGTTTCTAAAGTTGCAAGCAGGAAGTAATCAGTTCTCTCAAGATGGAATGGAGATAAACGGCTTTTAATAAACCTGTTTTTTGTTGTTTATTTACTATAGAACTATCAACACAGTTAAAGACTTCAAGAAGATACTAGAGTGAAGGCAGAGGATTTTCTCATGGCTACCTTGATTCAGTGACTCCTAAGAGTCCTAAGATTAAAAATTATTGGGGCTTGTGTTAGTATTTTTTTTTAAAAAAGATGCAACTATCACAATCTTTTCAAAAAAATTGTTTTAAAATTTCGAAACCCAGTAGTCCCTTCTCTTTCAAATAATTTTTAAAACTCACGCATCTTGAAGGTTAACATAAGCACTTACGATGAGGCAAACACTCTGCTAGGTCAATACAACCCTAGGAAGTAGGTGCTATTGTTATATGTAATTCTACAGTGAGAAAGTTGGGAACTAAAGAGGTGCAGTAACAAATATGAGTCCAGGGACTAGGGCTGGCAGATGTAGCCTGTAACCCAAAAACAGGCTAACTCCAGAGTCCAACCTGAACAATTAGAAACCTTACTGTAAATTAGCTTAACGGATTCCCAGGCTCCTCCCCAAGAAAGTCAATTCAGGAGGTCTGGAGAGGGGCCCAGTAACCTGCCTTTTTTTTTTTTTTAACAGGTATAATACAGTGTTGCTTTGGTTTTGTTTTCCCAATGCTATCTTGACCCAGTTTTGAGGTCCTGACTAGAGGCCAGTCAGTTCCTTTTCCTGAGCAGCTCATTAAGTCTACATCCCAATCACTCTCCTTACTGGAGCTCACACTCTGGGCAACTAAACACCCACCCCAATTGCCCCAGGGCCAGGGAACAGATAACTAGACAGAGCACCAAAGCCCTGGAGCCCCCCAAATTATTCAAATTAGCCAATCCACAGGGGCCCCACAAACCTAGCTAACACCATCCCACTTGCCATAGAAGAGCTGCCCTCTACTGCTGCAGCTTGCTGTTACCCTGTCCCAGTGTGGAAGCCACTGTGGGCCCTGCCTGGCAGCTCTCTCTCCTTGGAGCTGTAA
Organism: Balaenoptera borealis; assembly: GCF_965194805.1. NCBI lineage: Eukaryota > Metazoa > Chordata > Mammalia > Artiodactyla > Balaenopteridae > Balaenoptera > Balaenoptera borealis. Next base: position 109,801,176 of record NC_138867.1, on the reverse strand, counting down.
GTGACAAGAGTTCTGCCTTTCATCTATCCAACTATCAATGCGCTATGTCTCACCATCAAAAGAATCTTTCTTATGAGACAATTGGCAGTATGAGCAGTCATGGCCACTGACTCTTGAATAACTTCCTGGGGTTCTGCTCTTGGTTTACTAATTGGTTCTAAAGCACCCTGAGAGTGGGTTGGACCCAAATTTGAGCTTCCACTTGAGTAGCCTTGTTGCCTACTGCTGTGTCTGCCTGAGGTGGCTGCCAAGTCTCTCTGTGGGAATATTCAAAACAAGGTGTGCTAACTGGCTAAACTCCAGGGACTCCAGGGACTTAAGACTAGTCCAAGTGGGGCCCACATTAGGGCAACAGAAGGATACGCCTCTTGAGCCTCACTCTCCTGAGTCGGGACATTTTATTTAGTACCTAATTAATGAACAGCTCATTAACGCCACTCCTTGCGCATTTGACAGCTGATTTTACCTGCTCTTAAATGTGAAAAAGTAAGTGGTGCCTCTTGGTGGATCACTACAACCTTAATGCTGTGGTCCCACCCATTAAGGCCCCAAATCCAATACCAGATATTATTAAAATTAGTAATCTCATCTAATTAATAACTGGTAAATACATTGCTATTACAGATTTGGCTAATCTGTTCTGTTCAGTGCCTATTTCAACAATTTGTAAGTCACAGTTCACCTTCATGTCTGAAGGGATACAATGCACCTTTACGAGGCTGCCATGGAGGACCTCAGCAGCTCTGTCACCTCACAGACTTCACAGACAAGATCTACCTGCATCTGTCTTTCCCCAGAAGCACAGGTAATAACATTGTACTGATGACATCCTTCTCCAAGGAGTTTCGATTCACACACTCATTAAGGACATACAAGTGTACCACCTTTTAGTTCTTTTGGGGTTCTGGAGGCAACATATTCCTCACTTGCAAATTTTACTTAATCTCACTGTTACTGCTACTAATGAATCAGCCACTTTAAAATGGGGCCCACTTCAGCAAAAGGCTCTAGAATCTGCCTAGATTAAAATCAACAGGCACTCCCATTAATGCCCTCAGAGAGTCCTTCACTTGAGAGGCTGTAGCAGCCCTTTCTCATGCCTCCGGGAGTCTCTGGAACTAAGATCAAATGTTTGATTGGCCATGGTCCCTAGGACCCTTGGAGACAGAAGTGCACCATATTCCTGACCCATATTTATACAGATGAGATCAAAGGAAAGTCTTAACAGGGCAATTGATGCTTGAAGTATGGGGCAAAAGGGGAAGGAACAGTCCAATTTACTCTGTTAATAATAGAATTGGGGGGAGGGGGCAGATAAGGACAGACTCCAAGTTTTATTTTTTATGTATAACTCTGTGTAAAGAGGGGACTTCCCTGGCGGTCCAGTGGTTAAGACTTCACCTTCCAATGCAGGGGGTGCAGGTTCAATTCCTGGTCGGGGAGCTAAGACCCCACATGCCTCGGGGCCAAAAAACCAAAACGTAAAACAGAAGCAATATGGTAACAAATTCAATAAAGACTTTTAAAATGGTCCACATCAAAAAAATCTTAAAAAAAAACCAAAAAACTGTGTGAAGAGAGAATAAAGGTCAGAGAAAATAGGTACAATTATACTATTGGAAGGACTTTGAAATAGTAAGAGATGATAAGGGCCTAAATTAAGAAAATGACAGTGGGGCTAGAAAGTTAACAGTTTCGAGATAGACTAACCAACTGAATGTGAGAATTGAAGAAGAAATATCTGTGAAATATTAGATATCTAGCATGAGAAATGGTCTAGATGGTGACGTGTCAATCATAGTGGAAGACCAAAGGCCCTTTTCTAAGTTTCTTGAATTGCTTAGGCTCCAGGATTCTGTCTTGTCCAAAAAGAGGGGGGAAGAGTTCCTTAAATAATTATTAAGAAGGGCTATTCTTCTAAACTTGACCATCTGGAGGCCAAACAACATTTGATATACTTAGAAAAGAAAAAAAGGTGATGATTCACATACCTCATTTTATTACTTATTTGAGAAGAACTTACATTAAGCCACTAGATTTATCAATTATGAGGTCTCTGCTAACATGGTAAAGTTAGTTGCAACGGAATGTACTTCTCTGGTGGCAACTGGGGAGTGTTTATGCTAGGCATTTGTAATGTAGAGTAGACCGCCTTCTAATGAAGGTTGATGGTGCAGGGAATTTAAGGGTAAAGTGTAGGATAACAAAAATGTTATTTCTGTTTGTTTGCTTAGGACTTATTTTAAAATGGAGAGAAAGAAGCCATAGAGAGGTAAGCATATTAAACATAGAGGAAAATTGGTGTATCCCAGGAAAAGCATCTGCTACAGATGATCCTTAATTCATTTATCAAATCTTAACCTTCAGCACAGAATCCTATTGCAACCACATGTAATAATTTTAGAGAAAAGGCCAGACAGTTTTGTCTGGCTCTTAAGTTTCAAAAAATTGTAATGCAGATAGTATAATATATAAAAGCAGACATAAATATTTTGATTAATAATCATTTTGATTGCTCTGAGGTAATCCAGTTTACCAATAAAAGACTGCACTGATGTACATATGAATCACTAGCAAAAAAAAAATCATTGAGTACTTTTTAAAAAAGCAAGCATAATGGTAGAAACTGAGTCATTGGTCTGAATTATTAACTAAAGAAACATTTATTGAAATTGGTGAAGCAAAATGAACTATTTAAAAATACATTAGTTCATTGCTGATGGTGAAAGAACTGCATTCATAAGTAAGGGCCATAAAATATTTTTATGATATCAGTGCTACTATTTAGGCAGAAGAAAATGAAAGATGAATAGCATTTACACATATGTGCAAGTAAGAGAAGAGAACTTTCCAAGATGGAGAAAGGAACCATCTGAACCAAGTTTGCAATGAGCATAGCATATTAATAGAAAAGCAAAGAGACTAACCAGTGAGAAATTGAGTTTAACAGATAGGATAGGGTTAAATCAGTGGCTCTCAACGAGGGGCAATTTTGCCCCGCCCCACAAGGGACATCTGGTAATGTTTGGAGACATTTTTTGGAGTTTAGTGGTAGAGGTCAGGTTTGCTGCTAAACATCCTACAATACACAAGACAGCCTTCCACAACCAAAATTATCCAGACCAAAATGTCAATAATGCCAAGGTTGAGAAGCCACGGTCTAGATAAATTCAAGGAGTTTAGTTCGTTGTAGAAGGAAGCAAAGAACCACTAGAGATGTTTGATCAGCTGGTGACACAATGAAATCATGCTAAGAATGACTAGACTAGAAGCGAGATGTAGATAATGAATGAGGACATGGAAGCAGGGACCAGGGAATACAGGTGTGAGGAAACACAGGTGAAAACTGCAGTGGTCCCCTGGGAAATGAAGAGGAAGAGCTCAACAAGAGTGATACTATGAGGAAAAAAACCTCAAAGAACTTGAACTTTTCTGAAACCTGCGTCCATATATGATTGATTCACCTCTGATGTTATCCTTTATCAACTGTTAAGACTCTAAACTTCCTCAATATTCCTAATCTAGTTCCTTTATTATGTCATTTAAGAGCTTGGACAACAAAAGTATTTTAAACTATTGCATTTCTTGGCTTCTCTTTTTAATTTTTAAATATGTAATATTTTCACATAGTTCTTAATATAAAAAATATACAGAAAATTATATAGCAAAAAACAAAAGTTTCTCTCAGCTTTGTTCTCCATCTGATGGTTCCCACCCACCTACCTTCTCTTAAGTCTCTTACGTATCCTTGCAGGCTTTTTACCTCCTTACTGATTCAACTGAGAGATTCTTATGGTTTTAAATCAGTAATAATATATCAATTCTGAGATTGTGCTTAAAAAAATAAATGGAGAAATACATTTACAAGAAAAAGAGCACATTTCAACAGTTTGAGTGAAAGTAAAGACAACAAAACTATAAAATAAGGACGGGTCTTACATAAATACTATTCTCACCCCTGTTTCTACGTGCAAAGAAATGGAGGTAAAGGGAAAAGCAGTGTTGGATTTGCAGAGTGAAATTGAAGTTTCTTTTGATAAGAATTCTAAATCAACAAAAATATTTCCAGCACAATTGAACTGCTGAAAAACTGGCTTACAAAAAGTTGCCAGAAAAGACGTGACAAAACAAGTAGCCAAAATAAATTAATATCTGAGCTAGAAGTCAAACTGACAATCCTGAGAACTTTGACCAAGACTCTCCACATAGCCGGCTCCAAGGCTGGATTGAAGCTAACTGAGGAAAATCTATGAATTGTTCAGCAATCAAATAGGTGTTGCTGTGAATTCATTTGGGAGGTTACTAATATCTTTTAGGGTTATTTACTATAATTAATAAAGTCAAAGTATGTTCCTAAATAAGACAGAAAAGACTCACATGTAAGGATTATGTATGGAACTATTAGAAACAGCAGTACAAAGTTTCAAGATTTCTTCTCAGAAAATAGGAAATTTTATTGTAAAATTTCTCTGATATAGATATAAAAATTTTAAAGCATGACAAAAATGCTACTAAAAGAGGTTCGTTCCTTCACCAACTATTCTTTGAGCTCCTACTGGTGTTTGGACTGATCCAGGTGCTAAGCATACAGCAAGTGGTGGAGCAAAGTTCCTGCACACACGATGTTTATATTGAAAGAGGGAGAATGGAGTGGGGAGGTGAGCAAAGTGGACTATAAAGAACACATGTGTGAAAGATAATTTGCTACATTAGAACTTGGATAGATGAACAAGGAGGAGTACTACTCAGTTCCTATTTTGTTTCCTTCTTTGCCTACAAAGAGAATCATATTCAAATTGGAAAGCACAGAAAACACATTATAAAGAGCAAATTATAGGTCAGAAGACATGAAGTTAGAAATTAGACGTGAACTTCCCCACAAAATCACAGTCGAGAGTAGTGGAAAGATTTGCATATGGAATTACAAATCATTAGCTACTTTTTGAATTTTTATAAAGATAAAGGAAGTTTGAGAAAACTGGTGAAAAGTTTCTAAACTGGGGTGAAAAGTGGCTTCATGAAGCTTTACACCAATGTGTTAATTGTTGATCCTGACTAGAACTCTAGAAACGAATATCAAATAGAATAGTTCTAAATCTTTTTGAAAAGGATGCAATGATTACTGAACACCAGCACAGATTAACTGTGGCTAGAATGTCTAAATCAGAGAAAATTTTTTGAAATACTTCATCTTGATTTATCAAAGCATTTGTAAAAATTTCTCCCGAGTCTTCTGGACAAAATAGAGAAATGTGGCTTATTGATATACACAAAGTTTCAATGGACTATAGTGACAAAACAGAACTAAGAAAACATAGTCTGCATGCATTAAAATAACGTGATACTCCACATAGAAAATCCTTAAGATGCCACCAAAAAACTACTAGAGCTCATTAATGAATTTGGTAAAGTTGCAGGATACAAAATTAACATACATAAATCTGCTGCATTTCTATACACTAACAATGAACTATCAGAAAGAGAAATTAAGGAAACAGTCTCATTTACAACTGAATCAAAAAGAATAAAATACCTAGGAATAAACCTACCCTAAGGAGGTAAAAGATCTGTACTCAGAAAACTTTAAGACATTAATGAAAGAAATTGAAGACGACACAAACAGATGGAAAGATATACCATGTTCACCAATTGTAAGAATGAATATTGATAAAATGACCACACTACCCAAGGCAATCCTCAGATTCAATGCAATCCCTATCAAAATAGCATGAGCATTTTTCACAGAACTAGAACAAATAATTTTTAAATTTGTATGGAAACACAAAAGCCCCCAAATAGCCAAAACAATCTTGAGAAAGAAGAACGGAGCTGGAGGTATCACACTCCCCGACTTCAGAACTACAGTAATCAAAACAGTATGGTATTGGCACATAAACAGACACATAGATCAGTAAAACAGAGAGTCCAGAAATAAACCCATGCACTTATGATCAATTAATCTATGACAAAGGATGCAAGAATATACAATGGAGAAAAGCCAGTCTCTTCGATAAGTGGTGCTGGGAAAACTGAACAGCTACATGTAAAAGAATGAAATTAGGAAATTCTCTAACACCATATACAAAAATAAACTCAAAATGGATTAAAGACCTAAATGTGAGACCTGAAACCATAAAACTCCCAGAAGTAAATATAGGCAGAACACTCTTTGACATAAATCATAGCAATATTTTTTGGATCTGTCTCCTAAAGCAAAGGAAACAAAAGCAAAAATAAACAAATGGGACCTAATTAAACTTAAAATCTTTTGCACAGCAAAGGAAACCAATGATGAAATGAAAAGACAACCTACTGAAGGGGAGAAAATATTTCCAAATGATATGACCAATAAGGGGTTAATATCCAAAAATATATAATCAGCTCATAAAACTCAACATCTAAAAAACAAACCTCACTTAAAAAAATGGTCAAAAGACCTGAATAGACATTTTTCTAAAGAAGATGGCCAACAGGTTCATGAAAAGATGCTCAACATAGCTAATCATCAGAGAAATGCAAGTCAAAACAACAATGAGGTATCACCTCACACCTGTAATAATAGCTATCATCAAAAAGAACACAAAAAATGTTGGCAAGGATATGGAGAAAGGGAAACCCTCGTACACCGTTGGTGGGAATTTAAATTTGTACAGCTACTGTGGAAAACAGTACCGAGGTTTCTCAAAAAAGTAAAAATAGAACTACCATGTGGCCCAGCAATTCCACTCCTGGGTATATATCCTGAAAAAACCCCCACTAATTCAAAGAGATACATGTACCCCAATGTTCATAGCAGCATTATTTATATTTGCCAAGATATGGAAGCAACCTAAGTGTCCATCAACAGATGAATGGATAAAGAAGCTGTGGTGTACACAATGCAATACTACTCAGCCATAATGGAATACTACTCAGCCACACAATGGAAGACTACTCAGCCATAAAAAAAGAATGAAATTTTGCCACTTGCAACAACATGGATGGACTTGGAGGGTATTATGCTAAGTGAAAGAGTCAGACAAAGACAAACACTGTATAATATCACTTATATGTGCAATCTAAAAAATACAACAAACTAGGGAATATAACAAAAAAGAAACAGACTTACAGATACAGAGAGTAATAAACTAGTGGTACCAGTGGGGAGAGGAAAAGGAAGAGGGGCAGAGAAGGGGTAGGGGATTAAGAGATACAAACCAGTATATAAATTAAATAAGCTACAAGGATTTATAATACAACACAGGGAATATAGCCAATATTTTATAATAACCATAAATGGAATATAACCTTTAAAAACTGTGAATCACTATGTTGTGCACCTGAATAAAATATTGTACATAAAGTATACCTCAATTTAAAAAATTGAAAAATAAAATAAAGTTAGGCATTAAAATAAAACTGTTGGATACCTCCAAATCATGGAAATAAAATACAATGACAACTCAAATATAACATTTTTCTGCTGCAATTAGGAGGAAAGAAATAACCAGATAACATATACCTCCTGAAGAAAGTACACAGCACTACCTATGAAGTAATCTTGGCAAAAAAAGGGGGGAAACAAAAACTGAACTGAATCTAATTTTCTAGTTTTTATGAAAACTTGTGTAAAATATTTTTGGAACATATTGTGTTTCAGCTAGTTTTTATGAAAACTAATATTTATAACTAGTCAGCAAAGAACAGATAAAGAAGCTGAGTGGACACCATTTAGGAAATTGCTCCTGGGTACGTGCCCATCAGCCATCTGGAAAGCTTCAAAAACAGCTGGTGAGACAATTTGAAAGGAGTTAACTTGTGGAAATGAAACTGGTGGGTATGTGTTTCAGTAATAATTTGGATTGCAATAGTGATTGTAATAAGGGTTGTCTTCATTCACAATTTTACCTCAGCTCACACTTTCTCTTGAAATTCCACAGACTGTTGCCACCTCACCAATGACCTCCAATGGTCAATTCTCTGTCCTTATGTTACCTGACCTAACAGTAGCATTTACCCATTTGACCACATCCTCCTTTTAAATACACCTTTTTTATTTGCGTTTTGGACCTCACTCTTGGTTTCATTTTGCTTCATAGGCCACTCCTTCTCAATATCCTCCAAAGAGTCCTCTTTTTCTTCGAAACCTCTAAGTACTAGAGGTTTATTTAATACTCATCTTTTTCCCTCACTTACTCTTGAATCCATCAGCAAATCCTGAAGGCCTATGTCTTCAAACACATCCCAAATCTGACCTCTTTATCGCCACTATGGCTATCACGTTAGTCCATGTTACCATTATCTCTCACCTGCACTACTGTAAATGGCTCCAAAGTAGATGTCAGCTTTCTCCACTGTTCTATAACAGCCTACTCTCAATACAGCACCTGGAATCACCCTTTAAAGTACCTTATATCATGTGACTCAGATGCTTAAAAGCCTTCAACTAAATTCGCATCTAGGACAAAAGTCCGCAATCCTGCCTCCTAGGCTGTGATTACCTTTCTGTCCTCCTTTCATGTCACTCCTTCATGTCCTCCAGCCACAGCCACCCTGGCCTCCCTGCTGCACCTTCAATTCCCCATAGACACCACACTCCCACCTGAGAGCCTTTTTACTTGCTTTCTCAAAGACATTCCTTTCTCAAATAACACTCCCATCCCTTCTTTTCAATTACCCTGCTCATAGCACTTAGAGGTAATTGGAATTCTAGCGTAAGTCTATGCGCCGATTGTCTATCATCCCTAATTAGAACATACACTCCACGAAGATAGCAGCTTTGTCTCTTTACCACTCTGGTATATCCTCAGCACAAGCAAGATGTGAGACATGGGATAGAAGCTCAATGAATATTTGTAGGATTAATGAAATAATGAAGGGAATGGCAGAATAGAGTAATAATTCCACTATTTTCTGCTCTGACCAAAACTTATTCAGAGTATTTTGTTTCATATTTAGCACCACATTTTAAGGATGCTGGCAATGATGGTGTTAGGTACACACACACACACACACACACACACACACACACACACACACACACGGAGAAGGCCATGTGATGATGAAGGCAGAGATTGGAGCTATGGAGCTATAAGCCAAAGAGCACCAATGATTTCTGGCAAGCCACCAGGAGCTACCAAGAGGCAAGGAAGGATTCCTCTAAGGTTTCAGAGGGAGGATGGCCCTGCCAACGCCTTGATTTTGGACTTACAGCCTCTAGAACTCTGAGACAATAAATTTCTCTTGTTTTAAGCCACCCAGTTTGCAGCACTTTGTTATGCAACCCTAGGAAGTTAATATAGATGGTAAGTCTAGAAAATCATATTTGAGGAATAGATCTTCCACCTAGAAAAAAAAGGATGCTTGGTGGGAAGTATGATTATAAGCAAACATTAAAAACCAACTTTCAGCTCCTTGGTGGGGCAATACATAAGAGAGAATATGTACTTATCTGAGTAGCTTTGGAGGACATATCCTAGGTTATTTATTAATTGGGGTTGCATTTCAAAGAGTTGTAAAATATTAGGTAGTCTGGGGTTAGGTTACGGTTTGAGAAAGAGAAAGCCAGATATGTCTGGTCACATCTGTTGAACAGTCAGAAAGAATCTGCCAGATGCTTATGTAAATGCAAGCTAAAAATTCTTCTGGCAAAGAACTCAAGCAATATATGCTGCTGAAGTTCAAATGCGTCTGTACATTTCTGGCAAGGTATCAGGGTGGAACCAAAAAATTCTGTGTTAAGGGAGTACTGAGGAATCTTTAAGGGGAAAAAAAAAATCTAAAGAAAAAGCACCTAGGAACTCCGAGGGTACATTGGTTAGGGTTTAAGCAGAGGAGGAGAACTGCTATGAGGGATACGGAATAAAGGGTTTACTACAGAGATTAGGTCTTACACAACTGTGGCATCTGGTGAAGAAATCTACAAAAAGCTGTTGCTTCTATGTCTGGTGGCCCGCCTGAATTTACTGTCAGTCAGCAGGACCAGAAGTAGGGCTGAAAAGCATAACATGAAGCAGAGGAGAATGAGGATAAATAGAACCTGGAACCCGTACTAACAAACTGAAATCACATGGTCAAAATTTAACCCTTTTCTATCTCTCACCACCTCCAACCTCAACCATGCGGGAGATCTTCAGGAGAAACAGGCACCCTTCATTACAGAACTGCCCGTGTGTCTGTCCCAGAATCAGAGAAGCTGGAAGAGATCTGGAAAGAGCTGGATACAAGACTGGGAACTGAGTGAGGCACTAATCCCTGTTACAAAATTTTATGAAGTGCCCAAAAGCTTAATAATCAAGATAAATGATATTTTAATGAACTATTTTAAAAATCAAATTAGTGCAAAACTCTCTGATGAATAAAATATCAAAATTTTATATAAAGATAGTATCCAACAGGGATTAGTGTAAGACTAAGTTGTGCAAGGTCAGAGTCACATCCTGTCTTCATTTTATCAGTATAATTGCTAACAGTGCACATTCTTGGCAATACAGCACGGTCCTTCTTCAAGGAAAGCCAGCCTCTCTTTTATTCAAAGGTCTCAGTGTAGTTGAATTGGCCTAAGTTTGGGGATTGGTTGAAGGGATTAAATTCAGACTTTTGCTTACCAAACTAGAAACTGTCCGGTTATTCAAATCAAGTAATACTTCATTGGTTGCTTCACATATTTCAGTTCTGGAACAGTCAAATCAATTAGCCAGTACCAGCAATCTCTGAGGATCAAACCACTCTACTTACTCCCTCTCTACTGCCTGTTAACAGTAACCACGTCCAACTTGTTTCTGGCATTTTCGTGCCACCACTTGACTTCCAGCGCTCCGGGGTCCTATCATCTCTACTGAAATCATGCCTTGAGTCTGATGACAGCAGTTTCTGCTGTCATTTATCACCTACCAACAATAGCTACAACAGAGACCTTAAAGGATACTGATGCTTATTTCTCACAACCCTGATGAAGGGACTGTTCTCTGGACCCTTCTGGAAGAAACGGTTAGGAGTTGGGTACATGATTTTTATGATAAATCCACTTTAGAATTCTGATATCCTTACACCTTTTGATACCTGCCTGTATGTTTTACAAAAGGTTTGGCAATTCAACTTTTTTTTCAGTGTGGGCCAACTTTGGGTCCAAGTTTCAGTCAACCAAGCAAGGAAATTGTGAGAGCTACTCCAAGCTGCCCAGGTTAACACAATGAATCTAGAATTTCTGCTTAGTGCATCCATATTAACAAATTCAGCCAAGTCCAACTTTATAGTTCTTCTACCCTGATGCACTATTCCTTGGTATCCACTCCCATATATGTCCCTTAGATTTTTATCAATATAAATTAGCATAATCTTGGTATTTTTGGTGTGGTTTGAGACTCCTCACAGGTTATGCTTTTTACCTTATCCTTTGGGGCCCTTTGGGACTTGTACCTGGGTTATAGCTCTAAAAAGAATGAGAAGTGTTGGAGTTAAGTCTTTAAGAAGATCCGCAGTCCCTTCTAAGGAAACAACTACCAGGGAAGGAGGTAAAGGGACCCTAACCTCCTCTCATAGGAAGGAAGGAATATGTCTACTGGCAAAGGAAGTTGGGCCAAATTTAGTGGTCAAGGTTATCAGCTTCACTGGCTGCTGCCTCATCCCAACAAGATGGGCCAGCAGACCAATAGCAACATGTGCTAGCTACATGTGGCACCTGGTACCCTACAATGACTGTAGAAGCTAATGGCAGCTGATCCATTTCTGCCCTCTAAATCTCACTATATCTCCTGTGGCCAACCCTCATTCAAAACTATAGGTGGAAGGGAATTCTTGGAAAAGTAGTTTTAGCTTGGCTAACTGATTTTTTGTTTCTGTTTTTATAATTTTGTACATCAAATCAGAATATACTGGATTTGATACTTATGTTTACTGCTTTCTTGTGAAATAGAAACATGGTTTTACATTATGCTTGTGTGAGGGGTGTGTGGGGTTAAAATGAAATAAAAATATTTACGTCATTTATTTTAGTTTTATATTAAGGCTCAAAATGTTTGGTCATTTTTACATTAACCTAAACCTTGGAGATAGTTTAATTTAGACTCTTTATAACTGACTTTAAATTTCATTAATCATTGAGTAGTGGAAATTGGTAGTGTTTCTATCCTCACCATCTCCTGGAAACCACATAATAAAGGAATAAGAAAAGAAAATTACCGAGGCAATTCAATTTCGCATGCTCCACTCTAGGCTCTTGTCAAAGGTATTTCCTAATATATCAATCACTGTTTCCTGAGACAAGACAATAACTGGCAAGAACATCTGCATACCATGTAAAAATGAGGATAGGAGCATTGCTTGCTTTTAGAAAAATGTATCAGTTTCTACCTGTTTAAATAAAATAGGTAGCATTTGCCAAAAATTACATGGTTCTTCAGGCTGCAGAGTCTAAATAAAGGTCATTCTTAGAACTGTTGCAGGACAAGTAAAGGAATATAACTAAATGCTTAAGTTTAAATTAAGAAAGAATATCTTAGTAAATCATTATGGATTATAAAGGATCAGATCAGAAGTCTGGGAAAGTTTCTAGGGACAGTCGTTGTCAATATTTATAGCATGTTTTTCCTGTGAGAAGCCATCTGATCTTCCAGCTCTTTTCGACATGAGCTCTGCACTGATTGCCCCCACTAAATGTTTCCTTTGACACAGGAAGTCATATTATATTCTTTTTGGATCATAGGCATGACTGATATTCAGCCAATACACACCAATACAACATATCTACTCTTACCTGGTCTGATTTGTTAGATCTTTATTCTGATTGGTCAGAAGTCTGATTGCTTAGTATCAGCATCACACAAATTGTTAAAACATTTAATATGTCATCCCAGCCTGAACCAATATATATCATCTTAATTATTATAATTTGTGTTGTGATAACTCATAGGGCAAGTTCTCACATTATTCTCTTCCCACAGGAGGTCTTTGCCAATCTTTGGGTTTTGTATGTCCATATAAATTGTAGAAGAGATTTTTAAGTTCCATATAAAACCTGCTGGAATTCTGACAGAATTGCCATGAATTTAAAAATTTGGGAGGAGAATTTAATTATTTATGATTTTGTGTTTTTCTTTCCATAAATATAGATAGAATACATATCTATTTACTTAGAGCTTCTTTAATATCTTTCAAAAATATACGCTTCTTACTCATCTGGGTACTAATGGCTTTGTTTTATTATTATTATGCCTGTTAACTGAAAGAAAAACGCACAACACGAGAGTTGTGAGTTTAAGTTGTATTCGGGGTCTTGCTGAGGACTATATCCTGCGAGAGAGCAGCTCAGTTAGCTCTAAGGAAACTGCTCCAAAGAGGTAGGGGAGAAGCCGGTTTATATATGAGTTTTAGCTAGGAAATACGTGCAGTCAAGCATACATCTTGGTAAAAGATTACTGCTATTTACAAAGAACAGATATCTCAAGTTAATGATTTTCATGCTTTTGTATGTATTGAAAGATGCAAGAATCTGGGTTCATTAAAATTCTTCCTGAGATACACATATAACCAAGGGCCTGCTTGTCCAAAGCACAGAGTGCCCATCCTGTTAATGTCTTAGTTTCTTCTCAGAGTGCTGTCGGTCAGTGACTGTGGTGGATTACAACTTAACCCTAATAGAACTGTGGGGTAAGCAACACTGTAAGTTATTCTTTTTTCACATGCCTATTGTAAATGGTGTTTTTCCAAATTACATGTCTAAACTCTAATTCATTTCTACTCTTCCTTTTTTTCAGATTTACATATAATTAATTCATTTTTACTGTGGTTGCTAATCTATTCAAATTTACTTGTTACTATCTTAATGTTTTCTGTTTGTCCTATTTTTCTATACTATTGCTTTTGTTTTTTCTTCTTACTGTTTTAACAATGTGTATCCTACATTTCTTTTAGCTTTTATCTTTGAACTTTACCCCCCAAATTCTAATATTGAACAGTTTATCAACCCCTCTCCAGAATAATACACAACTCTTAAAACACTGTAAATATAATCACGCCCTACCTAACAAACATGCTATTGCTGTTCTGTATTTTCGTTCTCTTGTCTCTCTATATATACAATATTTGTTTAGGTTTATGTACATTTTCCATTTCATTTCTCACCAGTTCCTTCACATTTCAGATGTTCCTCTTCCTTAAAAGTATATTGTTCTGTTGTGAGAATTTCCTCACAGACAACCAAGTCTGCCATTCTGGCAGAAGCAAAATATCATGTGATTAATTTTTAAAACATCCTGGTAGAATAAAGCTCATATATTGTTTCTACCCAGGATGAACACTAAATTCAAAGAGTTGAGTTTTTCCCCTAAAGTTAGAACTATTCATTTTTAAGCAAATTCCAAAATTGGCAGAAATATTCTTCCAGCTGGTATATATGACAGTACCATCAGCACATCTAATTCCAAATATTTTATAGAAGTTCATGTCTCTATTTCATAGCTTTTTCCATAAGTTCTGATTTGTTCTTGAAAACAGTGCTCCATTCTATAATCAGATGATAGATGCTTGCTCTCTATCTCACTACATCATTTATTTTATTTCTCAGAGATCTCTTGTGGACTGTAATCAAAGTCTGAAATATTACAGAAGCACGATGAAAATCTAACACTGAAATCTTAACTTTTCTCTGAAATCACAAACAAATGTGCTTGTAAAATTGTGAGACCAGCTCATTAAGAACTCATACAGTATACAAAAATTATACTCAGACAGACGTCTTAGAGATATTAAAATGGCATAGGCTTCAGATAGATTGAATGCATTATTAGCGTGGTCCTTTCTGTCACTCAGTTTGGTCATTTACTCATCAAAGAAAACCTCAAGGTCAGCATCTGCATTCTTCACTACCTACACTGAGGTGCAAAACTTTTGCAAAGTATTTACCCAGAAAATAACTAGTTCCATTTCTAAAAGAACTTTCAGCATTCTCATTTAAAGTATTTAAAATTATTTTTATTTGCCATATAGTGCTAACCAAAAGTGTATTTTCACGCTTCTCTGCAGACCCACATTTTAAGTAAAATTACCCCAGAAATCCTGTAGATACGCTATCACAGCATTTGTGCCAATAGAAATATTTCCTAAAGGATGGATAAACAAATGACTTTAAGATTTATTATTAAAAAGTCTGATTTTAACTAAAACTCTAGAGAAGTTACTAAACTGCTACACACATTACTGTGCAAAACAGAGTCTGTAATACCTGGATATTCTAACATGGAGTTCTCAGTAGGTTTCCTGCAACTGCCTCTTTCTTTTTCTCTCTCAGTCAGTGTCCCACCTGCACCGGGTAATCCTGCTATTTTCAAACTTGGATTAAACACCACTGTAGATTATGGGACTTCATTATTTGAGTGGTTGATGAAAGGCCAAATGATGCAATCCAGAATCCTTAGTCCCCATGGTATAAACAGTGACCACTAGGAAATGGGAAACAGGAAGGAACTAGCCAGATAAATACCCTTTTATTTCTCTCTCCTATAGATTACTCCAAATTCAATGCCTTTTGTATTCCTTCCTTGCAAGCCCTGTACTTGGCCAAGTAAACAAGTCTGCCTAGTGACTTGCTGTATGTATCACATTACATGCCTTGCCTCATTTCCATTTTCCTTCACTCTCAATGCCTAAGGCTTGTACATTCCTCCCAAATTACTGCCAACCTAATTCTTGTCTCCAGTTCTACTTTAGAAGACCCAGACACAGGGGTGGGGGGGAGGGATAAATTGGAAGATTGGGATTGATACATACACACTACTATATATAAAATAGATAACTAAAAGGACCTACTGTATAGCACAGGGAACTCTACTCAGTACTCTGTAATGGCCTATATGGGAAAAGAATCTAAAAAAGAATGGATATATGCATAACAGATTCACTTTGCTGTACACCTGAAACACAATATTGTAAATCAACTATACTCCAATAAAAAATTAAAAAAAAAAAAAAGACGACGACCCAGGCAAAGGCAGCAGTGCATCTTTATAGCACAAATTTTATATATATATAAATTAGGATTTGGTAGCTAGAGGAAAAAACCACAGTATGTCATTGTAGAGATATGTCTGTTTTTTGGGTTTTTTTTTAACATCTTTATTGGAGTATAATTGCTTTACAATGGTGTGTTAGTTTCTGCTTTATAACAAAGTGAATCAGTTATACATATACATATGTCCCCATATCTCTTCCCTCTTGTGTGTGTTTTCTTAATTTCTTTTCCTCAAAAATTAAAATCTTTCTTATATTATTAAACTTCAAGAGAGACCACCAATGAGTTAAATAATATTAATTATGCTAAGGAGTAATATTGAAATAGATTTTATGGTTTGACTCAGGGCACTACGACAAGCCGGATTTCTTCAGAGTTTACAGGCAGATAATGACAATTATAAAGTGCTGTGATCTTAGTCAGATTAAGATAGCAGTTCCCAGAACAAAGCATGAATAGCAACAATCTTCTGATAAGGTTTCCTCTACCTTACTTCTTCCTCTATGTTTCCTTCATATGGAAATAGGTGGTTATAGTGTTGTTTGAGAGGATGAAGTAATAAGCAAAAGGAGAATTAAAGAACTATTAGGTAGTGAAAAAAAAACTTCTGAGTCAGACTTGGTCTTAGACACTTCCTTGCTTCCATGAATTTGGCAATACCAAATGAAGAAATGAAAACATCCCAAGTTGTCTACGATCTACTGCCTCTGCTATGCAGATTTATATTTTTAGTAAGGGCTCCAAATAAAAGAGGTTTTGTATGGTAGTAAGGAGTATGTTTCACTTGACAGATAATAAATTGAAGTCCAAAGAAGTTATTTCCCTGTTATATCTAACTCTGAAAGCTCTGTTTATTTCGTTACTCCAAATATAGTAAATGATGAGTGTAAAGTAAGGGGAACTAGCGAAAATTTTCTAATATCTAACTTAATTCTATTGGAGAAGTCACAATGTTGGTGGGAAATCAGTTTTGATAATTTTCTTTAAAGATATGACAGTTATGCTATAAGTATAGTATGATTTTCTAATAAGACCTCACCCTCACTGTTTTTCTAAGCTGTCATTAGGCGGCAATAGATGGTTCTGAAAGATATGGTCTCATTTAAGGTAACTTTTGTGTTGAAATGTCAAGGTGCAAATCTGTAGACCAAGGCTACAGACAGTGAGCCTTAATATATTGTCAAAGTTTAGGGGTGAGTCAAATGTTTATAAGAATGCAATCCTCAAACACCTTACTATTCGAACAATGGTTCTGGGACCAGCAGCATTGGTATCAGCTGAAAGCTTGCTAGAAATGCAGAAATTAATGCCTTACTCCAGACTTCTTATACTAGAACTGCATCTTAACAAGGTCCCAAGTTTGAGAAGTAATGCTTTAATAGACTATACAGAAATGTTGGGTCCAGCTAAAGTCAAGAGAAGAAGCATGAAACCAATCCTTGCCTAATGTAATTTTTGCTGGAAGCAAGAGGACAAGAAAAAAATGCTTTCCAGTGTATTAGTCAGGGTTCTCCAGAGAAACAGAATCAATAGGATGTTTATTTATCTTTATTTATCCATGTATCTATCTTCAAACTGAAACATTGGCTCTTCCTGGGTCTTGAGTCTGCTGACTTTCATGGTGGACTACACCATTGGCTCTCTTGATTCTCAGGCCTTCAGACTTGGACGTGAACTAAACTATCGACTCTCTTGGGTCTCCAGCTTGCCAAAGGCAGATCTTGGGACTTGTAGCCTCTATAACTACATGAGCCAATTCCTTCTAATAAACCTCTTTATATATATACCTCTCTCACTCTCTCCATATCTATGTAGATATCTATCTATATATAGAAACATATATTTTTTGATAGAAAGAGAGAAATTTATTAGAAGGTATTGGCTCATGCAATTAAGGAGGCTGACAAGTCCCAAGATCTGCATTTGGCAAGCTGGAGACCCAGGAGAGCTGACGGTTTCGTTCCACTCCAAGTCTGAAGACCTGAGAACCAGGAGAGCCAACAGTGCAGTCCAGCCTGAAAGCCAGCAGGCTCAAGACCTAGGAAGATGTTTCAGCTCAAGACTGAAGGCAGGAAAAAAAACCAATGTCCCTGGTCAAGGCAGTCAGATAGGAGAAAATACCCTCTTACTCAGCCTTTCTGTTCTATTCAGGCCTTCAACAGACTGAATGAGGCACACCCACTTTAGGGAGAGCAATCTGTTTTACTCAGTCTACCAATTCAAATGTTAATTTCATCCAGAAAACACCCTCACAGACACATCCAGAATAATGTTTGACCAAGTACCTGGGCACTCCATGGCCAGACAAATAAAACTGACACATAAAAGTCACCATTACATCCAATAAGATCTAGAACTAAATGAAGATAGCACCATCAGAAAATATAACTATAAATCACTAAAGAAACAGCCTCAACACAACCCTGGGATTAAGAAAGCAATCTTCATAGGGTCAAGGCAGAATCTTTTCCCAGTCCTACATACAATTTTCAATGAGTTTTAAGACAAAATTACTCATTCAGACCTAAAACATAGCAAATTAAATATCTATGGGCAGTAACTGAAACACAAAAAGCAGAACATGTGTTAAAAAAAAATCCTACTAGAGAAATATAATCTCAGTGTAAGCATTCAGCAAAATAAAACATGAATAATACCGGATATTACAGTTTTAATTATAGTAATATTTAACTCTTAAAACTTTTCTTTAATGACATGTTACTGCTTTGATTTGCAATCTGAAACCTGACATACTTCTGTGGTACCATAATATAAAAATCATGTATTATTTTAGTTTTGATCTTTTAGGAGCAGTTCTTATTTTTAAGCAGTTTCCTAGTTGAAAAGAATGGTACACAAATATAGTTACTCATGAACATGGATAAAATCTTGCAGCATGATTTGTATTTTTAGGTAACCAACTCCTAGGATATTTACAGAATTTTTGTTTCTAATATTATTCTATTTAGTTTTAGTACTATGTGGTCTTATAATTCAATAACATCCATTAGCACTTTTTCATTCACACTTTCAAACTGAGGAGAGAAAAGAAAACTGGAAAATAATAGTTTATTTTCATAAAGTTTGAAACCAAAGAATTTTTTTTTTGAAATTGGTTTGTAATCCCTAAAATTTTAGAATGCAACTCGTACCATTACTTTCATTTTGAAAACCAACTTCTGCTCAGCAAAGCAGGCCAGTTTGTGCCCTGCCTAATGAAGTTCCCAGAGTCATAATTTCCCTAGAAAAGAGCAAATTAAAGCATACCTTGGTATACTGCTATGAATTCTTTTGAAGACCTTGCCGAGAAACAGTCAAAGGATTTCAATCGGTTAAAATGTTCATCCAAAAATGTTTGATCTAGTCTTCACTGGTTAGCTGATTTTCACTGCTTTAAAATTTCCGTAAAATGATTCAGCACCACTTCATAAGAAAACCACCTAACCTCAGTTTAACAGAGCCAACCACCACATTGTGTTTGCAGTTCATCAATCAAGACTGAACTGTCTCCAGTTTTAAGTCAGGAGAACACAACTAAGATAACAGTATCTATTCTTACCAAATATCTCTATCCCTTTTCTTTTGTCCCAATAGAATCCTGATTATTTTTTCTAGAAAATCAACCTCTTCTAACTGTTCATGTATTTCAGGGGAAAGTGACCCAACTTCCAGCTTCCAGGGTAGGCTTTACTGGTCTTAATATAATTCTTCTTTCCAGTGATTGGTTTTAGGAAAGATCTCTCATCTTCCACTGGATACTAAAGTTTTTAAAAAATGTGTCCAGCACCTCATCAATCAGGCATCATGCTAAAGCCTGAATATAAAACTGACATGGAGGAAGCATATGGTCTTTAATGACACATCAAGATACTGAATCCATCAACCCTAAAACCTTCCCTTTATCCGAACTTTCTACATATAAAATTATTAATTTTCATATTTTTAACCCAACTTGAGTTGGAATTTTCTATTCCTTACAGTTGATAGGATTCTATATGATATATGAAGGCTTTCACTTTGAACTTCTGAACACAATTCTATCCCGATGAATGATGCAATGAACTTATGTTCATTCAACATTGCAAAATGTTTTCTCCTTGAATTTATGTTCTATAACAGATCCAGCGTTTGAAGAACCATTCCTTAGCTGCACCATCTGTAGGCACTCTTATCAATTTTGACCAGTCTATGTTAAAATTTACAAGATGCTTTTCAAAACAAAGATTAAATCAGTTCCGAATGCTGTGCTTGTCATGGACACCTTGCCCAAAATTTTTTGATCATACAAGAATCTGTCAGAATAAATACTGTTGTCTAGGTAGAGTTATTTATATTTTTATTCTCAACACCCACAGTAGAAAAATGCCACAAACAATTTAACTTTTTCATGCAATTATTCTGGAAATTCTTAGCTAACTCTTCAACATGCTAAGTAGTATTTCTGTAAGAATTAAGTTAGAAATTATTATCTGTAGTCTCAGATTCACCATCTCTGCTGCATTCAATAGATACTCTCATCTGTCAGAGGCTTTAAATACCTAGAGAATAATTTTACTTAAGACATAACTGCATTCCACAGTAGTACTCCCTTTTTTCACACATAGAAAAAAAATTGTGAAAATTATAAGTCTTTTATATCTTGGGCATTAAGGATTTTTTGAATTATGAATATTTTCAAATATTTATCATAATTCTGACCAAAATAATAGTGTTTCATAATAATGTCTTACTCTGTGTTTTTCTAACACATACACATTTGGTTTGCACACTGAACAACCAGCATCCTCTTCAATCGGAGTAAGAAATATGTACTCTCAATATATTGCCCTCTCACTTTGATTTTCCAATTTTGAGAGAGAAATATTTCTCTGAACTCCACGGTAAGAAAGCAGGAGCACAAGTACAGTGATAAATGGCAAATGACAGATTGTTTCACTGTCAAATAAACAGCAGGAATGGGAGGGACTGTGGAGAACTAGAGAGCACGTGACCCAGGTGCAATGGGCATGGCTACTCACGTTCAGCCAATATGTGCCACCCTGGAAGCTGTTGCCAGTCTCTGAATTTTCAGCAGAAACTGGAAGTCATGTTTTTATGTGAAACTCCCAATTTTAGATTATGACAACCAATTCAAACTTGTAAAACCCTCTTTGGACCAACATTGTACAAACCATAAAAAACTTGTCTGCAGCTCGTGTGTAAACTTCGAGCTATGAGTGTGACACCAACCACTGGTCTAAACATGAATAAATGAAGATAAAAACGCATCAGGGAGGTGTCACCAGGGAATCACTAACAGGCTGTGAGCTGAGAAGCTTCAAGACCAGGGCCTATTTTTAAAATGTAAATGTATCATTTACTTTTATAAAAGATATACACGCAAGCACTTTGAAAAAGGGTAAAATAACAAAAGGTTTACTGTGAAAAACAGCAGTCCTCTCTCCCACCCCACTCCCATTTCTTGCTGTTATAGGAAACTACTTTCAGCTACTTTAGTCACTTCTTTTGTTATTTACCTTTTGAACTATGTAACATGGTACATGGTTGTTAATGTTATTTCTTGAATTTTCAGTTTTAGGCATTATCTATTGACTTTCTGCTATGGAAGTCACTACCCCCTACACCCACCACATTCTTGCAAACATACACTTGTACACACACAATTTTTTCCTCCCATCCTTCCATTATATTTAGAATTATATTTAGAATATTAAGAATATGTAAATGCTATTAATAGCTGAGCCCTTTAGTATAATTACTTTTCCCATCCTATATAACTTTTCATTTTCCCTTGAATTTATGTATTTTTTTATTTTTTCACTTTGCTTCTTTTTGGTTTACTTATCACCAACTCATCCTCAAAGCATTTTACGTCATCTATTAATTTCACATTCTTGGAAGCACCTTTCCCAGAGTTTTCTGACCTTCCTCAACTTGAATGAGTTTCTCACTAGTCTATCACCGTGGAATTACCCTTTCCCATCCTCCTGGGAATGCACTTTGTTTCTAGAGTGGAGGTCCCTGCAATCTCATGCCTTCCTTGTCCTCCGATTACACCCTTATTTTGTTGAGCACCTCTTTTAGCAGCTTCCTAAGAATGAGTGGGAGATAATTTTTGAGACTTTATGTGTATGAAAATGTCTTAAGAATATGCTTCCACTTGTTGATAACTTGGGTGAGTATGGAAATTTTTGAATGAAATTAATTTTTCCTCAGAGAGGATACTGCTTCATTCTGTTACCTTTCAGGATTCAGAATTCTGAAGTTATTTGATTTCTTAGTGCTTTGTAACATTTTTTTTCCTGTCTGGAAGCTTATAAAATCATCTCATTTCCTTTATTTTAAAAATCCTCTCCCCCCCTCAATCTTTATCTTCCAACCCTTCTATTGAGTTATTTTAGGTCTTCTATGATGTTCTAAATTTCCAAGAGCTTGTTTTAATTTTTGAGTGTTCCTTTTCATGGTAACTTGTTCTTCTTTCATTTTGGGAATTTTGGTTTTGTTGTTATAGCTTTCTTTGGTTTTGTTTTATGTGGCTTTCTTCTCCTTGTATTTTCTGTTTCCTCCAAGTCTCTCCTTTTCTGATTATTTTTTCTGCCTTCTCTATCTTTCAGATTAGAGGCTTTCCTCAGATGTTTAGTGTTATCTGCTGGTATTTATGTGAAGTGGTCTAAAATTAGATTGGAAGCTCTGAGGACATGAATGCAACTGAACAAAGTGATCTGACCGAACTGGTTAATTTTAGAAAACCTCTGCTGTATTTTTTAAATTTCTTCTGGATTTCCCAGAGGAAATTCTTCTAAACAACCTAGAAGGTAAAGACCTGAATTCCAGCTGAAAAAGGCAAGAAGTTTTATGGTCTCTGTATGTGGTATGCACACATCGAGTTAATCCCCCTGTTTGCAGTACAGTACCCTCAACCTCAGTGGTGCCTGGTGGTATCTCCCAAGTAAATTACTCTCACAAGTAAAAAGTCTTGTGGTGAGGAGTGGGGAGAGGTGTAGGGGATGGGGGCAAATGTTTGCCTATGTGGTATGGAGCAGGGAATTTATAAATCTGGCTTCTTAAAAAGACTGTTACCCAAATTTCTTTACCTCATTCCCACCCTCCCATACCCTCTTCTGCAAGTTCCTAGCCCAAGAATTCCCAAATCATTGGGGAATTTTCTATTCTCCTGAAATGTTTATGACTTATTCAAGTACTTTCCAGCTTCCAAAATTTTGATACACTGTCTCCTCTCCCATTCTCCATGTCCCTGTGAGTTTACGCCTATTAAAGGTGGATAGGTTTAATCTCTACCTTTACCTAGGTGCAGATCAACCCTGTTAAATATATTAGAAATTACCATGGTTTTGGTTGGGTCTTTAAACTTGCAGGCTCAGGGAGAAAATGCTGACAATGATGGTGGTGATGATAAGTAATTAAGTGCTTATTCTGTGTAAGACACTCTACTAAATGCTTTACAGGAAAAAGTATCTTCAAGTATACTTTAAAATGGTGTAAAGTTGGTATTAATATCCATATTTTCATATTTTTCCTTTGGGGGAAATGTGGATTAGATACTAACAAAAAAGTTTCAGCAGTGAAGTACTTTCTCTTGTCTAGCCGCAGGGGCTGCAACGCAGTAGGATGTCATACAGTAGTAATCATTGCTTATACCTAGATTTGAGAGGAATGTTTCTAATGTTTTACTCTAATTTTCTCTAATTACAATGTTTGTTGTAGATTTCTGATAGAACACCATTTGTAAATGCAGTTTCCCTCTATTTTTAGATTGCTAAGTGTTTTATTCATTTATCAAATTAGGACTTATTGTATTTTATCAGTTTTTATTAATGTATCCAGATAATCAAATTGTATGTTGATAATGTACGATGTAAAAATCTAATTTTACATTGATAATACACTCAATTACATTAGCAAATTTCAGAATGCTGAGCCATCTTTGGGTTTCTATAATAAAACGTACTTGTTCTAATAGGTAATGATTTTACTTGCTTGAACTTAGGGTATTTGCAATTGTTTTCATACCTGAAATTTAAGAACAGTTTTTAGTTTGTGTTATATCCTCGCCTGATTTTGGTCAGCCTCGTAAAATGAGTTGGCAATATTTCAGTTGTTTTCTTTATCAGAACTGCTTGAATCAAGGATTATCTGTTCTTTAGAGATTGAGTAAAACTCACCCCTCTGGGTCTAATTAAAAGTTGGGAAATAGACTTTTCACTAGCTTTCCAAATTCTCATACCCTATTTATGAATCCAGAAAACAGATATTTTAATGTTGATTTTGGTAGAAAATCACCTACTTCTATATTTCCAAATTTATTGACACACAAAATTGACAATAGTGTTGTTAAGAGGTTTAAATAATAAAAAATATATAAAGCACTTAGAATAACTCTGTCATGGAGTAAGTACTCAATAAAAATTTTAATATAACTATTAAGTTGATGTGCTACACGTTTATTTTTATAATTGTTATCTATTCTATATAATTACACACACGTGTGTGTATGTTCAAGCAAATTCTTTTAAAATTATGCAAACCAAGATGCCTTTTTCCCCTTTAAAGCAATTTTGCTCTTTTTTTTCACTTGAAAGCTTATTTCTTAGTGGAAAAACTTGGTTCTCTCATTCAAAATTTTGAGGGAAATAAAACCTACAAACCCTCCATAATGACAACAGTGAACAGCCAATGTGGAGTTTTTTTTAATCCAGTTAAGGGTGGATAACTAGTTTTAGGGGTGATTTTTTTAAAAATAAGAGCTAGTAGGAAAAAGCTATATTTACTTGCTTGTTAGTAGAAATACATAACTATTTATTTAGTAGTAAACCCTACGTGCCAAATGCTGCACTAGTGAGATACAAAGATAAGACATGGTTCCAAGTATCTAACTTGCTCAAAATTTAGCGAAGACTGACATATCAATAAATATCTGTAATCCAACGTGTCAACATATGTAGAATACCATAAAAGAGATATGTAGAAATGTTGTCAAAATGCAAATATGGAACAAAATTATTCCACAAGTTTTATATGGTGTGGGGATGTTGGAGAAAGTTACAGAGAAGAGATGTCCCCAGCCTGACATTGGTTGAAAATTTTAATAGGATAAGACTCACATATTTTCCTGGGTCTCATCAGCCACAGGTAATCATCTCACTAACATCTGGCCCCAAGTCCTACCTAATTTTGTTTCTGAAATAGTCTTCCATCTGCTCAAGCATGTTGGTGAGTGACTGTCTCTTTCTTGGAAGAATTAGGAAGAACTTCCTGATTACCCCCTCTGGGGATTGCATGCTAGAGCTGCCTATAATACAACAATCACCACACGCTCCAATTCTGCAGGTCTGATTTTTAGCCCTAGAACCAGGACTTTGGTTGCTGCCCCCATTTTTCATTCTTCCTCATTAGTTCCATCCAAAAGCTATTGACCCCACATTATTTCCACTAAAGCCACTACTTTAATTGTCCACTGTAGATGTCTCTATACATTGTGACAGCATTCAGGCAAATATGATGTATCTGTCCATCCTCTCACATATTTGAGCTTTTGTGAAGTCTTTTACAACCTAAGTCAGATCACATCACTTCTCTCCTTACAATCTCCACAAGGCTCCCATCACACTAAGTTAAAGCCAAAGTCATTACAATATCTTGCAATGCCCTCTATGACAATGGCTCCTAACTACCTCTGAGGTCTCATCTCTCACAATTTCAACTCCCACTACTGCTTTATAATTACATATGCCTCTTTGCTGTTCCTCCAACCTCAAGTACAGTCCCACCTTAAGACACAGTACTTGCTATTCCCTTTGCCAAGGAAACTCTTATCTCAGGTATCAGTCTGTTCTTACTTAATTCAAATCTCTGCTCAATTGTCACCTTATTACAGAGGCCTTCCCAGCCTACCGTGTATAAAATAGCAACCTCTGCTCACTCTGGAACTATCTTCCCTACCTTGCTTTACTTTTCTTCACAGCACATAATAAACTCTGACATATTTACCTGTTTTGTTTGTTTTCTGTTTCCTCCAGTGGAATGTAGGCATGGTACTTTGTTTGGTCCATTGTTTTATCTCCAGTACCTGGAATGGTACGTGACACTTAGTAGGTCTTCATTAAACACTGCTGAAAGATTGAATTCCTAAGGCATTTGATACTTTTCCTGTGCTGCTCATTACACTCAGATTTGCAGAGCAATTCACATTCACACCACATCTGTTTTGTATATTACATTGCCACATCTTTGAGTAATGAGATTATGCAGAACCCCAATATAAGAATGAAGAATTAAATGGATAAACAAATGCATACTGTTCCATAGAAATAAGATGCATTTCTAGGTAAGAGCGTATACTTAGAGGAATAAAGGATATGCATTTTGTGCAAAACTAAACATACACAGAGACATCTCTGTCCAGTTAGTTCATCCAGAATGTTGAGAGTGATCAATAACTTTCTAAATATGTTGAAATTTGGGGGACCTAAGTAGACTCTTTCTTTTATGTGATTCGCCTTAGTAGCTGGGATGCTCCACCTTTATAATTGAATACTAGTTAATTTAGTCTGGGATATTATGAGACTTGGTTTATAATGAATAAAATAATTTAAAAGCAAAATAAGATGAAGTAATAATTTTTCCAAGTATCTTTCCCCAGGGAAAGTTCTGCTGGTTAATACTAGCCTGAGTTGTGAGTTGATCTGAAGGCTTATTAAGAGAAAATGAAAGATTTGTAAATGGTTCTGTTTGTTTTAAGTAAGAGAAGGAATGCATTATTTTTATTCCCTAGGGGGAAAATATGCAACTACTTGATTCTACTCTTTCCACTGCAGAAACTAGAAGCAATTGCCTCATAAGCATTTCCATTATTTTTCTCCAAGCCCTCTATTAAGTATTTTAACAGCAAAATGTTCCCTAAAAGAAACAGGGGAGTTAGATTAATATGAAACAAAAGAGAATATTTAGGTTATCAATATGATCTACATGATTTCTACCTTTTTGAATTTACTGAGGTTTTTTTGGTGGTATAATATATAATCAGTTGTTTTAAGAGTCCCATGGGAATACACAAGGAAAAAGTATGCTGTATCGTCAGGGTACTGTGTCTGGGACACATTGATTAGGTCAACCATATGACTGATTATATTACATGAACTCTTACATATTTTGGTCTACCTCATCAATCATGAACTGACAGTGTTTATTTAAATTCACCTACAACTACCGTGAATTTCTACTAGCACTTTCGCTTTGTGTATTTTTGTGGTGTGACAGTAGGTGAATAAAGATGTTTAAAAGTTATATACTCTGGATTGCATGTTTCATCATTTAAAAGGGCACTCTTTTTCTTATTTAACATTTTACCTTGAATAAAACTCATCCACCAAGTCCACTACTTTGTTAAATACCCAAACACATCCTTCATTCCATTAGCAAACCATTTCCGTATCTAGATTTTATTCTCCTCCTAAATTGAGTCATAGTGCTACTCTATTATACTGAAAACTCAGGTTAAATTATAAATTTAACCACTACCAACACACTTTGGATGAAATAGGACGGGAAAGGAACAAAAGTGGGAAATTGACTTAAATACATAAATATAGCATTTACAACAACAAAAGCAAGCAAGCAAACAAAGATACCATAGGTGGTTGTTACAGTCGTTTCTACAGCTAGTCTTGAAGTCATAGTATTTATAACTTCCGTTTTCCTCAGCTCGTAGGGGTGAGTGATAACAAACCTTTCTCCCTGTGGGGGCTGAGCCTTGGTAGTTATTATTATTATTATTGTTTTTTTTGAAACTCCATGAACCTGGTTTCAGATATACTTCTCCCTTCTACTGTGTAATATCAATCATAGTCACTCTCTGGTCAGTCACCACAGACAGTCTATCAACTCCCTTCTTTCCTCACTACTTTGAGGGCAGGAAGAACCCCAAAAGCCAACTGGCAGGACTCCCAGGTGTCTCTCATTCTACGACGGGCCAGTCTTACCTCTCAAGGTTTCAGTCCTCCCGATAATATGTGGCTTCAGAATGAATGAGAGTCTCTGTGCAAGTGCGAGCTCGGACACTGGCAGATACCTGGTTTCTCTCAAGAGCCCCGGAGAGTAATGAGACCCCCTCCGAACTGGCTGCCGGCTACGTCTCTTTTCCCTCTGCTCCAGGGAGCTGCAGAAGGTACGCGTGCGCACTTGCTCTCTCTCTCATGCCTCCCCCAGCCACGACCAGCCCAGCAACCAGGATTCCCAGGTGTCTCTCATTGGAAGATCGCTCAGCCAGTGTCTCCCAACCCCGCCCTGGCAAGACTTCTGAGTTGCCCCCACCCCCTTCCCCCAGCTCTGCCTTCATGGGGAATAGGCAACATTCGGTAGGATAGGGATTGGAATTAGGTAGACGCCTTGGGTCCCCCATGAACCAGCTCCAATTATCCGGCCCCTCACGACCCTTGAACTCTTCGAGACCTCTTGTTTCCCTGAACTTCAAGTCACGTGCATACGCAGTACACGCCCCTTCAGTAGGCCTTGGGTGGGTCCAAACGCCCTGGAGAGTGCTGGTCTGGGTGGAGGGGTGCCCTTTGCCCCACTACACAATACATTGGAATTTAGAACATTCCCACACAGCTCGTAATACCTCAAAACTGCATCCACCTTGAAGACTTAAAGGAAGGTACTTTCTCAGGCACATCAAATTTAGAGAACTTGAGGGTCTTGAAATAAATCCCTTAATATTTACTATGTTATCATAGTCTTTTAAAGTCTTAATATGATGCCAGTAGTTCACAAATCCAGTTTAATACTGCTTTCCAGCTACAGTAAATTACTTGTGGTTTACAAACATACTCATTTCTTTCCTACAACTATATAAAAGAGCATAGCTGCTCTCTCTTTAAAAACCATTCGCTTCACTCTACTTAGAGATGATAATTTCCTCTTGTTTCATCACCTCAGGTGGGATTCCTCAACATCGCCCATACCTAGAGAATATCTAGTCCTTTAAATTTTCTTCATTCTTGTATTTTGAGTATGCCATCTCTTTCCTGACAGTACCTGACCAATAGAGGTAATATATTTAAGTTTTATAAACTGTGTTCTCATGTTTCTTTGCACTATTAACCTACCGCACTCTTCCGGTAGCAGAATAGCTTTGTATTAATCATTGATTAATGTGAATGGCAAATACAGGTAGGAAAAAAATTAAGCTCTTAACAGAAATAATCTTAAAAACAACAACTCTTAATTTCTAGAGCTAGAGAAAAGAGTTTCTTGAATTCCAAATGGTTGACTCCTCATATCAAGAGCCAAAGCAAATTACATTATGGGTTAGTAACATAAACCATAAAACAGGAAAAGATTCCAGATTATAATTTGAGAACAGCTTTTCTGCCAGTGTGGAAGGGGGAGAGTTTTGTTGACTTATAGGAGAAGGAGTTGGTATTTTGGAAAGAAATATATGAAAGAAATAGAAAAGAGCATAGATGCAAATATGAAATCATGTCTTCTGCTCTCCATTGGGCTGAGATCCCCAGGGTCAGGTTGAAAGGAATTTCCACATAGGCTTGGGTGAACAGACAGACTTGTTCTTCACTTTGTGTAGTCTGAGAAGGTTCTTGTGCCTTAGAGGCATGTCTGTCTAAACAATACTCAGGCAATGACTGACTGACTGATCTAGGCAGATGACCCAGAGAACAGATTCCTAGAGTTCTTGATACTCTATAGAAGGAAAGCATTAGCTTAGAGCCCCAAGAGGGAAAGAGCTTTGACTAAGAGAGAGTAAGGAGGGCAAAGAAGATACAAATTACAAGGATCTGATATCTGTAAATCATTAGCGTTATCTGGTAGCTTAGAATGACAGGGATCAGGTAAGATGTTTCTCCTTAATAGGAGCAGAACCAAGACCAGAGTGGTATGATGATGTAACTACCTCTCAGTGCCAGGATGATAACTGGCACATTAGATAACTAGGTCCATAACCAGCAAGATGAGAATGAGAAGGAGGAGGGTGGGCACCTAAATTGGCTTGGGTATTTACCCAACGTGACTGAATTCTAAACCATATTTAAGTTTTCTATCATTAGCAGAAATAGTAGTGCATGATCTTTATCATTGATTTGTACAGAAGTAAAGTTCATCTTCATACTTCTAAATACTGTGGATTGTTGTAACTAAAGGAAGTAGTATTGGACTAAATTCCAGAGTAAAGCAAGCTTTTAATAGGCAAGCAGGGCCATATCAGCTTTTATACTTGGAGAAAGGTGCCTGGTATGGATACAGGTGGGAATGCAAAGAACTTTGGAGAAATTTGCATTCAGAAAGTGAAATCATCTGGGCTTTTGACAACAGCATGGGCCGGGAGGATGGATTGCATCTGGAAGAGAGTCAAACATAAGGACAAACAACTGGTCATTAATTCTCCTCCATCATCCTTTAGTTTTGCTCAGAAGACAACATTAGAGGAGGGGCTGCTGAGCAGAAAGAAACCACATGGTGCATTATCAAGGTAACTGGATTCAGCAACACATCTAGAGTTGAATCTAAAGGTGAATTTAAAATATCCAAAACTTCTGCCAATCCTGTCCCTACACAAATAGTGAATATATCAAAGAGGTGGCACCTCAGGAAATTGGGGCTTGAGTTAATCACAGGTGAACTCAATCTATTTACATATTCAACCTACTTCCAGCTCAACATGTCCTCCTGGGAGGAATCTGAATGCGCAGCCCTCAACCAAGCTGGGAGACACAGAAAACAGCTTGCCCGCTCTGAGAAATAAACAAAACATATATACTCAGTCTCCAATATTCCTTTATACACAATTCTCAGAATATAACAAAATACATTACAAACATGAAGAAGGAGGAAAATGTGACTCAGAACTAAGAGAAACAGTCAATAGAAGCAGACTTGCAGATAGGCAAGTTATTGAAATTAGCAGGCAAGGACTTTAATACAATTATTAACAATATATTTAATTTAAAGGAAAAGATAGATATAATTTGTGAAGAGATGGGACACTTCAAGAAAAATACAGAAATTCTAAGATAGAACTAAGTAGAAATTTTAGATCTTAAGAATTCAATAACTGAAATCAAAATTCCAGTGGATTGTTTTTTTTCTTGCAATACTCATTCTGTTCTTTTATCATGATCCAGTGATAGCTCAGTGAAATGGAAGTTAAAACCCAAATGAAATATCAGAAAAACTAAAATTAGAAAGACTTATATGTACTGGAGACATTGTAAAGAAAAATAATTCTCATACATTGCTAGTATGAGTGTAAGTAAAATAGTAAATCACTCTGAAAAACGCTTTGCACATACTAATAAAATTAAACATACATCTCTTCTACATTCTGGCAATTCTGCTCCTTGGAAAGGAACAAGAGCATGTACACAAAAAAGAATGCATAAGACTTATTCATGATAGCCCAAGCTGAAAACATTTCAAACATCTACCCATAGTATAATTTATTTTAAAATTTTGATATATTCAGACAATAGGATACTATATAGCAGAGAAAAAGAAAAAGTGCTGCTACATATAACTACATGTAAATCACAAAAACATTATGCTGAGTGAAAGAAACAGAACTCAAAAATGTACCTACTGTATGATTCTGTTTATATGAAATTCAGGAAGAGAATGAAACTAATTTATGGCGCTAGAGTTTAGGACAGTGGTTACCTCTGGGTACATAGCTGGATATTTACTAGAAAGCATCACAGGGAAGCTACTGGGGAAAAGGAATATGTCTTGATCTGGGTGGAGTTCATATGTGTGCACATATATAAAAATTCATCAGTGAGTACACTAAGATTTGTGTATTTTACTGAATTCAAATTATATTGCAATAAATAAAAGGAGGACACATTTAGCATGGGCTACTAGAGCAAAATAAGATGTTTTGGAATTTTCAGGATAATACAGCTAAATAAAATATAAAACTAATAAGAAAATAGTACATATGATGTGCTTAGCAATGATCAGAATATAGGATAATATCTATTAAGTGGCTCTTGGTACCATAGTTTTGGGGTCTCTTACTTGAAATGGCTTATGCATTCCAGAATCCTGGTTAGAATCATTGATGCCCCACCTCCTGCTGTGGGATCTGGGTCCAGTAATTTAACCTTTGTGTTTCTGTGTTCTCATGTGTAAAACAGAGATAATAATAATACTTACCTTATAGGATTATTGTAGAACAAAATGAGAAAAATATCTATGATTAGTAGAGTGCCTGGAAAATGAGTAGATATCAACAAATGTTTATTATCATTATGATTTGTACTATTATCCAAACCTGTATCTTTCTCAGATATAAATATTTGTTAAAAATAGCCCATGTGTCTGTTGTAAGGAAGGCCATAAATAACAATTATTTCATAGTAAAATATTTCTGAGGGTTTATTCTAAAAAGTAAGAAAAGATATTTAGGGAGGTAAATTCATTTAGATTTCTTACCTGGAAAGATGTGGAGAAGGGAGGGCACTTTATACACATTTATACATGCATGGATAGATAGACAATTTTATAAACAATATGTTAAAATTTATCACAAAATTGAAGATAAAGGTCAGTTTAACATTTGATTATGAAAAAAAAGCTCTAAATGCATATTTGTCTTTGTCATTTGCCGTCTAGCCTTTGTTTACAGAATAAATTCCAAAGTCCTTAGTCTGACAGTAAAGGTCTTTATTTGGCCTTTTTTTGGAGATGATCCCAGCCTGCTCTCTTTGGTCCACAAGAAAAATTTGCACTGACTCCACTGAATTTCTAATGCATTCCTATACCATGGCATATTATGTGTTTTGTAATGGTGCTTTGCTCTTCTTCCTCTTTTCCTAAACGATGTGTTCCTTAAGGGTACCAGCCCTATTTTAATCAACTTTGACCAGAAATTGGTGTCATGATGGGAGGAACTCAGTAGGCACTCAAAAACCATTTACAGAATGAATAACTACTTAAAAGTCTAGAATTAATAGAAGAAAGGGCGGGGGATGGGAAGTCAGAGAACATACACAGCTGTCTAAAATTATCAGAAACATTCACTCTGTAATGTCTAATATGAAGAGCAGGAGAGTGAGCATGTGCTTAAGGGAAGGATACTGAGAAATAAAGATATAGCAATGGCTGTTCATTTATCGTTTTCAGAGCAACAGGCAGCTATTCAGAGCCACTCATCAAAGATTACTTAAGAAAAAAAAGATGATGATGATGAAGTGTGATGAGCTTAAGGTTAAAAAAAGATTATTGCTATATTATTATTACGTACTACAATGGAAGGAGAAAAGAAAAATAATTCTAAAAGTCCATCCTTGAAAATCAAAACTGTTGGACACCAGGAATATTGAAATGCATATATATCAGAACTGTTCTAAATTATAAAAAACAAACAAAAACCAAAAAACAGGGAAGAGAAGAGGGTGACACAAATAACAAGGAAACGATGACAAGGAGAAAAATTGCTAGATTTATTTAAGAAAAACATGTCTATATTGTCTGTTGGAGTACCAATCATTTTGTTTGGTTATAGGAAAATTTAAAATATGTATTATATCTATCATTCTCTTATATAAAAAGATTTTCTTTTTATTTTTTAGGTTATTTAATGAACTAGTGGTAAACAAAAATGCTGGGTTTGCCTGTGTGAAAGTGCTAAGTTCTTCAGAGCATTTGAAAATCACTGGAGAGGTAAAGCAACCAATTAAACATACTCTTTTGAGATTTCAGTTTCCTGTGTCAATTTAACACTTTGGTCTACTCAAAATTCTTGATTGACACATCCTCATATCATGGCTTTTCCAACCCGCTAGAAATGCTTTGTCTCTGTGAGAGACTGACAGATAGGTGACTTTATATAAAGTGTTCTGTGAAGTGCCTTTTAAATCTACTTTCGATGCATACACCTGCCTTCTTCTTGAGGAAAAAATAGTAACAGTTCAACTCTTGGTCCTTTTCTTTATGTTAAGCACATCACTTTGTTTGTTTCAATTTGTCTAATATTGAGATTGAAGTTTCAAGCTTTGAAGAGAGTCAGTGTTTCTTTCCCTAGTTTTTAATTCCCAGTTTTCAGGAGAGAAAGAGAGGAAGCAATTTTCTAAGCATATTGAATGTGTGATAGATTTTAAAAGCTCACAAATTCTATGTAATTATTCCCATTGAGAGGCAAAGTGGAAATCCCCCTCCTTTATGACTTGCTTGATGAATAGAATGTGGCAGACTTCTGAAGCTAGGTTATAACAAGCCTCCAGACTCTGCTTTGGGCTCTTAGAACTCTTGTTGTTGGAGCTCTTAGCTGCATTGTAAGAAGCTCAACTACCCTGGGGCAATCATGCTTTGAGAAGCCCTAGCCACAAGAAGAGGGTTCTGGAGGATGACACATCATGCCTTGAGAGAGAGAGACTAGAAGGAGAGAGAGAACCAAGAGCACCACAGCTCTAGACATGTGAGTGAAGACACCATCTTGGAAGTGGATCCTCCAGCCCCAGCCATCCCAGCAGATGCCATGGGAACCAGCTGAGCCCTTCCTGTATTCCTGGCCCACACAAACATGAAGAATAAAAAATGTTTGCTTTAAGCCACCAAATTTTGGGAGTAGTTGGTTATGTAGCAATAGTTAACCAGAACAATTGGGAATCTACTGAAAGCTTCTTAAGATGTATTTGTAAAATCAACCTTGCTTTCTACTTCAGCTTCAGTAGAGCATCTGGATAAATAATAAAACAATTATTAAATTATAAAGGCAAGAAAAGTTATCCAATTTGCATGTGATAAGTCACTCAAAGAATGTTCAACTAAAACATACCTTTTGATTATGGAAATAATAGTAATAACAAAAAATTGATATTCTTTACCCCCTTCCTTAATTTTTCCCCAAACAATGATAAAGTGTCAGCATTTCTAACTACCTAAAAATTTCTGCAGCACAGGTTGTACCTTTTTGACCTGGTTGGGAATTGATGAGTGAAGAGGATGTCAAGTTCATAAAAATGACAAATGCTTCTGTCATTAGCAGATGCATTAATCTCTGTCAGGAGAAAACCTTTCATTTGAGGGGTAAGTTAGATAAAATTCTAATGCTGAAATTCCATTCCAATTGAAAATAAGCCTGTAATACTAAACTTTCATTTGGGATGAAGTAGTTTTGTTATTGTTGGGGTTTTTTTCTTTAACTTACAAGTGAGGCCATTTAACATATA
This sequence comes from Balaenoptera borealis, assembly GCF_965194805.1. Taxonomy (NCBI): domain Eukaryota; kingdom Metazoa; phylum Chordata; class Mammalia; order Artiodactyla; family Balaenopteridae; genus Balaenoptera; species Balaenoptera borealis. The sequence continues at coordinate 109,765,989 of NC_138867.1, read as the reverse complement.
AAATGTCACCTTTCTGCTTAAACAATAAAATTCTAATGAATGGTTGAGGATTGTAAAGTGAGGCAAGAAAGAAGCAGTACCCATTATATACAAGTGAGCATTATTTTTTTCAGGAGCAAATTTCTAAGAGTTTTCTAGGCAAAAGCACTGAGTCATACTTGATTTTTAGCCCTTTTTAAAAAGCATTATGTTGCTTCTTTTAGTTTTCTGAATCAATATAAAAGTAGGCCTTCAAAAACCTAATTTCATGAGTTACTGGCAAGTAAGAGGATTGTGAGAAAAAGAGAAGCCCAGTCACCCTGATAACCAGAGATTAAAAGAAAATAAAACATTCTGAAACAGGGACTAAGAGGAAGTATGGTTAATCCCCAATGTTGATAGGAAACCAGTTTCATGCTCCAGACACTGCCAAGGACGTCATATACTGTCAGATCACTAGGAGGTGATCTGCAGAGGGAGTACGCTGGAGTCCCAGGGGTCAATGTTCCACGAGTATTTTCCTATCTCTTCACCGTCAGAGTTTACCGAGCCAAGAGTGCTAGCAACCTGGGTTAAAAGTACATAATTGGCAAGCACACTTTGGAAGTTCAGGTCAGATGCCTCAGAGATTTACAGATTTATCTTCCCCGGCATCATTCATTTAGATTACAAGGGTAATGGTTCTAGAGTCCTCGCCCTCCTTTCCTCAGAGAGTATTTGTTCAGAGAAAGATAAGTTCTCTCCTGCTCCTGAGGGGAGGATGGGCAACTATACCAGGCATCCTACGAAAGCTCTGAGATTCACAATTTTGGAGTTCCTCTCCTGTGATACTGACCCCCACTCTGTATGCACCAGGTACATCTGGCTTTTATCGCCTTGCCTTGTAGGAGGTTGGCGTATGGGAAATCAATGCAAGATGTTCTCTAAGTAAATAATCAGTGTGTTCTCTATTCTCATGTCTGCTGTCAGGACAAAGCAAATGCATAGCTATAAAAATTTAACAGGCCTGGGGTCTATGGGGTAAAATCTCCCATCTTTGTGGTCAGAGCTATGTTGTTTAGGTTTTGGGAATCCCTGAGTCCGCTTAATCAAGTTTCTATCCTATTTTTTCTCTATAATCGCTGAAAAATAAAATATTTTAATACAGGCTGCACTAGTATTAGAAATATTACTAAAGATTAAAAACAAGCATTTATTTTTTAAAAATGGAATTGCATAAAAAATTTAGCTAGACCCCAGATTCTGTGCATCACCAGAATTTGAGTGCAAGGGCAGACATGGTCACCAGGAAAGTGGAGAATTATTTCTCCTACATGAAATGGGTGAGATTGTTGGGGATGGGGTGCAGATTTTGCCACGTTTGCAATCTTGGCACAGTGCCTTGTATTCGCTAGTAATCAGTACACCTTAATGGAGGTAAATCATAGAAGTAGTTCGTCCTAAGACAGTTGGTATGTGACTAGAGACCTATCCCAAATCTCGTAGATTCAATGTAATGATGAAACTAATGTATCTACTTTCCTGCTAGATAAAGGCTCCTCTGGCTTTCAGGCCCTCAGAGCTTGATGGCAATATGGCTTAAACTCATCATCTGTTTTCATTAACTCCAAAACCCGTGCTTACCAGACAAACTTTTCCCCCTAAATTTTGCTTCTAAGAAGGCTTTGGATATTGTAAAGATAACAATATGAGGCCAAACAATATGCCCTTGTGAATTTATCAGCAGCTGTTATCTCTGTATTGGGGAGCCAATTGGAATTCTGTGCCCTGTACAGTTTGCTAATACAGATGAATAAATCTCAAAATCTGCTCAAAACCTCTCCATAAGGTAGAGCCCTGAGGCCACAAGGGTCACTGATATACCCCAGAGCTACTCAGATTCCACCAAAGTGTAGACCCTCTTAAGTCACAATCTTTGATCTGAAACTTCAAACATTGCAGAGATGTGAGAGAGCATGGATTAGGTGGTGGTACAATGACACCCAGAGACAAGGTTTATTTTCACATTGTGGAAGAAAAAAAGGGAACCCCTGCCACAATTGTGCAGAGTAGGAAGAAGAAAGAAATGAGCAATAGTATCCTTGCTGATATCCTGAAGGACACTTTTAATTTAGGGTTTGTTTTTTTGTGTGTTTTGTTATCATTATAAGGAGGGGGTTATTTTTTCCCTGCAGTGCTTAGTATTTAACAAATATTCAGGTTATACTAAAAGATGGAAAACTTGCTGATGAATGGGCAGAAGGGTAAAAGGACTAAAAGAAGTAAAATGATGCATGACATTGAATATGCCAAAGCTAGAAGTCCACAAAACTAAAATAAGTGAAAAGGGTGGATTAAGGAAGGGGAGAGATTACAAAGGGGAGCGGGTAGAGAAGGCAAAAAAGGAGAGGGGGAGAACAGAGCTGAGCCTGAGCAGGAGATAGAAGTGATGCCCTAGGTCGAGTTCACGCTTCTGGCATTGAGACCCCGGAGCCAGTACATGAATCCAGCTCCTTCCTTTTTCAGAGCCTGAGGGCCCAGCACCCAGCAAGACAGCTATTGTCCCTGTTCTCAGGGAGTGGATTATTTTAGAGAGGAAGGAGACATACATGGTTTATGAAAAAGTACACAATGGAAATACCAGATTTATTGTGAACAGAGTATGGTAGATAAAGGTATATGAGCTGCTCTATCAGAGGGATGATAATTATCTGCTGGTAATAAACAGGTCAAGGAACATAATTTGGAGGGGGTGGCAGAGCTAGCTGTTTCAGATTAGGTGGTTAGAAAAGCCTCTCTCACCGAGTGACCTTTGTGGTGGGACCTGAATTACAAAAAAGGAGCCAGCCAGGAGAAGATCTCCAGGACCAGCTTTCCAAGTTCAGAGAACAAGTGGGACAGAGGCCTAAAGGTGGGAGCAAGCTTGGCATGCTTCACAGCCCGAGTGGAGGCCAGAGTAACGGCAGCAGGATGAAGCCGGGTGTGAGCGAGGGCAGAAGGGGACCGGGGAGAGGCAGGGGCAGATCACACTGGGCAGGTGGCACGTGCCAGGGTAAGGAGTTTAGGTTTTATTCTAAGTAGATGTGGAAAACTTTAGAGAGTTTTAAGAAGAGAAGTAACAATGAAACTCTACATAATCAAATTCCTGCTTGTTTTTGGAGTTGTATAACATGTTAATTCGAACAACTTGGGTCTTCTAAAGTCAGCGTAGATTCTTATGGAAATAGAAACTATCCTTAGGTATTCTCTTAAAACAAAAATGAATCTATGATATCACTTATGTGGAATCTAAAAACAAATGATACAAATGAATTTATTTGCAAACAGAAACAGACTCACAGATTTCTAAAACAAAGGGGAAAGAGGTTGGGGAAGGGATAAATTAGGAGCTTGGGATTAACAGATACACACTGCTTTATATAAAACAGATAAATAACAAGGTCCTACTATTCAGCACAGGGAACTATATATTCAGTATCTTGTAACAATCTATAATGGAAAAGAATCTGAAAAATATATATATGTATTCTTTTTCTTTTCACACACATATAACTGAATCACTTTGCTGTACACCAGAAACTCATACAACATTGTAAATCAACTATACTTCTGTAAAAACAAAAACAAAGAAAAAAACCCAAAGATGAATCTGGTAATTTCTAAAGTAATTACAGTTTTTTAAGCTACTTTAAAAAAAACTGCATTTGGCTTCAATGGAAAGCAAAAAGAGGTTAGTATTATGCATCTTTGATCAATTTTGAGATAAAATATAATTTTTCAAAAAGTACCTAATGTTTAATAAAACATTTTATTAAATATCTATTGAAGGGGGCTTCCCTGGTGGCGCAGTGGTTGAGAGTCTGCCTGCCAATGCAGGGGACACGGGTTCAAGCCCTGGTCTGGGAAGATCCCACATGCCGCGGAGCGACTAGGCCCGTGAGCCACAATTGCTGAGCCTGTGCGTCTGGAGCCTGTGCTCCGCAACAAGTAGAGGCCGCGATAGTGAGAGGCCCGCGCACCGCAATGAAGAGTGGCCCCCGCTTGCCGCAACTAGAGAAAGCCCTCGTACAGAAACGAAGACCCAACATAGCCAAAAATAAATAAATAAATAAAATTAAAATATCCATTGAAGGAATTTTTAAATGTGCTATATAATATTACAGTTTCTGAAGATACTGAAGAAATCAATTAGAATGAGAAATGAATTCAGCTGTTCTGCCCATGTGAGAGAGAGACTGCCACCGAGAACAGGAGAAATAATGAGCTGCAGGTTAGAGTTCCTGATTTAGGAACAAGTTCCCATCTAAAGAAAAAAGTGCTAGTATCAAAAAGGTCAAAGAGTAAAGAAAATACAAAAATATACACAAATGCACAGGAGAAACAGACTCATTTCCATGCACTTTTCTCTAAAAGGCCTTCAATTTCCTTGCAGCTAATTTTTTGTAAAGAAATTTAAACTCAAATTTCTTTTCTGAGAATGCCCAGAGAAATTATACCTGCAACTAACTCACAACAGGAATTTTTTAACTAAAAATGTTCTGTTATGAAATCTCCCAGAATATCTATCATTTCATAAATGTCTTTGACATTTTCCCATATGAGTCAGTCAAAAGTTATTTCATGAAATAATAATAATAAAATTAAATGAATATCTAGGGGCTAGTAGAGTAGAAACAATGAAGCATGCATCTTAGAAGCAAAAACTAGTATGTTTGATACATTTATTTAAGAAGTAAGAACAGTGAATTATGCTTTTTAAAAGCATATTTAAAAGTATGTGATTTCATTGCAAAAACTATGTATTCTGTGCAGTTTTAAAGTCTTTCTTTTAGATATTTGTCCCACTATCTGTGAACCTCTTTTTCATATTATACTAATTCTCTCCTTTAAGATGTTTTGAAAACCTGAATTTTAGTATTATGGTCAACCCAGTCATTTGGTGGAGACTGATGCTATCAAGGCAGCAGTTTGAACAAAATGAGATGTTATTTTGGTATATTGTCCCAAATAAGGCATCAGTGTATGTTTGTTAAGTGAAAGAACTATGGAAGGGAAGAGGGAGGGAAATTCATTTTGCTCACCTGTAAAATGAAGATGTGATACCTACTTTAGAGTTGATGGAGCTCAAAGGAGATGCTGTTTCCCGAATAACAGTGCAAAGTAAGCAAGCACCTAATGAACGGTAGCTGTTTTACTGTTATAATAAGTCAAATAACAAAAAAATCACGTTGCCTTTTCCCCTTCCTTATTAAAATGGCTTCCTGTATGAAGTAACAAAGGGGAGAAGTGGAGACAGAGGGAACTTTCCTTAAGTAAACTGCATGTTGGCTGAGGGGCAGGTGTAACAGAAAAGACGAATGATTGAGAACAATAATGGTTCCTTTTCCTTCTGAGCCCTTTCTGAGCTCTGAGCCTTTTTCAAAGAATTCTGCCTGTCTTAGGTAGAATATGAAAACATAAGCATTATTGATATTGGGAGAACATAGTGTGATAACTGTATCAATCATATAATTATTTGATATTCTTAACCTCCATATAATAATGTCTTACCAGAAAATATATTATAAAATGTATGCAAAAACAAAATGATTTCTAAAAATGCACATTAAGTTTTAGTCATGAAATCTCCTTTCCTTTACATGACTGAATAATTAATTCAATAAATATTTTGATGCAATGCTTTGCCCATTAAAGTACAAACCTGAATTTAATGTTGAACAGATTAATTGAGAAGTTGGAAGCACTTGGAGGGGATCAAAGACTTTCAAACTTCTCTCCCTTCAGTTTCTAGTCTAAATGCTCAAGAGGCAGTGTAAGATCCATGCCCTTGGGATTCCAGTTGGCTAATGAGGAGAAATGATTCCAGCACTAAATAGACCAGGGTTGCTACTGAAAAGAGTTGAAAAACTTATGTTCACTTCAGCCTTCAAACTCATGATTTATACAGTAGTAACTTCTCAAAAGCAACACTAGAAACTTGTAGTCTAAACAATATATAGCTTGTATCAAGTAGTTCTTAAGTGTGGGAGACAGGGAAGAAGCCACTAGCAGAAAAAAGGAAGGAAACTATTAAAAGGAAAAGTAGGTCATCAGCATGTTAGAATGGCATGAAAACTAGGAGGCAAGTGACAAAGAATAATGCAAAGGTATACAATGCACTGCCTCCCCTCTCCCCGCCATTTTCTTAGTATTATGCTTTTAATTAAAATTTTATGTATCACCTATGAAAGGTCTTCCTTTTAGAAATAGGTATTGGAGCCACTCTGGTGGGTATGGGAGGAAAACATTAATGAACTTGTGGCTGATTGTGGTGACAGAATATTTAATAGATTAGATACAGAAAGTTTTTAATCCTAAAGTTGTGCTATTTATTTTCATTTTTATATGAACTTTTGGACTGAGTTACTTTTGACTCATGTCAAGTTGAACACTTGACGACAGAATCAAGACACAAGAATCAAGGCAGATTCATATGTCTGTATTTGAAAATCACCTACAGATCTTAGATTCTGTTTGGCATATATACATACTTCTCCCTACTTGGATAGAATGAGAAAGTGTGATGTTTGTGGGAATTTAGGGGATAGGAGTTGGGGAAGAACTGAGAATGAGTTGGAGAACAGCCCTGCAGAAGGAGGCCTGATAGTAGTGAGAGGTTTGCTTTCAGGTAATGCATATTTTCACCGTCTCAGAGTTTTTACTTGAGAGTATTGTTCCCAAGCAAGGTCTCAATAAACATTTGCTAATCGGTTAACATTACAGATTAAGAGCAAGTATTCCAGAAAAAAAAAAAAAAAAAGCTTCTTTCTTTTCCTGTTGAAGTCTTTCTTTTTACAGTAGATCCAACTTAAATAAAAGTTTATCCTTCTAAATTTTATACTTACCAGTTCCTTCAGAACTGATTCTATAAATACTGAGGTTGGGTGGTGACAGCATAGCAAGAATGCATACCAGTGTGCATGAGGGATAATCAAAACTCAGCAGTCTCAGCTTTTACACCAACCTAGGGACTAATCAACAAGGGTTGAATTCGATTGAAATAAAATCCTGCATGGAGAAGAATTCCAAATATAGCACAGATGTTGGCAGCTTCTGACGAGAGAAAGAAACAGGGAAACAGACAATTGGATGTCAAATTGAAGGCAATACTAGAATATCCTGGCATCTTTGTGCCAACACCAGGTGGTTTGCTGCCTGCTGCAGATGTGACTGTATTGCCACCTGGGGGCATGAATTACTGCTGATGTCTCATCATCCCACCACCTGTCGAGTCAACCCCGGCGGCGTGGCTGGTGCCTGAGCAAGGCTGTGGGGCGCAGAGGCAGAGCCCACTGGCATATTCTGGGACTCTGTCCTGCCTCTGCTGTTGCTACTACTCCTCCAGACCTAGGAGGCTTCTGGTCTCAGCACAGCTAGCCTACCTATACTGTACGCTTGACAATGATTAGGGTGCTAATAAAAGTGCAGATGGGGAAGGTAGGCAAGTCAGCAGCACTAAGAACTGATAACAGATCCCTTTATTATCCTTCCGGACCCTACTGTGCCCTGTAATAGCCATAATCACAGACTACTTCCGAAGAGATATGCCATCAATATTTAAGCACAAATGAGAGTTTAAGTGGCCAATTTCCTGGATTACTTGCAGTCCCCTCTTAGAGGTATCCCTTTGGTAAGGCACACTAAGTTCCCGTGACTGGCAGGACCACAGATGTAGTGACTCAGAAAGCATCAGGAGGTAGGGAAGGAAATGTAGATGGCCACAAAATGTAAAGTGTGTTGATGCCCTCATTCCCCCATGCAAATCTCATCATCGTGGCCAAGAAGAAGCCACAAATATTGATACTTTACTGGCTATTTGAGACTCATCTTGATATATCTTATCTGATTAAACATATTTTCTTTTGGGTGAAGAGAGGAAAAGAGGGGAGCCACCAAGTCTCTTTCTAGGTACAAGTCTACCTTAGGTTACACCCTCCAGGACAAGGCAGTCCTAGGTGAGGGCTCAACAGGCCTGGCAGCACTACCGCCTCTCATCTGGGCAATCCAGATGTTAGAAAGGGGCCTCATCTTCTGGGCCCTCCTCCTGGAAGAAGGAATTGCCCAGGGCTAATCTGAATGTAAAACCAGAGTGGCCCAGCTATGGGGCTGCTGACCAGAGATGGGCTTCAGTTTTCTTATACTAAAAACAGAGGGATGGTCTTCCCTGGTGGTGCAGTGGTTAAGAAACTGCCTGCCAATGCAGGGGACATGGGTTCGAGCCCTTGTCTGGGAAGATCCCACATGCCGTGGAGCAACTAGGCCCGTGAGCCACAACTACTGAGCCTGCGCGTCTGGAGCCTGTGTTCCGCAACAAGAGAGGCCACGATAGTGAGAGGCCCGCGCAGCGCGATGAAGGGTGGCCCACGGTTGCCGCAACTAGAGAAAGCCCTTGCACAGAAATGAAGACCCAACACAGCCAAAAATAAATAAATAAAAAATAAAAATAAAGGAATTCCTTTAAAAAACAAAAAACAAAAAAAACAGAGGGATGTTATAACTTACCTTTCCAGTGAGCATTTACTCTCTTGGTTGGACTATCAGTCCGCATACTGGGCTATTTCATTCCAGTAGTTCCCATCTATTAACTAGGCACAAAGGGCTCAACTCTTAGATTCAGAAATATCTCAGCTGTGTCATGCTAAGTCTGTTAGGGTAAAGTGACAAATAGTCAAGCAATTATGTGGTGGTGTTCATTGTGGACAGCTTTTGCACTCAGTTGGCTGAGCCCGTGTAGAAGGGCTACTACTGACATTAGGAATTCTGAGCATTTTTTTCCTGCTAGCTGAGGTCCAATGACTTGTGAACAATTAAATAGAAAAAAACCCTTCCCTAAGGGAGTGCTACTCCAAGGAAGCTGGCAAGGTGGGGGAAGACTGAGATTAAAAGCCTAAAAAGCCTCCGACTGAGCAAAAGATCAGCAAACTTATCTCTGTCCAGAATGAGCAAAGAGCAAAGCAAGCTGAATGGCGGATCAAACATGGCCATGGGGTCAGCTGGACCTTTGCTCCCCCGTTGTCCCCTATATGCCCCCAACAACTGAGAAGCCATGGGTTAGAGTGGAAAGACAGGTGCTTTCGATTCAGACAGCAATTAGCATAAATCTTAACTCTACAGCAAGCCAACTGTGTGAACTCAGGACAAGTTACTTAATCACTCATGGCCTCAGTTTCCATATCTGTTGAATGAAGAAAAGAGAATCAGTATTCTGAGAGCTATTGAGAGGATTACATTTAAAAGGATAATATAAGTAAAACATACAGTGTTGTGTTGAGCGAACAAAAGATGATCAATAAGATGATGTTGAAGGTTAATGAAATTGCTGTTGAGGTGGTATTTAAATAGAACATCTGTAGCTGTCCAAATAAGGTGATGCCAAAAACGTACACATACTGTGCTTCAGGCTGCGTTCACATTGTGTTGCCCTTCAACCTTAAGCAATAGACACTACATGGACAGAAAAACACTCTTAATTTTACTAGTATCATTTCGATAAATTTTCAGTCAAGAAATATTGCAGTACCTGAAAAAAATCATAGGAAAGCTTAATGCAAAATTGTAAAATAGAACTTAAGTGCACTTACATTAATTACAGTATAGCGTGCATGTGTGTAATTAAGTTCAAATGAGATCTCTGCATTCCCTTGTTTCATCAGCAAAATTTCATCAGTATAATGGAGAATGCCACTTCGTCCCTGGGCAGGTGCCTCATGACTCTCTAACACTTGGGGGGTTTTAAATTAGGCCTTTGCATTTATTCCTCAGGAAAACTCTCTGCTATTTCAGTTGTCTCAGTTAAAGAAAAGAACAGACCCTGATTTCTTTTCTACATTAATAAAATCATTAATAATTATTATTTAGTAATAGATCTTCCCAAATGACTATCTTTACTGAATATTAATATATTTACTGTAAGGGAAATAAAAGAACATAATGTAGGAAAATAGCTATAAGAAGGGTTTTGTGAAGGCCAGAGACAACATTGGAGCAGAGATCAACTCTGAAATGTTGGCCCTGTCAAGATTTTTAACATATAAAAGTGCCATGAATTCCTTTCTCATGAACCTTACGTTATTAAGATTACACGTTTTAGTCAAGGAAAGTGCCATATTCGTCACAATATTAAGCAATGTTATTTTTTCTGAAGCCCCTAAAATGTCTTCACTAAAAGGGAGTGTTACCATGTAAGAAACCCCATTACTAAGGCAAAGGCTATATGGCCTCTTGGCAATCAGTTCTAAATAATGGTAACAATTTACAATTGCTTTCAAATCAATTTTGATGGAAATTTTAGTGTTCTTGTGTGAAAAAAGAAAATCAAAGTGTAGAACAGTATGTACAAAGTGCTACATTTTGTGTATAAAGAGTGAAAAAATAAATACATGTCTTTTCTGCTTATGAAACTTTAGCCAAGCATGCACACAAACATACATACACCTAAAATGGTGGTCACGTGCGGCTGAGGGCCGATCTGGGTGAATAGAGAGTGAGACTGATAGCTGTAGACATTTAAAATTTTTCTTTGATTTTGGAACTATGCAAATATATTACCTATTTACAAAATGAAATTTTAAAAATATGCCTTCATAAGAGCTTCTTGTACAGATTTTCATTTTTTCTTACATTTCTTGAATGAGATTATGTTTTTCTACAAACTGGGCACCATTGATTCAGTTTTGAGAAAGAATGATATATGAAATTAAATGACATTTTCCTAGGTGTTTTATAAACTGCAGTATTATTTTTGTAAAATTAATTTTATATTTATAATTTCCGCATTTATTTTTGTATCTTTGAGCCGTCTACCAATCCAAATTAAAAGCCGTTTCTGACCTGTTCTTGATTCAGTTTGATCACAAAGCTAATGAGATCGAAGAGGAATACTTCCCATGGACTGTAAATTACTGACTAAAAAACTGCTCATTTTAATCACTTAATGAAGGCTAGGACTTAAAGCATACTGATACAAATATCATGCCCATAATTCCATATTAACTTTTCCAGCCTGTGTAGCAAGCATGTTTTGGTGAGTATGACCATTAAGAAATACATCAAATATGACTAAAAGGAAACAACACAAATTTTTCAGTGTTTTTGAAAAAGAATATTGTTATACCTGTGTTTTATTATAAATAACCAGGTTCTGTCATATTTTATCTTCTTGCCAGCAAATGAAGGACATTGTTTCATAAAGCTTCTAAAATGTACATGAATATTTAATTAAATCATATTTCCTTGAGAAAATAAAATTCATTCGCATTTATAGCAGACAGTTGTGAGGAGCAGATAACTGTCATAAGACCAGGGTAGCCAGTACCGGTTGCTTGTGGAACGAACTGCTCAATTTTTAAAACTTTTTTTTAAAAAATAAACATACAATCATAAGTGTTCATTTACTTTAAAAATTCTAAAGATGAAGAAAATTACTGTCTATATATTTAAGTCCTTGTATAAATTACAAAACTCAAGTTTATGTTACAGAGTCCCTTCCCCATAGGAAGCATAAAGCACTTTTGTGGTACCTTTCACCAGTAAATATTCGTATCACATTGAATTTGACAAACGAAAGAAAAGTCGATATTGCATCTTTAAGCCCCAAGAGAACATTCTTCTAAGCTGTCTCTCATGATGAATGAGCTTCAAAAGTCATTTGATTGCCACAATTTAACTCAATCTCTATCTCAAAGATATATAAAAGTAATATACCTATTGACTTCAGTAGAAATCTGAAATATCAGTGAACCGCAGACTCTTCTTGTTTGAGGTCAACAAACACCCTTTGGAAGACAACCAAGAGTAGTTTAAGACCAGGACAACAAAATAAAATTATAACAATAATAATTATAATAATAAAAATAACAATAATAAAATAAAAATAACAACAACCAACAATGAGGTAAACTCCCCTTTAAAAAGGCAATATGTGTTGCCTGGACTGTCAGGAGAGAGTTTGATTGTACCTGACACCCAAATGTTTTTCCAACCACAGTTCAGCCAGTTGCACAGTTGAGGCAAAAGTACTTGCCTTGGATCCTAAGCACATCTTATACTGCTTAGGGTCCAAGTTAGGGTCACAATGAACTGGATGGAAAATATGCACTACTCCTACTTCTTGACTTCTGAAGGGCCTTAAGCCAGATCGAATAACTTTATTGTAGAGATCTACATCTTCCAGTCCCCAGCCTTGTATTGAGGTATCAAATCCACCTGCACCCAGAAGATCACTTTTATAAATACAGGTAATTCCATATCCATAGTCTCTCCAAAATCCAGTCTTCTTTGAGAAGACAAAGTCATTATCAGTGGGAGGACTTCCCCCATTGGTTACCTTTGGGTCATACTGGCTAAAGATGATGGGATAGTACACCTGTTGTCCCTGAATTGTATTGTCTCTACATCGTTGGAGAAAGTCTCCTCTGAAGATCAAGTCAACATCACAAAATAGCAGCAAAGTATCATTGTCAAACTGGGAAGATCCCATTTCAAGACCAAGACCTCTGGAAAACTCTCCCTTCATGGGGATCAGGGTCATTTCTGCTTTAGGGTACTTGTTTTGATACTCTTGTATCAGCTCAATATGCTTGCTGGAATCTTGGCCAGAATCCCTACTGAAAAGGATGATGATCAGCTTTACATTCTGCTTTGGACTAAGACAAGTGTTTTCAAAGTTCTCCATGAATCTCAAGAAAATGTCATACCTTCCAATGAGAGGGACAAGAACATGTATTTTCTTTTCATTGTGCCCTCCCATTTCTTTGGCACCTTGAAAAGAAGATAATATCTTTAAAGAATTAGATATAAAGGAGAATGACTGAGTGTCACGGTTAATACTCTCTACAAGACTGTTGACATCTAGCTCTTCAGTTTCTCTGAAGAAAGGCTTGCTGAACAACTGCTGAAGATAGGCATGACGTCTTACCGGCACAGTCAGTTTCCTCCCCTTGTGTCTTTTGTATAAGAGGAGTAAATCCAAAATGTACTCCACCCCATGCAGGGGATCAACCCTGCGGTAGCCATACTGAATTTCCTTGAAGTCAATGAGCCGTCCTCTACTCTTGGCATTCTCATTGATCATCTCCATCACCTGTAGGACGGTGTCATCCAGCGCTGTTCTCAGGATGCTGCTGATGCTCTGTCGGGGAGGCTGGTTCTCAGATGCTGAGTAAAGGAGCTTCCCTGTCAGGAACTCCCATTCTATCACTTCATCTCTCTCCCGAGGCTGGAAGTGGTTGAAAGAAGGCATCACTCCCAGCTGCTGGTCCTCTTTGCTCACTTCGCTGTTACTGAGCTTGCTCATCAGAGCGCTCTCCCGGTGGAGCTGGATGGTGCGGTAGCGAAGTTCAGAAATTTTGCGGCTAAGCATGTAATTATGAAGCCTGTATTGGTAGGCAGGCCTTTTGTTTGGATGAAGTGTTATGGCTGCATGGATTTTGCTGTTGTGAAGGTCTTGGATATAACCCTTCCGATTGTGTTCATAATTCTCATGGAACAGCTGCTGCATCTGAAAAGTAGAAGGAAATCAAGATGTTAGAATAAGTTTAAAATATCAAAGAAAACAAGAATCGACTACACCCATAACCCCATAATGAATCATTGTTGAGGGTGAGACAGGTGGGTAGAGCATGGATTTTCCAAAATAGGGGTTCACTCTGAGGAGTAAACCAATGCCCTGTTTCTTGGAATGGTAATATCAGCCCTAGAGGAGACCTACATTTTATTTAGCATCCTGATATACCATCTTTACAGAGTAAGTTCTTGGTAAGGTAATGTGGAACAGAAACTATATTGATCTGCACTGCCTATTTAAAGGATCATACTCAAAATGCGTGACATCCTTATAAGCCAGAAAATCTCTCTGCTAATCTAGAAAAAGCTCACAACCTCAGGCAGGAACAAAAATGAGATCACACTTCAAACTTCCAGCTGTCTCCTCTGCCAGTCAATAAAGAAACCTCCATCACACCCATTCAAGATAAGTACCAATGGAGGAGGAGAGGCGGTAGAGGAAGAGGAGGGGGAGGAGAGCCAGCAGCGGCAGCAGCATGAGATATCTGCAAATACATTGATTAAAAGGAGGAAAGGAATAGTGCAAACTTAAGAATACATATCCAAAGCAGGAAAACCATAGACAAAACAAAAAAATTAAGGACAATACACTCCTCCCTCCCCTCTCAAAAAGAACTCAAGGAATAGATAAATAAGCTAAGTGAGATAAATAAAACCACTGATACTCATATTATAAGAAGCATAAAAAGAGATTTGTGGAAAACATAGAAAGAAGGGATTTGAGAAAATATAGCAAAATAATAGAAGTTTAAAATATAGGTTAAAAGTATGGGCGTATATGTCTATATACATACACACATATAAATGTATATATTTGATATATATTTAAAAGTTTGTATAAAAGTTTGGATATATATACATACAATAAATAAAATTTTGTTAAAATTTGGGTATACAATACATCTGGATGTATAGTAAAGGAATACAAATATGTACATAAAATATGTCTGAGGGACATATTTCCCTTAAAATAAAGGAAGGTATATATCTATGTGCAATTAGGCCAAGCGGAAAAAAAAAGCAAAATAAACAAACAAAACCCAATTTGGCTGTAAAGTCGGAAAAGAATGAATCTTGCCACAACATTCTCTATAGCAATATTCAATGATGAAAACAATAGAGCACAGCCCAGGAAGAACCCAAGGAAGCAAATTAATGATTCATATTATACTCAGCCAACCTAGAGCTCAAGTTTTATTGTGAAAAACAAACAGCTCCTAACATGTACGAATGTGTGGCATATCTGTGGTGATAAATTCTCTGACACTCCTCCAATCTAGAGGTGGGGGCTATGTCCCTTTCTTTTGTTATGACTTTAATAAACTACAGTAGAAGTGACACTCTGCCACTTTTCAGACTGGCAGCTGCCACTTGTCTTGTTGAACTCCCACTCTACAGAAGCCACTAAGTAAAAAGTCTGAGTTAGTTAGATTCCTTGTTGCTGTCCAGAACCTCCAGTAAAATGTGGTATAGCAGATATGCTCTTGTTCCAGTCTCAGCATCAGGAAAGAAGATGTCAACATGGCTCTTTAACACATTAAGGAAGTTCATTTCTATTTCTAGTTTGCTAAGATTTTTACCATGAGTGAATTTTGAAGCTGATCAAATATTTTTTTCTGCATCCATTGAGAAGATTATGTGATGCTTTTTTTTTCTGTTAACATGGTGAATTGCATTGATTCATTTTCTAATATTAAACAACCTTTGTATTCCTTGAATAAACCCAACATGATCTTGATATTCATCCTCTTTATATATCGCTGGAATATATTTGCAAATATTTTGTTTAGGATTTAGTGTGAGAATCCAGTTCTGCCCAATTTGATATCCCCAAATTGATATATACATTCAAGGCAATTCCAATACAAACCCCACCGTTTTAAAAAATAATACGTTGCTGCTGATATTAACAGGTTGATTCTAAAATTTATGTAGAAATGAAGTCAAGGATAGTCAAGATAATCTTAAAAAAAGATACACTACAGATCAAAAGTTACAGAAATTTAGATAGTACGATATTGGTACAAGGATAAACAAATAGAAAAAAGGACCAAAATAGTCCATAAGCAAACCTACACATGACATATGATTTATGACTTACGACAAATATGATAGTGGAGAGTAGAGGAAAGGTGGTCTTTTCAGTAATATATATTCATATGGAAAAATGTGAAAGCTGACCCCTACATCCCACAATAAAAAAATGCATCCCAGATGCACTGGTGATATAAAAATGAAAGGTTAAATTTTTTTCTAATAGTTAACACTAGAAAATATCTGCTTGTGTTTTGGTTAGGTGAATTTTCTTAAATAGGACATAAGGTACTAATCATAAAAATAGATTGGTAAACTGGACTACATTAAAATTAAGAACTCTATTTCTCATAAACACCATTAAGAGATTATAAAAGGTAAACTACAGAGTGAGAGAATATAGTTTTAATAGATCTTACCAAATACCCAGAATATATAATGAACTTGTAAAAATTAATAGGGAAGGACAAACCCAGTTTAAAAATGGAAAAAGAGGGCTTCCCTGGTGGCGCAGTGGTTGGGAATCTGCCTGCCAATGCAGGGCACACGGGTTCGAGCCCTGGTCTGGGAGGATCCCACATGCCGCGGAGCAACTAAGCCCGTGAGCCACAACTACTGAGCCTGCGCGTCTGGAGCTTGTGCTCCGCAACGGGAGAGGCCGCGACAGTGAGAGGCCCGCGCACCGCGATGAAGAGTGGCCCCCGCTCGCCGCAACTGGAGAAAGCCCTCGCACAGAAACGAAGACCCAACACAGCCAAAAATAAATAAATAAATTAATTAACTAAAAAAAAAAAAAAATGGAAAAAGAATCTTGAATGGGCACTTCACAAAAGAGAATATGTAAAAGCCTGATAAACATACACAAAAACCTTCTCTAGTTCATTCATCATCAGGGTAATGCAATTTAAAGTCACAATGTGATTTTAATCTACAAAAATGGTTAATGACTGATAATGCATTGTGAAAGTAGCAGATTTGGAACTCTCATACACAGCTGGTGGGAATGTAACTTGGTTCAACCACTGTGGAAACTTGTATTGACTAAAATGACCATATACGTTCCCTGTGACTCAGTAATTCTACTCTTAGCTACATGCCCAATACACATACATACACATACCTTAAAATACATACATGTATATATACATACATTTTCATAGCAACATTATTCATAATACCCCCCAAACCGAAAGCAACCCTAATGTACATTGAGAGTAGAATAGATAAATAAACATAATGGAAAACAATACGTCAATTAAAATAAATGAAATACTACTACTCACAACAACATGAACAAACCTCACAAATCACAAACAAGTGAAAGAAACCATATACAAAAGAATACATTTTGTATGATTCTATTCATATGAAATTCAGAAACAGGTAAAGCTAACCTATGCTGTTAGCTGTAAGAACAGTGAGCAAAAATCAGGAAGGTGGGCAGGGAGCTCTGGAGGGCTGGTAATATTCTATTTGTTGACCTAGGTTGTGGTTACACATATACATTTAATTTGTGAACATTCACTGAACTGTTACTTAAGATATGTTTGTTATACTACAATTAATAAATGACTTTTTAAAATATGCATATACATGCATGTGGAGTTAGGTAGGTTTTTCTGATATGTATGTATATAAACGTGTGTGGATATGTGAGGAGAGAGAGAGAATATGAATATCAGAGAAGTTTTCATAGAGAAGATGACCTAAAAGGTATAAGACCAATACCATGGCAGATTCTTTATCTCCAGTATTTCACCTGGTTCTTATTCTATACTCAGAGAGATTTTCAAATCAACATCATCTGACCTTGAAGAATATAACCCTAGATATTTTGAGACGGATTTTGGACTTGATTCAAGACACAGTAGTTTAGTTACATCCAGTATTTTTTTTTCGAAAAACACAAGCCAATTTTTATTTGAAACTTTGATGTTAAATTAAATCCATATAAGTGGGCTGTTATATCTCCATTTTTGTATTATTTTTTAAAAAAATTTTATTGGCGTATGGTCACTTTACAATGTTGTATTAGCCTCCACTGCACAACAAAATGAATCAGCCATGTATTATTGTTTTTTACCTGAATTTGCTTCAATATTTTACTTTATGTAATTTTTCCATGGATTTTTTTGGTATGCAACAAGATTAAAAAAAATCTAATGGCATATAGAATACTAATTATACCACCTCTAAAAAGTATTGGCTCTCTGAAACTATTCTTTCTTGAGGCCTGCTTTATGTTACTAAGAAAAGGGAACATGCTAAATTAAATAGGAAACATTGCTCAGAAGCAGACTGTTAAATTGTAGATTTACCTAGCTCCTTTAGTGATACTGAAGTGATTAATACTGCACAACTTGATAAAGGTGACATTTGTTATAGAAGAAAAAATATCTTAGTATTAAAATGTTTAACTAACTTGTACCACTCACATCATTACAACCCAAGTTGCCTATATAGTGCTTATTTTTCTAGTGTATTCCTTTGCAGAAATATTACAAGCAGACAAAGTCAGGGAGGGTGGCAATCCTTAAAAATAGCACATTCACACATACTCTAGGTAGTGAGGTAATGACTAGAACATAGTGAATTTATGCCATATTTTCCATTAAGAAGCATAGAGGATATCCGTATTTTCTGTCTGTATGTAGGGAGGACCAAACTATGCAGGATGGAGAGGAGAATAAAATTAGCCAGATCTGAACTTGAGTACTGGCTCCACCATTTCATTTTTGAATTTTGAATTTTCTTTTATTTATTTTTTTAAACAGCAGGTTCTTATTAGTTATCTATTTTATACATATTAGTGTATATGTGTCAATCCCAATCTCCCAATTCATCAGACCACCATAACCCCCCGCCGCCACTTTCCCCCCTTGGTGTCCATACGTTTGTTCTGTACATCTGTGTCTCAATTTCTACCCTGCAAACCGGTTCATCTGTACCATTTTTCTAGGTTCCACATATATGTGTTAATATACGATATTGGTTTTTCTCTTTGACTTACTTCACTCTGTATGACAGTCTCTAGATCCATCCACATCTCTGCAAATGACCGAACTTCATTCCTTTTTATGCCTGGGTAATATTCCATTGTATACATGTACCACATCTTCTTCATCCAGTCATCTGTTGATGAGCATTTAGGTTGCTTCCATGACCTGGCTATTGTAAATAGTGCGGCAATGAACATTGGGGTGCATGTGTCTTTTTGAATTATGGTTTTCTCTGGGTATATGCCCAGTAGTGGGATTTCTGGGTCATATGGTAGTTCTATTTTTAGATTTTTAAGGAACCTCCATACTGTTCTCCATAGTGGCTGTATCAATTTTCATTCCCACCAACAGTGCAAGAAGGTTTCCTTTTCTCCACACCCTCTCCAGCATTTGTTGTTTGTAGATTTTCTGATGATGCCCATTCTAACTGGTGCGAGGCGATAACTCATTGTAGTTTTGATTTGCATTTCTCTAATGATTAGTGATGTTGAGCATCCTTTCATGTGTTTGTTGGCAGTCTGTATATCTTCCTTGGAGAAATGTCTATTTAGGTCTTCTGCCTATTTTTGGTTGGGTTTGTTTTTTTAATATTGAGCTGCATGAACTGCTTATATATTTTGGAGATTAATCCTTTGTCCATTGATTCGTTTGCAAATATTTTCTCCCATTCTGAGGGTTGTCTTTTCGTCTTGTTTGTAGCTTCCTTTGCTTTGCAAAAGCTTTTAAGATTCATTAGGTCCCATATGTTTTTGTTTTTATTTCCATTACTCTAGGAGGTGGGTCAAAAAAGATCTTGCTGTATTTATGTGATTTCTTCTTACGTTTTATAGTGTCCGGTCTTACATTTAGGTCTCTAATCCATTTTGAGTTTATTTTTGTGTACGGTGTTAGGTAGTGTTCTAATTTCATTCTTTTAAATGTAGCTGTCCAGTTTTCCCAGCACCACTTATTGAAGAGACTGTCTTTTCTCCATTGTATATCTTTGCCTCCTTTGCCATAGATTAATTGACCATAGGTGCATGGGTTTAATCTCTGGGCTTACTATCCTGTTCCATTGATCTACATTTCTGTTTCTGTGCCAGTACCATATTGCCTTGATTACTGTACCTTTGTAGTATAGTCTGAAGTCAGGGAGCCTGATTCCTCCAGCTCAGTTTTTTCCCCTCAAGACTGCTTTGGCTATTTGGGGTCTTCTGTGTCTCCATAAAAATTTTAAGTTTTTTTGTTCTAGTTCTGTAAAAAATGCCACTGGTAATTTGATAGGGATTGTGTTGCATCTGTAGATTGCTTTGGGTAGTGTACTCATTTTCACAATATTGATTCTTCCAATCCAAGAATATGGTATATCTCTCCATCCGTTTGTGTCATCTTTGATTTCTTTCATCAGTGTCTTATAGTTTTCTGAGTACAGGTCTTTTACCTCCTTAGGTAGGTGTATTCCTAGGTATTTTATTCTTTTTGTTGCAATGGTAAATGGGATTGTTTCCTTATTTCTCTTTCTGATATTTCCTTGTTAGTGTATAGGAATGCAAGAGATTTTTGTGAATTAATTTTGTATCCTGCAACTTTACCAAATTCATTGACTAGCTCTAGTAGTTTTCTGGTGGTATCTTTAGGATTCTCTATGTATAGTATCACGTCATCTGCAAACAGTGACAGTTTTACTTCTGCTTTTCCAACTTGTATTCCTTTTATTTCTTTTTCTTCTCTGATTGCCGGGGCTAGGACTTCCAAAACTATGTTGAATAATAGTGGCAAGAGCGGACATCCTTGTCTTGCTCCTGACCTTAGAGGAAATGCTTTCAGTTTTTCACCATTGAGAATGATGTTTGCTGTGGGTTTGTTGTATATGGCCTTTATTACGTTAAGGTAAGTTCCCTCTATGCCCACTTTCTGGAGAGTTTTTATCATAAATGGGTGTTGAATTTTGTCAAAAGCTTTCTCTGCATCTATTGAGATGATCATATGGTTTTTCTTCTTCAATTTATTAATATGGTGTATCACATTGACTGATTTGCGTATGTTGAAGAATCCTTGCATCCCTGGGATAAATCCCCCTTGATCATGGGGTATGATCCTTTTAATGTGCTGTTGGATTCTGTTTGCTAGTATTTTGTTAAGGATTTTTGCATCTATATTCATCAGTGATATTGGCCTGTAGTTTTCTTTGTGACATCTTTGTTTGGTTTTGGTATCAGGGTGATGGTGGCCTTATAGAATGAGTTTGGGAGTGTTCCTTCCTCTGCAATTTTTTGGAAGAGTTTGAGAAGGACAGGTGTTAGCTCTTCTCTAAATGTTTGATAGAATTCACCTATGGAGCCATCTGGTCCTGGACTTTTGTTTGTTGGAAGATTTTTAATCACAATTTCCATTTCATTACTTGTGATTGGTCTGTTCATATTTTCTATTTTTTCCTCGTTCAGTCTTGGAAGGTTATATCTTTCTAAGAACTTGTCCATTTCTTCCAGGTTGTCCATTTTATTGGCATAAAGTTGCTTGTAGTAGTCTCTTAGGATGCTTTGTATTTCTGCGGTGTCTGTTGTAACTACTCCTTTTTCATCTCTAATTTTATTGATTTGAGTCCTCTCCCTCTTTTTCTTGGTGAGTCTGGCTAAAGGTTTATCAATTTTGTTTATCTTCTCAAAGAACAAGTTTTTAGTTTTATTGATCTTTGCTATTGTTTTCTTTGTTTCTATTTCATTTATTTCTGCTCTGATCTTTATGATTTCTTTCCTTCTACTAACTGTGGGTTTTATTTGTTCTTCTTTCTCTAGTTCCTTTAGCTGTAAGGTTAGATTGTTTATTTGAGATGTTTGTTGTTTCTTGAGGTAGGCTTGTATTGCTATAAACTTCCCTCTTAGAACTGCTTTTGCTGCATCCCATAGGTTTTGGATTGTCGTGATTTGTTGTAAATTGTCTCTAGGTATTTTTTGATATCCTCTTTGATTTCTTCAGTGATCTCTTGGTTATTTAGTAATGTATTGTTTAGTCTCCATATTTTTGTGTTTTTTACGTTTTTTCCCCCATAATTGATTTCTAATCTCATAGCGTTGTGGTCAGAAAAGATGCTTGATATGATTTCAATTTTCTTAAATTTACCGAGGCTTGATTTGTGACCCAAAATGTGATCTATCCTGGAGAATGTTCCGTGTACACTTGAGAAGAAACTGTAATCTGCTGTTTTTGGATTGAACGTCCTATAAATATCAATTAAATCTATCTGGTCTATTGTGTCATTTAAAGCTTGTGTTTCCTTATTAATCTTCTGTGTGGATGATCTGTCCATTGGTGTAAGTGAGGTGTTAAAGTCCCCCACTATTACTGTGTTACTGTCGATTTCCCCTTTTATAGTTGTTAGCAATTGCCTTATGTATTGAGGTGCTCCTATGTTGGGTGCATATATATATATAACTGTTATATCTTCTTCTTGATTTGATCCCTTGATCATTATGTAGTGTCCTTGGCTCCACCATTTCTAAGCCATTTCCTAGCCAATCTGTGTACATCTCAGTCTCCTAATCTATAAAAGGGAAAATGCCAACCACCTCAATGTATATTAAAATGTTGCTCAATAGGACAAAAAATATATATATATACACATATATACATATATATATGTTTATACACATACAGTGCTTAACATCGTGTCTGGTATATAGAAAACAGTCAAAAAAAGGGTTTGCCAGCATCCTCCTGAGATTGCTCTTTTTAGCTAGGAGTTTTCAGAGGATGAGAGTAGCACCCTCTAGGCTTGCTCCATCTTTGCTCACTTCTGGAAATGCTTGGGAACAGTTATAATTTGGCCACATACACTCACTGCTTCAATGTATCTAACATGCCATTAGGCACCTTCTCCTAACAAAAGTCCTCAACATTTTACTACCAGAAAGATAAATTATTGTGGGGGTTTCAGGAAACAAGGTTCAAGAGCGTTAAGTGATTTAACCAAGGGTCGACTGAGAGTAATGAGGTTATGACTAAAACTAGAATAAGCAGTCAGTTTTGCTACTTATCACACTAAATTTTTAATGTAGCAAAATTGCTTTAAGAAAAAGTATAAAATACACATTTTAAATTATATTAGCTTGTTTGAAATAATTCAGGGCTTCATTTCCTTTACAGAATTTTCAATTGACTTCATGGTACTTCTAGAGCCTTATACTGAAAGGGAAAATCATTTCACACTAACAAAATCACAATGGCAAGTGACATCAATATGTCCTGACTGACCCCAGTGTTTTTAGTGTATCACCCAAAATCTCATCCTCTGAGAAGGAAATTATCTGAGAAGTTACAGAAAAATCTATTATAAAAATCAGAGAGTGGAAGAGTAAATGCCAAGATACAGCTGTATGTTATTATTAATCTGCTACATTAAATTTCCATTTCTTTTAGATTTATTAATGATAACATAGCATATGGGAAAACTGGACAGCTACATGTAAAAGAATGAAATTAGAACACTCCCTAACACCATACACACAAATAAAGTCAAAATGCATTAAAGACCTAAATGTAAGGCCAGGCACTATAAAACTCTTAGAGGAAAACATAGGCAGAACAATCTATGACATAAATTACAGCAAGAGCCTTTTTGACCCACGTCCTAGAGTAATGGAAATAAAAACAAAAATAAATGGGACCTAGTGAAACTTAAAAGCTTTTGCACAGCAAAGGAAACCAAAAACAAGATGAAAAGAAAACCCTCAGAATGGGAGAAAATATTTGCAAATGAAGCAACTGACAAAGGATTAATTTCCAAAATACACAAGCAGCTCATGCAGCTCAATGTCAAAAAAACAAACAACCCAATCCAAAAATGGGCAGAAGACCTAAATAGACATTTCACCAAAGAAGATATACAGATTGCCAACAAACACGTGAAATGATGCTCAATATCACTAATCATTAGAGAAATGCCAATCAAAACTACAATGAGGTATCACTTCACACCAGTCAGAATGGCCATCATCAAATAATCTACAAACAATAAATGCTGGAGAGGGTGTGGAGAAAAGGGAACCATCTTGCACTGTTGGTGGGAATGTAAATTGATACAGCCACTATGGAGAACAGTATGGAGATTCCTTAAAAAGCTAAAAATAGAACTACCATATGACCCAGCAATCCCACTACTGGACATATACCCTGAGAAGACCATAATTCAAAAAGAGTCATGTACCACAATGTTCATTGCAGCTCTATTTACAATAACCAGGACATGGAAGCAACCTAAGTGTCCATGGACAGATGAATGGATAAAGAAGATGTCGCACATGTATACAATGGAATATTACTCAGCCATAAAAAGAAATGAAATTGATTTTTTTGTAGTGAGGTGGATGGACCTAGAGCCTCTCCTACAGTGTGAAGTTAGTCAGAAAGAGGAAACAAATACCGTATGCTAACACATATATATGGAATCTAAAAAAAAAAAAAAAAAAAAATGGTTCTGAAGAACCTAGGTGCAGGACAGGAATAAAGACGCAGATGTAGAGAATAGACTTGAGGACATGGGGAGGGGGAAGGGTAAGCTGGGACGAAGTGAGAGAGTGGCATGGACATATATACACTACCAAATGTAAAACAGATAGCTAGTGGGAAGCAGCCGCATAGCACAGGGAGATCACTCGGTGCTTTGTGACCACGTAGAGGGGTGGGATAGGGAGGGTGGGAGGGAGACGCAAGAGGGAAGAGATATGGGGATATATGTATATGTATAGCTGATTCACTTTGTTATACAGCAGAAACTAACACATCATTGTAAAGCAATTATACTCCAATAAAGATGTTAAAAAAAATAATGATAACATAGCATAGATAATTTCCTGAATGATCATAGCTATGTAAATAAAGGACTTCATTTCAACAATTAAAATCTTGAAAGAAATACTAAGAAGTTGACAGCAAACAGGGACAAGGTAACTTCTGGAGCATTGCAAAGCTTGTAAAAGCAAAAGGCCAAGCAGAGCTCTGTCAGTGGCAAAAGGGTTCAAGGACAGTAGACCTAAAAAATAACCAAGAAAAATATACTGCCTGACAGTGCAGGCCGTAAAACCTATTCTATATATACAGCTGTGGGTGCAGAAACTGAGGTGACCTGTGCTGGCAGAACAAGCCCCTCCTGGAAGTATTTTGTTTCAGAGAAGTAGAAGAAAAGTAGAAGAGACAGAGCTACAGAAAGTAAAGAATTGAACAGTTAAACCATGTCTTCATGAAGCAGCTTTAACCTGAGGCAGCAGAGAACCCAATGCCTTTTCTCTGTGGAAATCAGAAACCTTAGAATGGTAATAAACATCTCTGCCAAAATATATCTATGGTGAAGGGCTTGTCCAGGGAAGAGTATTGATAATTTTTCCAGAGATAAGTATGTTTTCTAAAAAAGGGATATAGTACAGAACTAACACAAAGTTTCTGTAAGAAAAAAAGACTAGATGAAAATCAGCCCCACACCCCCCCCAGAAAAGAAGCCATGAAACTGAGGAAAACATTAAACGACTGTTCTAAAAAACTTAAGAAGCATTTTCCTCTCTCTTGGAAAACAACGAAGTAGAAATATAAGATCTCAGGAATGTGATGGTACAGATGAAATGGCAGTTCACAGAACTAAGAAATAAAGAACACAAAATAAACTATCATAGACGTGAAAACAAAGTCATAAGGAAAATAAAGAATAAACACTGTGGAAGGCTCAGTTAGGATGGAAGAGATAGAAATTAAGAAAGCTAAAATAAAGAGTTATGACGGTTTAGAGAGAAACAATTCAGGACTTAGAAAAGTACTTGGTATAGACTAGAGTGCTATTAATAAGAGTTATAATAAGAGTAAGCTATTATTACTATCATAGTTGTTACTTGTTTTTACTACTATTATTATTAGTGTAAGTATTGAATAAATGAGTAAACGAGAATGGCCTTGATTAAGTTTTCCCTAGAAAATAATTCAAATAGGCTCAGTACAGCCATCATTTAACTTCAGATCATCATCTAAAAACTAAAGGACTGAATTGTCTTCATAAGGTCTCTGCTGAAATGAAGGGGAAATAAGAGGCCATGTAATTATTGGAAAGCTTTGTGTTCTTTATTAAGAAAATAATCGCATTAATTTTTTTTATGAAGGAGAAAATGTCCTTAATTTATTTATATAAAGAAGCTATTTCAATTTATTGCAATGTCTTTTGTTCCTATTATGTCACTTCATTTTTCCTAAAAAGGATTTTCTATTCAATAACTTAGAAAATTCTCTTTGAGTCTCTTCCTATATATGATTAAGAAGGATTTAGGAAAAGAAGGTATTCTTGTTCGAGGAAGTACAGACTCTATAAATTAGAATAATTTATGAAGGTGAACAAGGAAATAATAAATCATTAAAGATGTATAAAATATAATGGTGACTACGTACCTAAGGGTTGGGTAATTTGCCTTGCAAATATTTAAACTCATTTTACTCTCTATGATTTAGTTATAGTTCTACATAACTAAATGGAGAGTCTTGCTGCCCTTAATGCAAATGCCTAATGATCTGTCTTTTATAAGACCAGTAAATATAAACGTTCTGAGCAAAATAGTAAACTTTTAAATTAACACTATTATTTCCCCTCAATTATTATCTTCAAATATTAACAGTGAAGTTCTTAAACTATGTCCTACTTCTCTGGTAATAATGACACAATGAAAACAGTACCTAATTCTAAATATTAAGGAGAAGAAAGGTTTGGGAAAAATAAATATTCATATATCATTCTATAATTATAGACAGAATGAAAAAATGTTAAAGGGTATATAGTTTGAGTAAGTTTTGAAATTTGAAAGCAAAGATCTAGTTTAAGTATAAGATATACCCTTCTTCATGTTTGTCACATAAAATTAACAGCATTACATATTTTGCTACTAAGATTTATAAAAATAATAGCACCTTGGAAATAGCCACATGTAATATACAAACTCTACTTTAAAAATTCATTGTACACAAGTAATAAAATTGCACGAAATTACACATGTGTATGCACACACAAATAAATATAAGAAAAACTGGGGAAATTTAAATAAGATCAGTGGAATATATTAATGTCAGTATACTGGTTGGGAAACTTCACTACAGTTTTGCAAGATTTTGCCATTGGGGGAAACTGCTTAATGGATCCATGGGATTTCTTTGCATAATTTTTTAACAGCTGTATGTGAATCAATAATTATCTCGGGGGAAGGAGAGAAGATGGCGGAAGAGTAAGACGCGGAGATCACCTTCCTTCCCACAGATACAGTAGAAATACATCTACACGTGGAACTGCTCCTACAGAACACCCACTGAACGCTGGCAGAAAACGTCAGACCTCCCAAAAGGCAAGAAACTCCCCCCGTACTTGGGTAGGGCAAAAGAAAAAAGAAATAACAGAGACAAAAGAATAGGGACGGCACCTGCACCAGTGGGAGGGAGCTGTGAAGGAGGAAAGATTTCCACGCACTAGGAAGCCCTTTGCGGGCAGAGACTGCGGGTGGCAGAGGGGGGAAGCTTCGGAGCTATGGAGGAGAGCGCAGCCACAGAGGTGCGGAGGGCAAAGCGGAGAGATTCCCGCACTTCCCACAGGAGGCTCGGCGCTGACCAGCACTCACCAGCCCGAGAGGCTTGTCTGCTAAGCCGCCGGGGCGGGCGGGGCTGGGAGCTGAGGCTCGGGCTTCGGTCGCAGGGAGAGGACTGGGGTTGGCGGCGTGAACACAGCCTGAAGGGGTTAGTGCACCACAGCTAGCCAGGAGGGAGTCCGGGAAAAAGTCTGCAGCTGCCGAAGAGGCAAGAGACTTTTTCTTCCCTGTTTCCTGGTGCGCGAGGAGAGGGGATTCAGAGCGCCGCCTAAATGAACTTCAGAGACAGGCGCGAGCCGCAGCTAACAGCGCGGATCCCATAGCAACAGGGGCGCAGAGGGAAAAACGGAGAGACTCCCGCACAGAGGCTCGGCGCCGAGCAGCGCTCACCAGCCCGAGAGGCTTGTCTGCTCCCCCGCCGGGGCGGGCGGGGCTGGGAGCAGAGGCTCGGGCTTCGGTCGGATCGCAGGGAGAGGACTGGGGTTGGCGGCGTGAACACAGCCTGAAGGGGTTAGCGCACCACAGCTGGCTGGGAGGGAGACCTGGAAAAAGTCTGCAGCTGCCGAAGAGGCAAGAGACTTTTTCTTGCCTCTTTGTTTCGCGGCGCGCAAGGAGAGGGGATTCAGAGCGCCGCCTAAACGAACTCCAGAAACTGGCGCGAGCCGCGGCTATCAGCGCGGACCCCAGAGACGGGCGTGAGACGCTGGGGCTGCCGCCGCCGCCTCCAAGAAGCCTGTGTGCGAGCACAGATCACTCTCCACACCGCCCCTCCCGGGAGCCCGTGCAGCCCGCCACTGCCAGCGTCCCGTGATCAAGGGACAACATCCCCCAGGAGAACGCACTGCGCGCCTCAGGCTGCTGCAACGTCACGCCGGCCTCTGACGCCGCAGGCTCGCCCTGCCTCCTCTGTACCCCTCCCTCCCCGCGGCCTGGGTGAGCCAGAGTCCCCGAAGCAGCTGCTCCTTTAACCCCGTCCTGTCTGGGCGGGGAACAGATGCCCTCAGGCGACCTACACGCAGAGGCAGGTCCAAATCCAAAGCTGATCCCCAGGAGCTGTGCGAACAGAGAAGAGGAGGGGAAATCTGTCCCAGCAGCCTCAGAAGAAGCTGATTAAAACTCCACAAACAACTTGATGTGCCTGCATCTGTTGAATACCTGAATAGACAACGAATCATCCCAAATTCAGGAGGTGGACTTTGGGAGCAGGATATATTAATTTTTCCCCTTTTCCTTTTTTTTTTGTGAGTGTATATGTATATGCTTCTGGGGGAGATTTTGTCTGTATAGCTTTGCTTTACAATAGCTTTATTTTACTTCACTATAGTATAGCTTCTTTCTTTCTTTTCTTTCTTTCTTTCCTTCCTTCCTTCCTTCCTTCCTTCCTTTCTTTCTTTCTTTCTATTTTTTCTCCCTTTTACTCTGAGCCGTGTGGACGAAAGGCTCTTGGTGCTTCAGCCAGGCATCAGGGCCGTACCTCGGAGGTGGGAGAGCCAACTTCAGGACACTGGTCCACAAGAGGCCTCCCAGCTCCACGTAATACCAAACGGCAAAAATCTCTCAGAGATCTCCATCTCAACATCAAGACCCAGCATCACTCAATGACCAGCAAGCTACAGTGCTGAACACCCTATGCCAAACAACTAGCAAGACAGGAACACAGCCTCATCCATTAGCAGAGAGGCTGCCTAAAATCATAATAAGGCCACAGACACCCCAAAATACACCACCAGACGTGGACGTGCCCACCAGAAAGACAAGATCCAGCCTCATCCACCAGAGCTCAGGCACTAGTTCCCTCCACCAGGAAGCCTACACAACCCACTGAACCAACCTTAGCCACTGGGGACAGATACCAAAAACAATGGGAACTACAAACCTGCAACCTGTGATAAGGAGACCCCAAACACAGTAAGATAAGCAAAATGAGACGACAGAAAAACACACAGCAGATGAAGGAGCAGGGTCAAAACACACTAGACTTAACAAATGAAGAGGAAATAGGTAGTCTACCTGAAAAAGAATTCAGAATAATGATAGTAAGGATGATCCAAAATCTTGGAAATAGAATAGACAAAATGCAAGAAGCATTTAACAAGGACGTAGAAGAACTAAAGAGGAATCAAGCAATGATGAAAAACACAATAAATGAAATTAAAAATACTCTAGATGGGATCAATAGAAGAATAACTGAGGCAGAAGAAAGGATAAGTGACCTGGAAGATAAAATGGTGGAAATAACTACTGCAGAGCAGGATAAAGAAAAAAGAATGAAAAGAACTGAGGACAGTCTCAGAGACCTCTGGGACAACATTAAACGCACCAACATTCGAATTATAGGGGTCCCAGAAGAAGAAGAGAAAAAGAAAGGGACTGAGAAAATATTTGAAGAGATTATAGTTGAAAACTTCCCTAATATGGGAAAGGAAATAGTTAATCAAGTCCTGGAAGCACAGAGAGTCCCATACAGGATAAACCCAAGGAGAAACACGCCAAGACACATATTAATCAAACTGTCAAAAATTAAATATAAGGAAAACATATTAAAGGCAGCAAGGGAAAAAAAACAAATAACACACAAGGGAATCCCCATAAGGTTAACATCTGATCTTTCAGCAGAAACTCTGCAAGCCAGAAGGGAGTGGCAGGATATACTTAAAGTGATGAAGGAGAAGAACCTACAACCAAGATTACTCTACCCAGCAAGGATCTCATTCAAATGTGATGGAGAAATTAAAACCTTTACAGACAAGCAAAAGCTGAGAGAGTTCAGCACTACCAAACCAGCTTTACAACAAATGCTAAAGGAACTTCTCTAGGCAAGAAACACAAGAGAAGGAAAACACCTACAATAACAAACCCAAAACATTTAAGAAAATGGGAATAGGAACATACATATCGATAATTACCTTGAATGTAAATGGATTAAATGCTCCCACCAAAAGACACAGGCTGGCTGAATGGATACAAAAACAAGACCCATATATATGCTGTCTACAAGAGACCCACTTCAGACCTAGAGACACATACAGACTGAAAGTGAGGGGATGGAAAAAGATATTCCATGCAAATGGAAATCAAAAGAAAGCTGGAGTAGCAATTCTCATATCAGACAAAATAGACTTTAAAATAAAGACTATTACAAGAGACAAAGAAGGACACTATATAATGATCAAGGGATCGATCCAAGAGGAAGGTATAACAATTGTAAATATTTATGCACCCAACATAGGAGCACCTCAATACATAAGGCAAGTACTAACAGCCATAAAAGGGGAAATCGACAGCAACACAATCATAGTAGGGGACTTTAACACCCCACTTTCACCAATGGACAGATCATCCAAAATGAAAATAAATAAGGAAACACAAGCTTTAAATGATACATTAAACAAGATGGACTTAATTGATATTTATAGGACATTCCACCCAAAAACAACAGAATACACATTTTTCTCAAGTGCTCATGGAACATTCTCCAGGATAGATCATATCTTGGGTCACAAATCAAACCTTGGTAAATTTAAGAAAATTGAAATCGTATCAAGTATCTTTTCCGACCACAACGCTATGAGACTAGATATCAATTACAGGAAAAGATCGGTAAAAAATACAAACACATGCTACACAATACATTACTTAATAATGAAGTGATTACTGAAGAAATCAAAGGGGAAATCAAAAAATACCTAGAAATAAATGACAATGGAGATACGACGACCCAAAACCTATGGGACGCAGCAAAAGCAGTGCTAAGAGGGAAGTTTATAGCAATACAAGCCTACCTCAAGAAACAGGAAACATCTCGAATAAACAACCTAACCTTGCACCTAAAGCAATTAGAGAAAGAAGAACAAAAAAACCCCAAAGCCAGCAGAAGGAAAGAAATTATAAAGATCAGGTCAGAAATAAATGAAAAAGAAATGAAGGAAACAATAGCAAAAATCAATGAAACTAAAAGCTGGTTCTTTGAGAAGATAAACAAAATTGATAAACCATTAGCCAGACTCATCAAGAGAAAAAGGGAGAAGACTCAGATCAATAGAATTAGAAATGAAAAAGGAGAAATAACCACTGACACTGCAGAAATACAAAAGATCATGAGAGATTACTACAAGCAACTCTATGACAATAAAATGGACAACCTGGAAGAAATGGACAGATTCTTAGAAATGCACAAACTGCCGAGACTGAACCAGGAAGAAATAGAAAATATGAACAGACCAATCACAAGCACTGAAATTGAAACTGTGATTAAAAACCTTCCAACAAACAAAAGCCCAGGACCAGATGGCTTCACAGGTGAATTCTATCAAACATTTAGAGAAGAGCTAACACCTATCCTTCTCAAACTCTTCCAAAATATTGCAGAGGGAGGAACACTCCCAAACTCATTCTACGAGGCCACCATCAGCCTGATACCAAAACCAGACAAAGATGTCACAAAGAAAGAAAACTACAGGCCAATATCACTGATGAACATAGATGCAAAAATCCTCAACAAAATACTCGCAAACAGAATCCAACAGCACATTAAAAGGATCATACACCATGATCAAGTGGGGTTTATCCCAGGAATGCAAGGATTCTTCAATATACGCAAATCAATCAATGTGATACACCATATTAACAAATTGAAGGAGAAAAACCATATGATCATCTCAATAGATGCAGAGAAAGCTTTTGACAAAATTCAACACCCATTTATGATAAAAGCCCTGCAGAAAGTAGGCATAGAGGGAACTTTCCTCAACATAATAAAGGCCATATATGACAAACCCACAGCCAACATTGTCCTCAATGGTGAAAAACTGAAACCATTTCCACTAAGATCAGGAACAAGACAAGGTTGCCCACTCTCACCACTATTATTCAACATAGTTTTGGAAGTGTTAGCCACAGCAGTCAGAGAAGACAAAGAAATAAAAGGAATCCAAATCGGAAAAGAAGAAGTAAAGCTGTCACTATTTGCAGATGACATGATACTATACATAGAGAATCCTAAAGAGGCTACCAGAAAACTCCTAGAGCTAATCAATGAATTTGGTAAAGTAGCAGGATACAAAATTAATGCACAGAAATCGCTTGCATTTCTATACACTAATGACGAAAAATCTGAAAGTGAAATTAAGAAAACACTCCCGTTTACCACTGCAACAAAAAGAATAAGATATCTAGGAATAAACCTACCTAAGGAGACAAAAGACCTGTATGCAGAAAATTATAAGACACTGATGAAAGAAATTAAAGATGATACAAATAGATGGAGAGATATACCATGTTCCTGGATTGGAAGAATCAACATTGTGAAAATGACTCTACTACCCAAAGCAATCTATAGATTCAATGCAATCCCTATCAAACTACCAATGGCAGTTTTCACAGAACTAGAACAAAAAATTTCACAATTTGTATGGAGACACAAAAGACCCCGAATAGCCAAAGCAATCTTGAGAACGAAAAATGGAGCTGGGGGAATCAGGCTCCCTGACTTCAGACTATACTACAAAGCTTCAGTAATCAAGACAGTTTGGTACTGGCACAAAAACAGAAATATAGATTAATGGAACAGGATAGAAAGCCCAGAGATAAACCCACACACATATGGTCACCTTATCTTTGATAAAGGAGGCAAGCATATACAGTGGAGAAAAGACAGCCTCTTCAATAAGTGGTGCTGGGAAAATTGGACAGGTACATGTAAAAGTATGAAATTAGAACACTCCCTGACACCATGCACAAAAATAAACTCCAAATGGATTAAAGACCTAAGTGTAAGGCCAGACACTATCAAACTCTTAGAGGAAAACATAGGCAGAACACTCTATGACATACATCACAGCAAGATTCTTTTTGACCCAGCTCCCAGAGAAATGGAAATAAGAACACAAATAAACAAATGGGACCTAATGAAACTTAAAAGCTTTTGCACAGCAAAGGAAACCATAAACAAGACCAAAAGACAACCCTTAGAATGGGAGAAAATATTTGCAAATGAAGCAACTGACAAAGGATTAATCTCCAAGATTTACAAGCAGCTCATGCAGCTCAATAACAAAAAAACGAACAACCCAATCCAAAAATGGGCAGAAGACCTAAATAGACATTTCTCCAAAGAAGATATACAGATGGCCTACAGACACATGAAAGAATGCTCAACATCATTAATCATTAGAGAAATGCAAATCAAAACTACAATGAGATATCATCTCACACCGGTCAGAATGGCCATCATCAAAAAATCTAGAAACAATAAATGCTGGAGAGGGTGTGGAGGAAAGGGAACACTCTTGCACTGTTGGTGGGAATGTAAATTGATACAGCCACTATGGAGAACAGTATGGAGGTTCCTTAAAAAACTACAAATAGAACTACCATACGACCCAGCAATCCCACTACTGGGCATATACCCTGAGAAAACCATAGGTCAAAAAGTGTCATGTACCACAATGTTCATTGCAGCTCTATTTACAATAGCCAGGACCTGGAAGCAACCTAAATGTCCATCGACAGACGAATGGATAAAGAAGATGTGGCACATATATACAATGGAATATTACTCAGCCATAAAAAGAAATGAAATGGAGGTATTTGTAATGAGGTGGATGGAGTTAGAGTCTGTCATACAGAGTGAAGTAAGTCAGAAAGAGAAAAACAAATACAGTATGCTAACACATATATACGGAATCTAAGGAAAAAAAAAAAAAAAAAAGGCCATGAAGAACCTAGTGGCAAGACGGGAATAAAGACACAGACCTACTAGAGAATGGACTTGAGGATATGGGGAGGGGGTGGGGTGAGATGTGACAGGGTAAGAGAGTGTCATGGACATATATACACTACCAAATGTAAAATAGATAGCTAGTGGGAAGCAGCCGCATAGCACAGGGAGATCAGCTCGGTGCTTTGTGACCACCTAGAGGGGTGGGATGGGGAGGGTGGGAGGGAGGGAGATGCAAGAGGGAAGAGAAATGGGAACATATTGTATATGTATAACTGATTCACTTTGTTATAAAGCAGAAGCTAACACACTATTGTAAGGCAATTATACTTCAATAAAGATGTTTAAAAAAAAAATAATTATCTCAAAATAAAAGGTTTAATTAAAAGTTATATGCAAAAATAAAAAATAAAAAATTGTCTCTTTTTTTTCTTTTAAGAAATCATCCCCAAAGCCTACTTAAAAGAAGGTGTTAAAACTTTTAGTCCAAAGGCTACAGATGTGATTTTGCCTTTCTTTAACTGGTAAACCCAGTGTTTTGAATGAATTTGAAAAATGTTAAGTGAGCAGTGCATTTTCCAGTTATATTCAGTCCCATAAGGTTTCTTTATGTTTGTTTTATGAATTTAAGTTGCCTGAGGGCATTTGTGTTCTTGGATATCCCTTTAAAATAAAAAAAAATTGTGAAATGTCTTTTCCTTTTGAAATACTGTCACATGCCACAACATAGATGAACCTTGAGGACATTATACTAAGTGAAATAAGCCAGTCACAAAAAGACAAATACTGTATGATTCCACTTATATGAGCTATCTAAAGTAGTCAAACTCATAGAAACAGAAAGTAGAATGGTAGTTTCCAGAGGCTGGGGGAGGGGGAAATGAATTGTTCAGTGGGTATAGAGTTTCAGTTTTGCAAGATGAAAAAGTTCTAGAGATTTGTTGCACAACAATGTGAATATAGTTGACATCACTGAACTGTACCCTTAGAAATGATTAAGATGGTTAAAAAAATCTTTCTTTCCCTTTTATTCCACATGAACCTCACCTTTCCTAAAGGGGAACAAATCACAGTATGGCCCATTAGTATACTTTGTTATAAATGGCTTACTCCAGATTAGTTTCATTCATGGGCATGAGCAAAAAAGTCATTCTCTTTGGCTACAGATTCACATTTTGCACATTATAATTCCTCAGAAAGAAAAGCAAGTCAAGGGCAGACAACGGCAGAGAAGCAATACAAGAAAGACGGAGCGCTGTTGAGGGCACTGAACACAGCATTGAGCTGCGCCTAAGAACAGATCACCCTCAGACTTCCTAGTTTCCTAGGACAGTAGTTTCTTCTCTCATTCAAGTAGTTTAGTTGTGATTTTGTCACTTGCAACCAAAGGAATCCTGCCAAAAACAATCTGGTAAATGGATACGTTTTAATTTCAGCTCTGTATGATTTGCCTCTGTTTAATTAGCTAGTTTAATCTTGGTTGAAATCCAAACAACAATCTCATATGCGCAATCTGTACCATTAAAACTGGTATTTTTCTTCCTGTTACATTTAATTTTGTTAGCTATCGTAGTTTAAAAAAAAAAAACAAACCTGTCAGACAACACAGAAAATAGCTTCCAGACACTGTTACATGTGATGAAGTTTTCTCAGCAGCATATATTCTCTACAGTTTAAAAGTACTTTCAAAGGAGACCACAGTGTTCCCTGCCACCGTCCAGAGGTTGTCAATGGAATATCGTGGTACAAAATAGACCACTTTGTCATTGATTACTGTACCAGTTTGGTAGCAAGTGATTGTTCTTTGGTTTTGGGAGATGGCAGGGAAATCCCATATAAGAACTATTGACAGGCAGGAAGGGAATATGCCAGGTGGAGTCGGTCACTTCAGATCAAAGCTACAAGAAAAATATCACAAAAGATTTATAGATACAGGTGAAATTCCTGATGCATGGAACAAAAATCACAAAACAGGATGTGCTTGATGACTTGAAAAAAAATTAATACTCAATGACCACAAAAGAGCCACAGTATCTGAACAAAGGAGGTGCATGACCTGAACAAGCCTAAAACACCACCCACTCAAAATGAAAACCTTCCTTATATGGACTTTTTCAAATAAAACATCTAAAACTAAATCAATGAATAAATAGCAAGAGTTGAAGATTTCCTGAAAAAGAACTTCATTTTTCTTTGCCTCAATTCCTTCTCAAAAACAGATAACTAAAATATATGAGTACATGATAAAATCAAATAAATCCATTTAAAATAAAAAAATAAAATAAAAATAAAAATACTTTCAGACAACATAGAAAATCATCACGTGATATAGATTTCACAGCAGAGAGAGTATATTCTGGACACATGCTATCTCAGGCAAACATCAAAGAGATTTAAAATGAGAAAAAAAATCACTAAGTTCATCAGATTTCAGTTTATAATGATATTATGGCATATAATCAATTGTTACTTTAAATAAACCCATATACCTTTATTTTTTTTTAAGATATTTTTGATGTGGACCATTTTGAAAGTCTTTATTGAATTTGTCACAATATTGCTTCTGTTTTATGTTTTGGTTTTTTGTCTGAGAGGCACGTGGATCTTAGTTCCCTGACCAGGGATCAAACCTGCACTCCCTGCATTGGAAGGCGAAGTCTTAACCACTGGACCACCAGGGAAGTCCCCCATATACCTTAACTAAAATTACCCTGTTAGAAATAAAGTAATTGATAAAAAAAATAGAAAACTAATGATAATTGACTTGATTGCATATCAATTTGCCAGATTTAGCCTGACATACCTACATTCAGGCAGTGATCACATAGATGCTTCCTGATATATAGTTAAGATAACAGCAGATGATTGTTGAAACCTATACAATTCACTTCCCCTGTACATATTTTAAAATCTTTGGTAAATAGTCAAGTAAATTTTTTGCATTCAATATTTCCTTAAACCTTTTATTCTACTCACAATTTATTACAGCAAATAGGCAAAGAAGAATTTGAAGAAATTTTCAAGTTGCCACTTTGCAAACTTGCACACATCCTTTCTTCATGTAATACCAATATAATTTAACAATGCCCTTCACTGGTGATTTAATTATCACACCATAACTTATATTAGACAATGGGAAAGAGAGAGGTTATCACTTCCAAACTAGGTTTTCAAGACCTTTCAAAAACAAAATGTAAAGATAGTAGTTGCCACACAATTTTGAAAGACACTGACACAATTAGTGAATGTATCTTTTCCATTGGAGGAAATGTATAGACTATAGGATGGAATTGATCATGCATAAAATTACACCTCGCTTTCCAAATAAAGAAAGAAAATAATCTTTCTAGTTCATGGGTTTTATTCCAGTTATGAAAGCTTTCAAAGCCCAAGCTGATTCCTCTTTAACTATAAAGGTGCTAAAGCTACAGTTAAAGATTTTCTTTGTTGCTGTTGCTGCTGATTTGTTATTTCCATTCTCCCCAAATTCAAGCAACCAATCATTTAACCTCACGAAAGACTGATCATAAGTTTATTAGTTTGAATGAACATCATATTATCCACTAAGGTAGAAGGTACAAGAATGGAGGAGACTTATGATATTTTGTTAAAAGAATGACATGTACTTCTGTAATTATGAATTTGGGCTACATGACCATTTTTAGTGATCATCATTAATGTTCCTCTAGTGACCCTCAGGGTAATTTGGAGTGCCATTTGCAAGAAGCTAAAATTTGATGACCTCCCAACACATAGAAGGAGGGCCATCATGCAGTGTTCAGTGTTAACTGGTTTATGTGTAGTTTCTTATATCAGTAGGTCTGTGTTTAAATATACTCTGAAATAAAAATAAGACATTATATTCTCAAGACTTAAGAGTGAAAATTTCATATTCATTATGTAGAAAATTGACTTTGGCTGTCAGTACATTACAGAGTACAGTCTTATTGGATAAGTTGGGTAGGAGAACATAGTGCAGTGTCATCTGCATAGCAGATGCTCAGGAAAGCTAGAGGAATCCAATTAATATAAACTTTGAAAACATGAGGAAGATAACAGATCTATGACAGTATGACAATTTCAGTAACTTTCCCTGACCAAACCTGTCCTGATCTAGTCCTCTCCAGCCTTTTGGCTGCCTCTCTTAATTGCAGAATGAATGACTCATTCACTCATTTAAAAATATCGAGTTTCTAAAATGTATCAGTTGCTATGGTACAGTGACAAAAGAAACATGGTCCCTGCCCTCATGGAGTTAACTGCTTAATGGGGGAGACAAGCATTAAATATATAAATTTATGAACAGCTGTATAATTTTGACAAGTGCTCATTGCATTAATTATGCCATTTGGTACCCATTGCTTTACTTGACTGTATGCCTTTCTAGGTAACCTGCTCCCAGAGGGTAGCCTGGGCACAGTACTTAATAAAATATTTATGATTAATTTTTAATAAATTCACATATTCACCCCCAAACTAGTTGGTAACCAAAACAGGGATCAAAACATTTACTGTAAGAACTTTGATTCTCTAATGACAAATTTTCAGCATTCTGTGTTATTTCCCAGGCTTCTGAATGTTTCTTTTTTTTTTTTTAGTGTATTTTTTTTAAGTCTTAATTCAATTTGTTACAATATTGCTTCTGTTTTACATTTTGTTTTTTTTTGGCTGTGAGGCATGTGGATCTTAGTTCCCTGACCAGGGATCGAACCCGCACCCCCAGCATTGGAAAGCAAAGTCTTAACCACTGGACTGCCAGGGAAGTCTCTGAATATTTCTTTAAGTTGGAAAGTGAAATGTAACAAAAGTCTTCACATATCTGTGTTGTACAAGAATTGGCACACATCTTAAAGCTTTTATATCGCACTTAAGTAGTCACTCGCAGGCCAGTGCTATCAGACCATGACTGATGGTGATCATACATCTTTTTACTATTTTCGTAATTGATGTTATCACCCAAGCAGAAAGAAAGGTCGAGGACACCCATCTTCATTCCTGCTTTGTGCCACGGGAATGTGAAATGATTGTAGGAGTCCAAACTGATTCTAAATCAGGCTGACCTCTGTCACATTAATAATTTCTGCATAGATAAATGAAGTGCTGCTGAGAGACCACAGTAAACAAGAATGAAAGCAAAGCTGGAAGAAGGCCTTTGACACCTGCAGAGAGACAAGACTGTCTTCCATTCAAGAAGCAGAACAAAACTAAGGCTTAGGTAGGAAGTGTTAAAGTGGGTGGAGTTAGGACTGGCTTTGGAGGACATTTCAGTTATTTAAAGGAAAGAAAAAAAGAAATATGAACCTCTTCTGCACGTGCCTCTGTCACTCTTTCAGCTTGTGCTCATGCATGTCTCTTTTGGGCCCAGACCCTGGCTCTGGAGTCACAGCCCTGGTTTTGAGATCTGCTCTTCCATTCCCAGTCTGACCCCGGACAAGTTACAACTTCTGGGAGAAGAAGAGCTCTTGGACTGTTGTGTACATTATATAAAACATGCTTAAAAGTGTCTGGCATCAATGGGTGTCTCTATTATTATTATTTGGTAAACTTCAGATAGTGAAATTTCTGGCACTCTAAAGCAGATTGCAAAGACTTCACCGCTAATATGCTAACATCTAATTTA
Source organism: Balaenoptera borealis (assembly GCF_965194805.1). Taxonomy (NCBI): domain Eukaryota; kingdom Metazoa; phylum Chordata; class Mammalia; order Artiodactyla; family Balaenopteridae; genus Balaenoptera; species Balaenoptera borealis. The sequence goes on along the minus strand of NC_138867.1, from coordinate 109,726,479 downwards.
GTAAGTTGCTCGTGAGCAGCCTTTAGTTATCCATAAAATGTAAAGATTTTAAGATTGTATATCCTTTACCTGTAAGAAAAGACTTGTACTATTCGATCAGTTCCCAGATCATCAGGTAAAATCTAGTAGTTCATCAATGGGTGACCAAGATGGCCTTGGCATTCCCTTCAGCTTGACTAAATTGTGGACAGGTTTCTTCCTGACTTAAGGTCCCTTACCTCTCTTCTCTTGGAACATTTACTTTAGAAAACTTGTAATTGTAAATGCCTCCTCTGATCCTTTGAGATGTAAATCTTCTTCCAGCCTCCTGCCGGTTTTGTAACCCAGGACTCTTTCTCAAGGAGCTGGGAACCATCCCTCTGAAATGTAATCATCCAGAAAGACAGATCCTGTCTCCCCTGTCTTTGGGGGAGGGTGGGAGGCTTACTTTCATAAGCACTGATTAGCAAACACAGATGGCCTGATAACACTGACCAATGCCCTGCTAAAGTCCTCCAGTACTTTTTCATTACCTCACCCCAGCACTTAAAAACTCTCCTAGCCTTGTGTTTCAGAGATAGTTGCATTCAATCTGTCTCCCCTATTGCAACAGTTTTGAACAAAATCTTCCTGCCCTGTTTAACTCTGTCCTGTGTAATTTTTCTTTCAAACAGGTCATAAGCAATACTTGGTGATGTATTGTGTTGATCCACTTAAAACTCTTTGCTCTCATTAGCTTAAAAAAAAAGAAAAGAAAGGCTCAAATTAAGATCCTACTCCTTATGGTGTAATCAAGGAGATAAGTAGTGCTTCCTTGCAGCTGATTTTACTAACATTAAAGTTTTATGAAAAATTATGAAGATCCCTAGAGCTAAACACCCAATTAAAATAAAATAAGCATGGCAGGATGTCTATTATAATGTTTTTCTTAGAAGAAAATTCCTAATTATAGTGCTGTCGACTTCTGCATGGGCTCAGTACTGCTGTGGGAATGGAAGGGAATCACAGTTCTAATTAACAGGTAGGTGTTTCCAAGATGGTGCTAAACTAAAAATAAGTAAAGCCTCATCTTTTAAAAGGCAAGTTTTCTGGAAATGAAAACACAATGACTTGAGTCATTTTGACCTTTCTAATTACACTGATATTTCCTTACTGGAGACTGGGTATACCGCATCTTTGTTTCACATACATCAAGCTGACACAACAGAAAAACATAATTTATATTACAGACTGATAAAATCATTTCATGAGACCCAGTTAGTGTCACAGTGCACTCATTAGCTTTAGTAAAAGAGAAAAGGGTAATTTGGGTTTCAAGTCTGCACAGTTATCTTTCAAAAGAGGTTAGAAGGAGCTTTTAAAAAAATTTTTTTTCTGTCTGAGCAGATAAAATAAAATAAATAACTTAGTTTTAGTCCTAAGAGGCAAAGGTAGAATTCCAAGAAGAAAACAGATGAGAGTTGAGGAATATAAAACTATAATTAGTACAATCAATGACTTAAAAAGATGTATTTTGTAAGTAAGCAAAACTATATACACTCAAAATCACACTAGCTTTTGGGTTTGTTTTCAGGACTGTTTTCAACACTATTCCTCCCAATACTGCAGGGCATTTAAAATACTTTCTACATAATATTTACAGGGTTATTTTTTAAGAAAACAGATCACTTAAAGTATTCACATGAATATTTATAATTTTTTTATACTTTGTAGGGCTAATCTCAGTGGCACACTTATTGTCAAAATACTTCATAAAAAGGTAAATGACTCGGAATCACAATATAATATATGGGTTATAGGACAATTAGTTATTTACAAGGAAAAAATAAATTTAGATCCTTACCTACCTCACATTTATACTGAATACATTATATACATGTATGCATGTACGTATGTGTGTATCTCAGATGTATTAAAGACCTAAATCCTACTAGCTTCACCCCTTACACCAAGAAAAAAAATACTGTAAAAGAAGTGGAAAAATGTAGGTAAGTAGGTAATTTACATTTTGTAAGCATGTGGAGAACTCCTTTTTAAGCAAAAACAAACGTATAAACAAAAAATATAAATAAAAATTAGATTTTAATGTTACATTAACTGTAAAATATTCCCATATCAAAAACACCAGAAATAAAATTTAAAAGCAAACATTAAATTGGGAAAATGATTCTTGCAATAATGATGCCATGTCAAGACTCCATATATCGTTAATATATCATTGCTCTCCTTTAACCCTCATCACCAATTTCAATCTCTTTTACCTCCCAACTATCACTTGAATCTTAATTCTCTTCTTTATATTTTCAGGACAGCCACTCTGGCCCAAGATACCGAGAACTTTGTCTGCATATCTGCAACAGTCACCTATCTGACCGTGTCTCATCTGGCCACTCTACAAACAGTTCTCCATGATGCAACATGAGTCATCTTTCCAAGACCCATACATGATCATGTGACTCTCCTTTTCCCCATCAACGACATCCAGTGCTCTTAGGATAATCCACTCCTCTCCAGCTTTCTCTCTTACATCTCACCCTCTATGCTCCAGCCATACTGGCTTCTTCTCTCCCTTTAGTGCCTTTGCACATGCCTTTCCCTCTACCTGGAATCATCTCCCATCTCTCACTCCCATTTCTTCTATTTAATTATTACTCAGCTTAAATAGCACTGCCTCATGGATACCTTCTCTGACTAGATCAGGCCTGGTATACGTTCTCCTGGCACTAGGTACCATTCTTCCCCACTATTTAACCCAGTTTTAATTTTACATTAGTTTATTCATCTAAATACACATCTCCACAACAAATTTGGGAGTTTTCTGAAGGCTAAAACTGTGTCGTCTTTTCACTCTATTGCCAGTACCTGGTATGCTGTAAATGATGCAGGGCCAGGGCTGTCTGAAGATGGGAGGCATAATGTACATCACATGCCTCTCAGTAGATTCCAGATTTTCAGAAAAGACAGAGACTTAAAGATCCTACCAGAATAAATCTGGTCTTTAAATCCCTGCTTTAAAGCCCATCTCAGCACAGTGATATGTTGAACGGGGGAAAAAATGAATAAAACATATACATGCTAAGAGAAACAAATACAGTTTCTTCTCCTGACTTTCTAGTTCTCTACCTAGTACCACTGATTTTCTTCCTGATATATAGACTCATTACTTCGGCAACATTTCAGATTCCTTTCTTCCTCTTCCCAGCATCCCTTTAACACATTGTATTTATTTTTTACAACAGCTTCCTAATTATCCTTTTGTTTCCTCCCCTTTTACTGCTTGGACCCTGGTTCAAGTCTGGATTTTTGCAAATGTCTCCATTATGGGACTTAGATATTAGCATTCAAAGATGCCACAGAAGATACAGATACAGATGAAATATAAATGGATGATTTTGAACATGCTAAATCAGAACTCCAGGAGAAACCAGGAGGCCAAATTCACAGGACTGTGAAGCCCATTTCCCTCCTGACTTCAATCAAAGCAGCTCTGCTTTGAGCTGTTATATCTTAGGTTTTAAAGTAACAGTTTACTTCAAAAAATTTTCTGCAAATGGGAAAAAACGTTTGAAAATCACTGTTCTCAATCACCCAAAGTTGCCCTTTCTGCACAGCCCTGCCAAGTCAAATGCTACGCATCCTTTTAAATCTAGCTAAATTTCTACCACACAGGTGCATCTTCTATCAATTCCAGGAGAGCCTGACTCTTTTTTGCAAGGTATTACAGAGCTCACTATATCACATAGTTTGGTGTTTACTATAGTGCTTGGCTTTCTAATTTATTCTTTGGTCAATCAGAGATTCATTCATTCATTCACTTATTCATTCATTTAGCTAATTAGTTATTTAGTTATTTTCACTCCTTTCTTATCCACAGTTAGATTGTAAGCTTATTTTGGCAAAGAAACTACCTAGCAGATTTTTTATTTAACTCACTATGACTAATGTTGGGATAATTAAGGATGACAAAATCTGATTAAATGATCATGTTTTTAATGAGGAAGAAAAATAAATATGTTATCTTAGAAAAAATAAATAGATTTTTCTTCCAGCAGAATTTAGAACAAATGGGAGCAGCTCTTTGGGACCTTAAGTTGAGAAAGATCCGGAAGTTGAAGGGAAAAGTGCTATGACAAGTTGGGAATGAATCCCATGGGCCTGACATTTGTCATTTGTGTAAGGACATGAAATGTGAGGCACACTGTTTCTGCTTAAATGTCCTCTTTGTCCAAACACATAGTTCCTATGTATGTTTATGTAAGTTATCTAAAAAGAAGAAAAAATTAACCAAGCATAAAATATACTTTATGTTCATTTTGACAAATATTGTTTCTCTATTAAATAAAATCACGTATGTCACTAAAAGCTTTATTCTACCCTTCTCACATTTAAACTTTGTTTTTGAGAATGAGAACCAACTGTGATATTACCTTTGTCCTCCACATTTGTTTTCTGTGTAATCCTTCCTCAAACTTCTGGATCTTTTTTTTGGGGGGAGGTGGGGGGGCTGGGCATTAATAAGTGCATGATAAATGAATTAAATAATTCATATACCAGAGTGCTGATCTTCAGAAGCTGCACTGATTGAAAAATTGCTTGTTTGATGACAAAATAAACTTGAAAGCAATTGCGATTACACACAGAAGGCATAATATTGCTACATCCCCATCACCTGAGTTTAGATCTAAGTTGATTGTGGCTTTGTAATTTATTCCTTCTGTATTATTGTGAGATCCACACTACAATTGCTATGTGGCTTTTCTATCGCCCCTCAAGTTTCCCTTCGTAGGGTGTCCTCATAGCTCTGCTCCAAAACTGGCACTTGTAGAAAATGTAATGAGATACAACATACAAACTAAAAACAAACAAAAAAACCCCCAAAAAACAGAGACAGGAATCTTGAGAGGTGGTTTCATGGCTTTTTTTTTTTTTTTTCAAATTTACTTATTTTTGGCCGCATTGGGTCTTTGCTGCTGCGCGCGGGCTTCCTCTAGACGCAGTGAGCAGGGGCTACTCTTTGTTGCGGTGCATGTGCTTCTCATTGCAGTGGCTTCTCTTGCTGCAGAGCACGGGCTCTAGGTGCATGGGCTTCAGTAGTTGTGGCTTACGGGCTCTTGAGTGCAGGCTTAGTAGTTGTGGCACATGGGCTTAGTTGCTCTGCGGCATGTGGGATCTTCCCAGACCAGGATCGAACCCATGTCCCCTGCATTGGCAGGTGGATTCTTAACCACTGTGCCATCAGGGAAGTCCCATCATGGCTTTTTAAAAAGGAATGTTAGGAAGGAGTTGATTTTAAAAGGAGGACCACTGGACTGGGAATCTGTTGATCAGCTATGTGACAGTGAGCAAACCACATTATTGTGTCAACATTCTTACCCATTAAATGGTGAGAATAAATCATTGCTTTTTCAAATATACAATATTGGTGTGAAGGTCAAAGAAGAACAGTTATGTGAAAACATTAAATATATTTTTATAATGATACATTATTTAAATGAACAGTTTAAAAGAAGAGATGTAGAAAAATATATCTCTGATTAAATGTTGATTTTTTATAAATGTCCCAATGAACCAAGGAATGACATTTACTATACATAGAACCATCTAGAGATACAAGACCTATTGAGAGGGCTTCCCTGGTGGTGCAGGGGTTAAGAATCCGCCTGCCAATGCAGGGGAAACGGATTTGAGCCCTGGTCCAGGAAGATCCCACATGCCACGGAGCAACTAAGCCCGTGAGCCACAGCTACTGAGCCTGCGCTCTAGAGCCCGGGAGCCACAACTACTGAGCCCGTGTGCCACAACTACTGAAGCCCACATGCCTAGAGCCCGTGCTCCATAACAAAAGAAGCCACTGCAGTGAGAAGCCTGCACACGGCAACAAAACGGTAGCCCCCGCTCACTGCAACTAGAGAAAGCCCGCACGCAGCAACGAAAATCCAGTGCAGCCAAAAATAAATAAATAAAATAAAGAAATTAAAAAAAGAAAAAAAAAGACCTATTCAGGAGTATAGTCAACTGACAAAATAATAATTAAAGTCCTTTTTGGTATAAATTTGAAACATTATTCAAAGATACTTTTAAGCTTGCAACTAGTATTTTTCAAGTAAAAGATCAAATGTTCAATTGAAATCAGTAATTCTCAATGGAATGATGGTGTACCAAAATCTTGGGTAAGAGATATAGATACTATGGTTTGAATAAAACATAATCTAAACTTATCACTGCTTTCATTTATTTTTACCAAATTTTCTCAATCTAATTTAAAGTTTTAAATAACAGCAAAGAAGGACATGAGATCAGTAAGTTAGTTAAAAGAAACCAGGAAACTCAGTTTTCAGTAATTTACTTTAGAACTTAGGACTTCTTATAACTCCTTTATCAGGAAAATTAAGAATGGTTTCAAATTAGATCTTTTCTTCTTTCTGAGTTCCTGAAATAATTTGTTTGGGTCTTTTTGTAAGACAAAATAATCAAACTACATTTTACGAAATTAAAATCACTCAATTCCAAATCAGAAACATTATGCTAAGTTCAAAGTGGTGAGAAAATGCAATAAATATTCTTTAACTGCAACAAGTTTGTAATGGTTGTATAATTGACTGATACCCTTTGCAAAATAACCATGCCAACTTTGTGATAAATATTATAATGTACCTTTAAAAATCCTGATAAAAAATGTATACAACTACTATAGAGAATTTAAGAACATAAAAGCAAACTCTGAATAAACTGCACAACTTACTATAATCCTGAATAAGAAAGCAATTCTTTAAAAATTAATTTCTAAATTAGGTAAAAACTAATTATAATTATAACTAATAAAATGCCTTTTAAAATATAATGCAATTCCAGAAAATATATCAACTTAAAAAAAAATGGATATTGATAGATTTATCCTAAAATATCCATGGTGGTTGAATAAAACTACAAAAAAGTCTTGAAAAGGAAGACATCAAATTTCTTTGAGTAAGTTAAATAGTGTGGTTATAGTAGAATAGACAAATATATCAACAGAATAGAATGAACAATCCACAAAGAGTCCTACATATAAAGAAATTTAGTGAATTAAAAGGTAGTAATCTTAATAGGTGGGTAAAGGAAAAATTATTCAACAAATGCTGTTAGGACAATTGTCTATAATTTAGGAAAAATAAATTTGACTCTAATTTAGAACACACTCATGAATATAAATTTTAGATGATTAATAATCTGTATGTAAAAAGAAGTATTAGAAGATTACTCTTTTTCCTCCCTATCTTTTAAAAAAATGGTTAACTCTAGAGCTTACTTTGAATAATGAAAGAAAAGATGTTCAGAAAGGAAAAGACTGCACATGTTATGGGTATATGCGGGGAAAAAGCCCCAAATGGAACCCAAGAATTCTGTGTTTCTGCCACTTTGGGACTTTACTTTCACAAGAAAAGACTCAGATTAATAAATTTTATCCTTTGTTCTTATAAGTAAGTTGTATCAAAGTCATTGAGCACATCTGCCTGAGGGAACACAGGAAACTTTTTGTTTAGAGTTTTTGATACTGTCTTCCTAAGTAGATTATGGAGAATCTTGCAGCAGGGGTGAGAGGACTGGCTCTGGTGTCAGACTACCTGGGTTTGAATCCTGCTCTACCTAATGTGATCTAGCATAAATCATTTAATATTTCTTTATCACAGTTTTCTTACCTGTAAAATGTAGAAAATATTATGGTGATCATGAAAATTAAATTAATTAGTATACACATTTGGAAGAATGTCTGGCACACAGTAATCACTCAGTAAACAAGTATTTCACCATGAATAGAAATAGTGATAAAGAGACCTTCAAGATGGAGGAGGAGCAAGACGTGGAGATCACCTTCCTCCCCACAAATACATCAGAAATACATCTACATGGGGAACAACTCCTACAGAACACCTACTGAACGCTGGCAGAAGACCTCAGACTTCCCAGAAGGCAAGAAACTCCCCACGTACCTGGGTAGGGCAAAAGAAAAAAGAAAAAACAGAGACAAAACAATAGGGACAGGACCTGCACCTCTGGGAGGGAGCTGTGAAGGAGGAAAAGTTTCCACACACTAGGAAGCCCCTTCACTGGCGGAGCCAGAGGGGTGGGCCGGGGGTGAAGCTTCGGAGGCACAGAGGAGAGTGCAGCAAAAGGGGTGCAGAGTGCAAAACAGAGAGGTTCCCGCACAGAAGACAGATGCCGACCAGCACTCACCAGCCCCAGAGGTTTGTCTGCTCACCCGCTGGGGTGGGTGGGGGCTGGGAGCTGAGGCTCAGGCTTCGGAGGTGAGATCCCAGGGAGAGGACTGGGGTTGGCTGCGTGAACACAGCCTGAAGGGGGCTAGTGCGCCACAGCTAGCTGGGAGGGAGTCTGGGAAAAAGTCTAGAACTGCCTAAGAGGCAAAAGACCATTGTTTTGGGGTGCGCAAGGAGAGGGGATTCAGAGCACCACCTAAATGAGCTTCAGAGATGGGCATCAGCCGCGGCTATCAGCGTGGACACCAGAGACGGGCATGAGATGCTAAGGCTGCTGCTGCATCCACCAAGAAGCCTGTGTGCAAGCACAGGTCACTAACCACACACCCCTGGGAGACTTGCAGCCCGCCACGGCCAGGGTTCCGTGATGCAGGGAAAACTTCCCCGGGAGAACACATGGCGCGCCTCAGGCGGGTGCAATGCCATGCCAGCCTCTGCTGCTGCAGGCTCCCCCATATTCCGTACCCCTCCTTCCCCCTGGCCTGAGTGAGCCAGAGCCCCCTAATCAGCTGCTACTTTAACCCCGTTCTGTCTGAGTGAAGAACAGATGCCCTAAGGCGACCTACAGGCAGAGGTGGGTCCAAATCCAAAGCTAAACCCCAGGAGCTGTGTGAACAAAGAAGAGAAAGGCAAATTTCTCCCAGCAGCCTCAGGAGCAGCGGATTAAATCTCCACAATCAACTTGATGTCCCTTGCATCTGTGGAATACCTGAATAGACAAGGAATCATCCCAAAATTGAGGCGGTGGACTTTGGGAGCAACTGTAGACTTGGGGTTTGCTTTCTGCATCTAATTTGTTTCTGGTTTCATGTTCATTGTGGTTTGGTATTGAGAGCTTATTATCATTGGTAGATTTGTTTATTGATTTGGTTGTTCTCTTTTTTCTTTTTTTAGATCTATATATATATATTTCCTTTTTCTCTTTTTGTGAGTGTGTATGTGTGTGCTTCTTTGTGTGATTTTGTCTGTATAGCTTTGCTTTTATCATTTGTCCTAGGGTTCTGTGTGGTTTTTTTGTTTGTTTTTTCTTTTTTTTTTTAGTATAGTTTTTAGCACTTGTTATCATTGCTGGATTTGTTTATTGGTATGGTTGCTCTCTTCTTTTTTTCTTTCTTTTTATATGGCTTTTTCAATTTAAAATTTTTTAATTATTATTATTTTTTTCTCCCTTCTCCTCTGAGCTGTGTGGCTGACAGGTGCTCTGGCTGGGTGTCACACCTGTGCCTCTGAGGAGGAAGAGTCGAGTTCAGGGCATTGGTCCAACAGAGACTTCCCAGCTCCACGTAATATCAAACGGCGAAAGCTCTCCCAGAGATCTCCATCTCAATGCTAAGACCCAGCTCCACTCAATGACCAGCAAGCTACAGTGCTGGACACCCTATGCCAAACAACTAGCAAGACAGGAACAAACCCCCCCCCCCATTAGCAGAGAGGCTGCCTAAAATGATAATAAGGTCACAGACACCCTAAAACACACGACTGGACACGATCCTGCCCACCAGAAAGACAAGATCCAGCCTCATCCACCAGAACACAGGCACCAGTCCCCTCCACCAGGAAGCCTACACAACCCACTGAACCAACCTTAGCCACTGGGGGCAGACACCAAAAAAAATGGGAACTACGAACCTGCAGCCTGCGAAAAGGAGACCCCAAACACAGTAAGTTAAGCATAATGAGAAGACAGAGAAACACACAGCAGATGAAGGAGCAAGGTAAGAACCCACCAGACCAAACAAATGAAGAGGAAATAAGCAGTCTACCTGAAAAAGAATTCAGAGTAATGATAGTAAAGATGATCCAAAATCTTGGAAATAGAATGGAGAAAACACAAGAAACGTTTAACAAGGACCTAGAAGAACTAAAGAGCAAATAAACAATGATGAACAACACAATACATGAAATTAAAAATTCTGTAGAAGGAATCAAGAGCAGAATAACTGAGACAGAAGAACGGATAAGTGACCTGGAAGATAAAATAGTGGAGATGACTACCGCAGAGCAGAATAAAGAAAAAAGAATGAAAAGAATTGAGGACAGTCTTAGAGACTTCTGGGACAACATTAAACGCACCAACATTCGAATTATAGCGGTCCCAGAAGGAAAGAAAAAGAGAGGGACTGAGAAAATATTTGAAGAGATTATAGTTGAAAACTTCCAAATATGGGAAAGGAAATAGTCAACCAAGTCCAGGAAGCACAGAGAGTCTCGTACAGGATAAATCCAAGGAGAAACATGCCAAGACACATATATCAAAAGTTAAAAACAAAGAAAAAATATTAAAAGCAGCAAGGGAAAAACAACAAATAACATACAAGGGAATCCCCATAAGGTTAACAGCTGCTCTTTCAGCAGAAACTCTGCAAGCCAGAAGGGAGTGGCAGGACATATTTAAAGTGATGAAAGGGAAAAACCTACAACAAAGATTACTCTACCCAGCAAGGATCTCATTCAGATTTGATGGAGAAATTAAAACCTTTACAGACAAGCAAAGGCTAAGAGAATTCAGGACCACCAAACCGGCTTTACAACAAATGCTAAAGGAACTTCTTTAGGCAGGAAACACAAGAGAAGGATGAGACCTACAATAACAATCCCAAAACAATTAAGAAAATGGTAATAGGAATATACATATCGATAACTACCTTAAATGTAAATGGATTAAATGCTCCAACCAAAAGACATAGACTGGCTGAATGGATACAAAAACAAGACCCATATATATGTTGTCTACAAGAGACCCACTTCAGACCTAGGGACACATACAGACTGAAGGTGAGGGGATGGAAAAAGATATTCCATGCAAATAGAAATCAAAAGAAAACTGGAGTAGCAATTCTCATATAAGATAAAATAGACTTTAAAATAAAGACTATTACAAGAGACAAGGACACTACATAATGATCAAGGGATCAATCCGAGAAGAAGATAGAACAACTGTAAGTATTTATGCACCCTACATAGGGACCCCACAATACAAAAGGCAAATGCTAACAGCCATAAAAGGGGAAATTGACAGTAACACAATTATAGTAGGGGACTTTAACACCCCACTTTTACCAATGTACACTTCATCCAAAATGAAAATAAATACGGAAACACAAGCTTTAAATGAAACATTAAACAAGATGGACTTAATTGATATTTACAGGACATTCCATCCAAAAAAACCAGAATATACTTTCTTCTCAAGTGCTCTTGGAACATTCTCCAGGATACATCATATCATGGGTCACAAATCAAGCCTTGGTAAATTTAAGAAAACTGAAATCGTATCAAGTATCTTTTCCAATCACAACGCTATGAGACTAGATATGGTCTCAAAGCTATCTTTTCCAATCTCAACGCTATGAGGCCATGATCAAGTGGGGTTCATCCCAGGAATGCAAGGATTCTTCAACATACACAAATCAATCAATGTGATAAACCATATTAACAAATTGAAGGAGAAAACCATATGATCATCTCAATAGATGCAGAAAAAGCTTTCGACAAAATTCAACACCCATTTATGATAAAAACCCTCCAGAAAGTAGGCATAGAGGGAACTTACCTCATCATAATTAAGGCCATATATGACAAGCCCACAGCCAACATCGTTCTCAATGATGAAAAACTGAAAGCATTTCTTCTAAGATCAGGAACAAGACAAGGTTGTCCACACTCACCACTATTATTCAACATAGTTTTGGAAGTTTTAGCCACAGCAATCAGAGAAGAAAAAGAAATAAAAGTAATCCAAATCCGAAAAGAAGATGTAAAACTGTCACTATTTGCAGATGACATGATACTATACTTAGAGAATCCTAAAGATGCTACCAGAAAACTCCTAGAGCTAATCTATGAATTTGGTAAAGTAGCAGGATACAAAATTAATGCACAGAAATCTCTTGCATTCCTATATACACTAATGATGAAAAATCTGAAAGAGAAATTAAGGAAACACTCCCATTTACCATTGCAAGGAAAAGAATAAAATACCTAGGAATAAACCTACCTAAGGAGAAAAAAGACCTGTATGCAGAAAACTATAAGACACTGATGAAAGAAATTAAAGATGATACAAACAGATAGAGAGATATACCATGTTCTTGGATTGGAAGAATTAACATTGTGAAAATGACTATACTACCCAAAGCAATCTACAGATTCAATGCAATCCCCATCAAACTACCAATGGCATTTTTCACAGAACTAGAACCAAAAAGTTCACATTTTGTATGGAAACACAAAAGACTCCAAATAGCCAAAGCAATCTTCAGAAAGAAAAACGGAGCTGGAAGAATCAGGCTCCTTGACTTCAGACTGTACTACAAAGCTCCCATAATCAAGACAGTATGGTACTGGCACAAAAACAGAAATATAGATCAATGGAACAGGATAGAAAGCCCAGAGATAAGCCCTCACACACATGGTTACCTTATTTTTGATAAAGGAGGTAAGAATATACAATGGAGAAAAGACAGCCTCTTCAATAAGTGGTGCTGGGAAAACTGGACAGCTACCTGTAAAAGAATGAAATTAGAACCCTCTCTAACACCATACACAAAAATAAACTCCAAATGGATTAAAGACCTAAATGTAAGGCCAGACACTATAAAACTCTTAGAGTAAAACATAGGCAGAACACACTATGACATAAATCACAGCAAGAGCCTTTTTGACCCACCTCCTAGAGAAATGGAAATAAAAACAAAAAAAAACAAATGGGGCCTAATGAAACTTAAAAGCTTTTGCACAGCAAAGGAAACCATAAACAAGACCAAAAGACAACCCTCAGAATGGGAGAAAATATTTGCAAATGACAAAGGATTAATCTCCAGAATTTACAAGCAGCTTATGCAGGTCAATATCAAAAAAAAAAAGAACAACCCAATCCAAAAATGGGCAGAAGACCTAAATAGACATTTCTCCAAAGAAGATATACAGATTGCCAACAAACACATGAAAGGATGCTCAACATCACTAATCTTTAGAGAAATGCAAATCAAAACTACAGTGAGGTACCACCTCACACCAGTCAGAATGGCCATCATCAAAAATTCTACAAACAATAAATGCTGGAGAGGATGTGGAGAAAAGGGAACCCTCCTGCACTGTTGGTGGGAATGTAAATTGATACAGCCACTATGGAGAACAGTATGGAGGTTCCTTAAAAAACTAAAAACAGAAGTACCATACGACCCAGCAATCCCACTACTGGGCACATACCCTGAGAAAACCATAATTCAAAAAGAGTCATGTACCAAAATGTTCATTGCAGCTCTATTTACAATAGCCAGCACATGGATGCAACCTAAGTGTCCATCGATAGATGAATGGATAAAGAAGATGTGGCACATATATACAATGGAATATTACTTAGCCATAAAAAGAAATGAAATTGAGTTTTTTGTAGTGAGGTGGATGGACCTAGAGACTCTCCTACAGTGTGAAGTTAGTCAGAAAGAGGAAAACAAATACCATATGCTAACACATATATATGGAATCTAAAAAAAAAAAAAAAATGGTCATGAAGAACCTAGGGGCAGGACGGGAATAAAGACGCAGGCCTACTAGTGAATGGACTTGAGGACACGGGAGGGAGAAGGGTAATCTGGGACAAAGTGAGAGAGTGGCATGCATGTATATACACTACCAAATGTAAAACCGATAGCTAGTGGGAAGCAGCCGCACAGCACAGGGAGATGAGCTCGGTGCTTTGTGACCACTTAGAGGGATGGGATAGGGAGGGTGGGAGAGAGATGCA